>NC_135234.1:41046241-41646241 GCF_051348905.1 Ranitomeya variabilis | reverse complement strand
CCCCCAACTTTTCCAGTTAAAATATAAAATTTTCTTAAAAGTCGGGGGTCTTCTTATACGCCGTATGTCGTCTTATAGGGCCGGTGACTAATGTGCCTTTTGGGGGGGAGTGGTCCTGATGACGAAGAGAGGGGGCATTTCGCAGGAAAGTGTGAGTGGAGTATCCCCCATTGCCTCATTGTAGCTGCAGTGTGGAGTGCTGGGGAGCGGCGTCGGCCACCGCCCCACAGCACAGCACCCATGCGGCACAAAGAGAAGCAGCAGCTGCCGCCTCTCCCCAGCACAGAGACCCCATGCTGCAGCTACAATGAGGTAATGGGGGATACTCCACTCACACTTTCCTGTGAGATGCCCCCTCTTCGTCATCGGGACCACTCCCCCCCACCCACCATATACACATTGGTGTCTGCACTCGGCGTACAAGACGGCACCCGGCGTATAAGACGACCCCCGACTTTTAAGAAGATTTTCAGGGGTTAAAAAGTAGTCTTATACGCCAGAAAATACAGTACTTTCCATTCTCAATAATCAAGAGATTTTCAGTCTTATAGCTCAGTAGTGGCCAGTCTTCTAGGCAAGGAACGCAACACTTAGAAGCTCTTTCGAATAGAAGATGTTCTAAAGTTGGGTGAACCTGGCCAGTTTCAGTGCTCCTGTGCATAGTCGGGAGAAGAAGCTCCATCATACCACTGGTCTAAACTGTCAACCAATCATGAGCGCACCCCTTCCTGTAAGCAGGAAAGATGTAGGTTGGGGAGCAACGTGCCACTGATTGTAAACTTTAGATAATTATTTTAATTGTTTTTTCCAGCATGCTGCCGTATTGATTTGAATTTGTACTGTGAGGAATTATAATTTTTGCTTAAAACATGTGCCATTTGTGTCTAAACGATCATATGGCCTTGTCTATGGGTGTCTATATGGCTACGAACCAAGGTTTTTATGGGAAGCTCACCATTACACCACTGTAGATTAGAGATGGGTGGACACCTAGATGTTCGAGTCTGGCGTGTCCGGCCAAACAGTTACAAAGTGTTAGGGTTTGAGTACCAAAATAGTACCTGGACCCCATTCACTTGAATGGGAGGCCTAAATATCCAGTGTCTGCAAAGCTGTCACTCCCAAAAGTGGTACTATTTTAAAAATGGCACTCCCTGACATACTGAAAACTGCTGTAAGGTAGTTTATTAATCCTTCCTTCCTTTCAGGAATTAATACAAAGTGGCATGTTGGGAATGAAAAAGTGTATTTTTACCACCTAAATGTCACTAACTTTTGAACAGGCCACTGTAGCCAGCAGACTCTAAGGCCGCTATTTGAACTGCCATGGCAAACATCAGGACCACACAATCATCTCAGGGTGCCAATGGGGATAAAGATGAAGCCCCACACTCTTTTAACCAAATATATATGATATAGTCATTATTGCTATCAGCATCTAAGGAGTTAAACAGATATGGACGATGCCAACACCGATAGTGGCTAAGGCTACTTTCACATTAGCGTCGTGCACTGCTCGTTGCAATGCGACATTGCGGCGCACCGACGCATACTGTGGAAGCGCCGCACAATGGGGGCAGCGGATGCTGTTTTTCAACGCATCCGCTGCCCCATTGTGAGGTGCGGGGAGGAGGGGGCAGAGTTCCGGCCGCGCATGCGCGGTCGGAAATGCTGGACACGACGCACCAAAAAACGTTACATGCAACGTTTTTTGGTGGCGACGGTCCAACGCAACACGACACAACCGTCACACGACGGTTGCGACATGTGGCAATGTAAGTCAATGGAGAAAAAACGCATCCTGCAAGCACTTTTGCAGGATGCGTTTTTTCTACAAAACGACGCATGGCGACGTGCAGTGCACAACGCTAGTGTAAAAGTAGCCTTATACAGCTAGTTGTCAGCTATAGTGTGCAGCCGTCAGCTGCTCGATTGTCACCTCTATGGGGAGGCTATTCTCTTATATCTCAGGTCAGTAAAAAGATGTATTGGCGGTCATTAAGGGGTTAAAAAAACACGTGACTTTCCCTGTATTTTCTATAACCAGCAAAGCAAAACTCACAGCTGGGGGCTGCATCCCTCAGCTGTCAGCTTCAGCAAGGCTGGTTATCAAGAATAGAGGGGTCCACGCACTGTATTTTTTAATTATTTATTTACAGCGCAGGTGATGAGTGATCAGTACTCTCATCAACTGCTCCTGCTCTCACTGTTATTAGCGGCAACAGGCGCCGGCTGTTGGGAGTAGTAGTCTCATCAGCTGCCACCAGTGACCAGAGGTAAACTTTATACCTCCGATCACAGCTGTGGGCTCACACTGTCTTTTGAGAGCGTGGGAACTGCGGCTCTGTGACCGGTGGGGATGATTTCACCGCTTGTCAGAAGCAGTGTTTGCCGTGCTGTCAGGCACAAGACAGTGCAACAAACATCCGGTGTTCAGGGGGCCGAACTCGAACAGTAGCACGGACTTACTGGTGAAGTCCGTGTTTGGTGTCCATTCCCCAACAGTATGTGTTCGGTACGCACACCAAATTGTACTGTTCGGGTTCACCCATCTCTATTGCAGAAATTCTTATGAGGTCCAAGATTGCAAGATTGGCTCATTCCTTATCCTTCTTCTCTTTTAAACAGCTTAGGCTACAGTAAAGCTGCTTCTGATGGCTAGCAAGCATCACCAACCTGGCATATAGCTTGAAGGCATAACAGTGCCATGCCTGAAGCAGCTTGCACAGTGGACTTTGCATAATGTACACGCTGATCCTGTCAACAAACATGAGATCTGGGAGCTGTCAACTTGTTGCTAAAACAGTTTGTACTGTTTCTTCCCTCTACAAAGAAGCAAAAAGAGCAGGAACCTAGCAATATACTGTAGAAATCAGATCAATACTTCTATAACCATGGAAGACCCCAAATTCCCTAAATGGGTCAGTCTCATACTCTCATACTCAATGTTGACCATAAGCATTCAAAAGAAAAAAAATAAATATATATCACATCACCCCTTAACCCTTCATATGGAATCACACCTATCAAAGTTTTTCTACCTCTAATAGGACCGTAGAGTGAAGGAGGTCCAGCTTTATCTCACCCACTGGGGGCATGCGTGAAAGTCCATTATACTACTTAAATAACTTTAGAGTATTAAATTTACACCAATGTACAAATAAATGTTGATTTGAGGGTGAAACCATGAGGACATTTCCTTTTAGCAGGGACTAATGAGCAGAGACATACTGTAAGAGTGCAGAGAGAGAAAAAACTCCCTCCTAAAGAATTTCTAGTGCTGATATGAGTTATATGGCTGCATTTTACAAATATTAATTTTTCATGCAATTGTTTAATGTGTAATTAATACCCCTTGATGCACTTGTGTTGAGAAAGTGAAATTTACAGTGTAGATGAAGGACACGGGAGCGTTAACAGTTAGCCAGTCCTGCAGATGAGAGGAGTTTTTGGGAGTAAGACTTTCTGGTTGGAACACAAGGGAGTGTGACAGATTAGGTTGAATAATGGGTGTCTATGCAAAAAAAGACATTTTCTAAGCTAGCAAGCCCTCACACTGTACTGGATAAAGTGGAAGACTGGATCTTAATACAGCCGGAACATTCTGGATCCTGGGAAATAGAACAGACAAGAAGTGTTTAGTTGTAGTGGGTAGACGAGGAGTCAAAAGGAGGTACAGGTGTGGATTGTTGGTAACCCTGAGACAGCACCAACAAAGTGAAGCAGAGGAGTCAACGTGTAGACCTGGAGGTCTTAGTGAAGGTCTTAATAAGCACGGGCACAGGTATCGCAAAGAGGTGGGCTGTGATTAGTGAAGAACAGATAGAAAGTATTAAAGCGAAGCTGTCAGCAGGATTTTGCTCAGACAACTACAGACACTCTCAGGTTGGCGCTGTTATACTGATTACAATGATACCTTGCTAGATGAAATCCATCATGTGGTTGTTGTTGTTTAATCTGTATTTGCAGTTTTCAGTTAATTAGATTCTCGTTCTTGAGAAATCTTATCCAGCCAATAAGAATGGCTACTTGAGTCAGCTGACATGTGGCCCACACCTGCTACGAAGAATAGATCCTCCGTGGGGGTTAAAAGAGATGGCATTACTTAGACAGCAATTTAATGCCCAAAACCCATCAAGGGTCCACAATCCAAGGTGGGCTTGTTTACGTTCTGCTATTATCTGTTGTAATTCAGACTTCTACAGCCCTTGGATCAAGAGTAATGAGGTCACTGTCCTCATGTTATTTCATGGCATTTTAAGAATAATTTGGGATTCTCTAATATAGTGATAGTAAGGGCATCAATGGGAATTATCTTTTATTTTACAATGAAGAAAGAGAAAAAAATCCAGTATAGCAAAACAATCCTAAAAATTGTCACATTTTTTATTTTAAACTTAACTTTATTCCATTGTATAAAATGGTCTACAGACCAAGACCATGAGTACGGCATTTTGAAAAAAGTGTCGATCTTTTTTTATCTGTGATTCCCCCCGTGTCTTCTTTCTTTGTTTTTGGATCTCTATGGAGATTTTATACAATGGAATAAATGTTTAGTTTTATTTAAAGAAAAAAATTATCAATATTTGGGATTGCTTTACTATACGGCCTTTTTTCCCTTCCTTCCTTGTAAGCTACCTGGCGGCTCTTGCAAAGCCCATATCCATGTGAAGTGTCCCAGATTCCACTTGGAGGACCTCCAGTGTGATGAGCTGACTGCATCCTTTTATGATTTTGTTATCTTATATTTGGGCTAGAAGAAGAACCTAAAAGTCTACATGGGGTCAAAATCTTGAAGACCTTCCGCGTATTAGGGTACTGTCTCACAGTGGCACTTTGGTCGCTACAACGGTACGATCCGTGATGTTCCAGTGATATCCATACGATATCGCTGTGTCTGACACGCTACTGCGATCAGGGACCCCGCTGAGAATCGTACGTCGTAGCAGATCGTTTGAAACTTTCTTTTGTCGTCAAGTGTCCCGCTGTGGCGGCATGATCGCATCGTGTAACAAAGGTTGTATACGATGTGCGCACAGTAACCAACGGCTTCTACATCACAAATACGTCATGAAATTATCGCTCCAGCGCCATGCATTGCGAAGTGTGACCGCTGTCTACGACGCTGGAGCGATATTGGAGCGACGCTGGAGCGTCACGGATCGTGCCGTCGTAGCGACCAAAGTGCCACTGTGAGACGGTACCCTTACATTAGTTGACAAGTGGATGCGTTTTTACAAATTTCATCCATATGCAGTGGAATTTTTCGGTGAGAAAGTTGAACATACCAACTCTGTTGTGTAATGAGCACATATTTCTTATGGGAAAGTAGAAAAATCAACAAAGAGATTGCAAGTGATGCGGTGTTGCAGATTTTGTAGTGAATTGCTTGCAGATTTGCAAAAAAGTCCACAAGTGAAGATTTGTAAAAGAAAAAAGGAGTTTTTCCATTTTTTTCAGCTTGCAAAGCAAAATGCAGGGAATAAAAATTTCACACGGTTAGATTTGGATTTGGCTTTCTCTTATTACCTACAAATAACCTACTTTAGACCACTGTTGTCATGTGGTGACGTCGCAGGAATAATGTAAACAATGGGACTTTCCTATGACGTGACTATAAGCCCCCTCTGCTGTTTGGCTCTTGGGCACTACTTGGATGCTTGACTATTCAGTCCACCCTTACGTTCCGAGCGTTTAACCTCAAGCGTTTCAGTAATGGCTAAATCAATTTTCACAGTCATTGAAGCAATCATATACATGTTTATTTGATAAATAGCAATTTTCCTAATTAGACATGGTAAATTCAAATCCAATCCAATTACAGACACCAAAAAAACCATATGGATTGTGTTAGATGAAGAAAACGGGTAGAATAAAATATCTCTGAATGTTATTATTTGTCAAATCTTCATTGTCTTCACCTTAGGCAACTCATTTCCCGAGATTTGCATATAAATCTCTAAAATCCAGAGACGGTTTCAATAGAATTGCGTTGGTTACGTAATAATAATCAGTAGCAGCCACATGTAAAAGTCATTTATCTCAGAGAAGTGGAAAAATGAATGACACGATCTGTATGTCCTAAACAAAAGTATAGAAAGTTCTCGGAGTTTATTTGACAGTGTCCTCAAACAAACTTCCAGCAGTTACTCAGCTCAAAGCAATGCCTGGCTCTGAACTTCAATGGTTCGCTGCCATGGTCCTTGGTTAATGTTATTACGCCTGATAAAGAAATATGCTTTGTATTTCTTTATCAGAATAATTAACTGAGCCAGAAAACTAATAGGACATGACAAAGGAAAGACGTGTCTCATGAAATAATAATGAAATACATTTACTTTGTTCTTTTTCTACGGATTTGTAATAAAAAAACTGTCTTGATTATTCTTTGGCTTGAGGAGCAAAATTACCAGGAGGGTTCTTTAATGTATTTATAGAAACTATGATATCTCCGCTACAAGGCTGAACATACCAGATTATGCAAATTTACCAGCCCTCCTGGATGGTTTCTGGAAGACTCTCGGACTACAAGTAGAGTTGGAAAATCTCTTTGCACCTAGAATCCTCTTGAAACCTCCCAAAAATGTCTACTTCTCTAAAGTTTCTCATTAAGAGGGCATGGAAGAGGAGTGGAAAGAAAATGGACCTAGTGAAAAATTCTAACTTCTTACAATTGCCTCAAAGTTGGCAACTATAAGATTATAGACCATGAGCCACTCAGATAGTGTAAGCCTAACCTTGGTTCTTCTTTCCTTTTGCTTTTAGGTGGTGGGAACTTGCACAGAACCCTAGGAAAATAGCATGTTTAGCAAGAAAGGGTGGTGAAAAGTTTATGGGAATGACTTTCTGAATTGGATAATAAGCCTAGGTACTAAAATGGAGTCCAAAGTAGATCATTGATTAAGACCCTTCACTGTTCTATATACAAGAATTAAGAGAGATTATTCCAATCCGATACAGGAAAAATATATCTTTATATCGTGTTAGACAATAGAGAGAAACATTTTCGAAATTTGAGAGTCCTCAGTGATATCGATACATGTTAATGGCTTACTGAAAAGATGGTAACAAAAAGCATACTATGCCTGATGAAGAGACCTGAGTAGTCTCGGAAGCTTTCTATTTGTTACCATCTTTTCATCTAGTCATTAAAAGGTGTCAACCACCGAGGACTCTCAAATTTTATTATTTTTCACTCTAATCCAACACATAAGTTAAACATTTATTTTCCCTCCACGAAAAAACTATCCCTTTTCCACACGATAGAGGATAACTTGCTGATTCCTGGGGGTCCAACTGCTGGGACTGCCAGCGATCACGAGAATGAGGCTATGGAGCCTTGAGAACGTGGCTGTACATCCCAGTCTGGAGTGCAGTATAGGTGTGCATGGTGGCCGCTGTTCCATTTATTGTCTATGGGACTGCACTCGAAACCATACTCTCCTCTACTCTTCCCCAATGTTCCATCACTGACGCTCTAGCAGTCTTTGTTTAGAAGTGATTGTAGTGTCACCACCACTATAACCATGAGCGGCCACAGTTTTCATGATGGGAGCCATGATGCATGCAGCATGGCACTGGACCACTGATGTCAGTGATCGGCTGCAGTGATCAGCCACTTGTAAACAAAGGCTAGGAACCACAAATATCATCTGGATTTGGGGTGATTTATTTTTTAAATGCCACTACTTCATGATCAGTAGAGATTTGACTTCTGTGACCCCAACCAGTTCCGATTCTAAGAATGAAGGGTCCATAGCACTGTTTCTCCTTCCCCTTCATTCCAAGTACTGTACCAGTTACTTTCTTAATAATAACCACGGCACTCAGGAGTCAGGACCTGTTCTTTACCCCATGAAAGTTCCCATCCAAATATCTGAATGCTGCCGCTGTCGGCTTCGCCTATATCCTTCCATTTCAAAGCAATAACCTGTGGCTTCTTTACAAATTGATGAGTCTTCCATTTTCCTATCACTTTTATTTATTTTATTCAGTGCCACACTTCTGCCTGGCGCACATTAAGCGCCCTATTTCAGAGCAGCTGCACTTTTCTGTATTAATCCAGGGTTTATAATTCCGAAGTTAAAACGTGATTTTCTGAGAACCGTTAATCTTTGTCTGAGTACATAAGTATACGTAAAAGTTTGTACTATTATCTCTAACCCATCATATTAAAGTGTGTGTCTATCAAGTCGCAGAAAAACCATCTGTTTGGGATTAGGGCTGGTTTACATACAGCAGTATCTTAAAATGAAGCTCAGGAACTGGTAAAATATTTGGAAACTGCATAAGAGCAATTCCTTAATAAAACATTATTATTATATGCCTTCCCTCTGTTAAAACATATATGTCATTTCAGGCCACTTTTCAGGATATTCATGAGGAATAACATTATTTCTGGCCATTATATGACTTACATTCTGCATTTTTCATCTGTTATTCCCTTTGCAGGCGTTATTTCCAATTTTCAGATGTCTCTGAGCTAGTGTGGAGACTAACTGCCATCATATCTGCCATACACAGTATACACAGACATAAGGGATTCCTGCTCACCCAGCTCTATATAGTGCATGTTTAGAAGCAGCAACAGCATTGAGGATATTCTACAGTAGTACTGAGCAGTGCAGCTGTGAATCCAGCTCTGCGATAATATAAAACAACAGCACCATCTTTCACTTAGCTTCCCCATTTGTCTATGCATTGGCTTCAATTGGCTATAATCTGATCCCTTAGTGCGCAACTGATAATAACTGCAGATGACGTTCTCTTGCCAGCAGTGACCTTGTACACCAAAATTTGCACAAATTATCAACATGATGTAGCATTAGAATTTTTACTGACTGTCAATTTACACTTGGATATTTTTTCCGAAACTGTAAAATCTACTCTGCCTTCCTATAAATGTGTTCTGCTGCAAAATTTCCATCCTCAAATTAGGATAAAAATTCCACTATGTGAGAACATGCCCTATTTAATTACCAGCGAACATAAGTCACCATTGTGAGACAGGAACATACAGTATTGATAAATCAACAATGTAAAATTTTGGCAGACCTCATGGAAAACGAAATCAAGCCAAAAAAAAAAAATCATATTCTGTAGGGAAAAGACATATGGAATACAGATAGGCAGAAGGGATGGCGGTCATGGTTGTGAAAACACAGCTGTGTTGACAAAATCAGTTTATGCTAAAATGATAAGCAGGGCCATCCAAAAAAACGGAGATCAGCGCAAGACGCCGTTTGGACCAAGTTCAACATATAAATGGAATTATGCTTGAGTAAATACACAGATAAGTATGCATGTTATCTATACTGTGCAAACACTCAGCTACAAAGGAATTATTATTCCCAAGCTAAGAACATTACAAATCGCTTAGATTTATTTTTATAAAACATATTAAACTAAACATAGTGTATAGTAATAGATAAGAGAATTCACTAATTATGTAAACTTTACTGACATATTGAGAAATATTTGAAAAGAATATGCAAACTAGCTCTCCCAAAAAAACTTATTTGTGACACCTACCCTACATTATTCGGCCAACCCTGCTCTGTACAGATAAGGGACAGGCCGGGACTCCGAAACAGCTGCCTACAGATGAGTGATTCACTATCCCTGGCGGGGTTTCAAGGCTTGTTAAAGGGTCAAACAATGCCCTGTAGCTGGTAGTTACTGGTAGGTGGCACTAGGGTCACTAAGGTCACACTTTTTCTGGGGGAGAGAGCTAATTTGCATGTTTTAGTCCCATGGACCAATTCTAATAAGACTCATGGTCACCTTCAGCAGAGTCAGCGCATCTACAAAGCTGAATTATAAAAGATCTAACAGGTACAGACAGAAGTGGACACATCATTGGTGCAACCTGTGCCGCTGCACAGGGGCCCAAGAGGTAGCCGGGCCACTACCACCTCCAAAGCAGGTGGAATTGTGTATTAGGATGATCTTTTGGACTGCAAAGTACACAAATATTGTTCTTGCATATGGTCCCTTGTCTGTCTGTGTCTGCCAGTTGGTACAGTAATGGTGGTAGTGATCAAGTTATCTGTTCCCAAAATACTAATGGTTCAACATGATCCAGTAGGTTTATAGGCCAAAGTCAACAGAATCAATATGTTGCAGGAAAGAATCAGCATGTGTGATGGGTTTTTTCAACATTTACATTCATAACAAATCAATCAGACCTGTCTGAGAAGAATGAGGAGGTCCCAAACCGCTCTTGGTCACCTCCCGACTTAGGGTTCATTCAGACATTAGTTTTTTGTGTATGAGTGTTATCCATGTTTTTCAGGCATAGCACTCATAACTATAACAGTGAATGGAGCTCTTCACTTGTCCTTGATTTTTCGTGGACCACATTGAGACACGTCCGATATTGATACAAGTGTCAGATTAAAAATTGGCAATCTAAGTCTATAGTTCCATGAAAAAAAATCAGTCATTACTCAGATGACATCCATGTGCTGTCCGATTTTCACAGACTGTTTGAAAGAAGAATATGGAGAAAAATTGAGGAAAATCACAAAAAAAAAAAAATCTCTGATGAAACTCGGATGACAATCTCAGGAAAATCTGGTGAAGCTCTGATGAAAATTACTGGTGAAACATAAAAACCCCCTGACATCAGAATGAGCCCTTAATGTGCTTTTGTTTGCTTCTCTACACCAGTGACATGTGGTTGTCCATACAGATGACGATAAGAGACAATTAACACCAATGATGCCAATAAGGTTGACATGTCACCACTCTGAATTGGTCACCACTGTCATGTGCAGAGACAGAGAATGGAAAGTGAACAGTGCATCATCGAAAATGGAGTGAATATAAGTCAAAGAAAATGACTTATTTTTGCTATTTTAAACCTGTGTCTTTGAATAAACAAAGTGTCTTTGAATATATGTCCCCCTACTGAAAATATAAACAGCTCTATATATGAGGGACAATGTGAAGCTCTTTGATATTCTTCACTCAGTATACGGTAGATTTTTTATTTAGGAAAATTTAAACCTAGATAAATTGATAAATAAATAGGAAAAATTCTGACAAATCAAAGCTAAAAAGAGAATTAGCAGTACGTGGCACAAATAAAAAAAAAAGTAAAACAGAAAAGGTAATAATCGTCAAGTAAGTTCTAAGGAACCAAATAGTGAAATAGCTACGAAATCTAAACCAACCGTTGTAAATACTTGTAATAATAAATATAACCGAAACATAGTCCACAATGCTTCCTGCTCATACCGTAATTGGTAACAACTGCCCCAACACTGGGGAGTTGGAATGTGAGAAGTGGAGTAATAGACAATGCTGGGCACCAGACGTATCAAATTCCATCTCTGCAAAATAGGATCTAAAATTGTCTCTGTGGTATGCCAGGCTTCTTTAGACTAATTTAAGTCAATCGCCCACAAACCTCAAAGGGCAGATGATTAAAAAGCTAAAAAAAATATTATTTTATGGCGGATGAAAGTTTCCTGCGTAACTAATTCTGTAAAATAGATCTTGTGGTTTACAAAAATTAAATGCATTTTATAAGCCTAGTCTTTTAGAATGGTACGTGTGCCATCAGCTCAATTCTTACAGCTGGGGGACAAGGAAAAATGACAAAAAATATAAAAATACTGTTTGAGCTCCTTCAATAGCTCATCATAGGCAATGTTCCTTATAGCAGGGGTCCCCAACCTGTGGCTCACATGTCCATGATGGGTGGCTCGTGGTTAGTTGTCAAAATGTGCATCAGCACCAGGTCTAGCAAACAGCTGTGAAGAGCAGGTCTCCAGATGATGACTTTTGTGAGCAGATCTGGATAACCATATACTGGTCTAGTGGTTAAAGAGGTGAATTAAGTATGGTAAGGTGGAGATAGGACGATACTCACAGTCAGGGGAGGTACTTGAAGCTAGACATGATACTGGTGGGAGCACTTGATGTGAAAATACCAAATGGGGGTAGAGTGGGAATGCCTGCATGTAAGCAGACTGTCTTAATGAGATTTATATGGGGAAGCTTTGGCTTTCATTATACTGATAATGGGGGCTATGGGTGTCATTACTCTGGGGGGCAGGAGCTGGATGTCACTACTCTGGATGTGACTCTTGACCTTAGTTCAGAGCTGAATGCGGCTCTCATGGTAAGGAAAGTAGGGGACCACTGCCTTTTAGGGTCATTCCCAAAGCTGAAAGTTAGAGTCTTTTCTTTAGATGACATTCCAAGTGGCAGGAGTTCGACTAATCCAACGTTCGTGGCTCTGTAATACCCTGTCTGAATGGAGAAGTGGCCATTCATGTATGCCACAGTTCCATTCATTGTCTTCTGGAAAAAAACAAGTTCTGTACTGAACTGTCCTAAGCAGTCTTACAGACAATTAATGGAGTACGCATTGACACTACCTGCTCCATTCCGACAGGACAGCCATGCACTTTTGCATCAGTCGGACTCTTGCTGCTTTTAAAGGTAGCATCTCTCCTCCAGTGTTGAGAATAACCCAGTAAGGAATTTTGTTCTTGGAAAGGTCCCATTGGTTAGACCCCAATCAATCAAAAAGTTATGTAGATTGCTTTCAATGTTGGGAATAACACTTTAACTTTTCTAACAATGCATCAGTAGAAAGCTGATGTTAGGGTGGTAGTGGTACACCCTTATCTATTGGGTCATTGTGCAAAAGCAGTATGTGGACTTCTAGATCATTAAAGTTAATGGTGGAGAACCTTCCCTAGTCTCCCTGACAATACCCAGTAGTGGCCTTTAGGGTGATAGTGGTCCCTCTCTCTATATAGCTATACCCTTGCAAGGTCATTACTGGCTTACTAGCCCATCCCCTACAAAAAGCTGGTCCACATGCCCCAATAGCGACCACTAGCTACACCCTTTACCCACTCCTGCTCATGACTTTAAGAGAGTCCAAGCGAAAATGTGATCACTCTTGAAACAGTTTTTTTTAAAGACATGTCAGGTTCTCTTTCACATTTATGAACTGATGTCAATTTTCATGCATTACAGCGTGCTCAATTTTAACACATTTTAGCTCCCATTTCAGAGACGGATAGTGTTCCTGACCCAGCACCATTAGCATTTACCATAGGAAGTACTTTTAATGAAACAGACTTCCAAAGTAATAAATTGCATGCTGACTTCATGACTGTCAGTGATTAAAATTATGGAATATACTTGACAGTTTGTGCACTCCGAGGCACTTACCATGGCCGTCATCCAAAAAATCTGTGATTGTCGCTGAGGTGCACTTTGACCATGGTTTGGAGGCATCAATGCTTGTTAAGACAGATGACATAAGACGTTTATCTTCCAGGGAGCCAAAGTTCTCCTCGCAGAATTTTGAATCGTCATGAGAAAGCCCAAGGAGATGTCCTGTAAATGGAGAAAACATATGGATGGAATGTATGACAGAGCACAGTATAAAGGCTGCGGTTAAGTCTTCATGAGCAGACATCTACAGACATTTTCCATGCAGAAACTGTGGTTATGGGGTCTGTAATACCAATGTATATAAATATGCGTGCATACTTGTGTGCTTATATATCGGAACGCCCAGTAAGAAACATATCACTAGATTTACATTAAAATGCATTTTTTAAAGTGCACCAGTACCATCTTTCCTTTCCAGAGAATACCCACTGTGAGCAAAACAGGACCTAAATTCAATTAATTAATGACCATCAATCTATTAATCAATTAAAGGATTTGCATAATTATTCGCAGGTGTTGAGATAACATTTTCATACAGGTCCTGATGTCTCAGGGGGTCCAAGAGTCTGCAGTATATACCAGATAAGAAGGCACTAGAATTACAGATCATGTACTGAGGGACGGAGCTTCAAGTTAGGCCTCTGCCTGTAACTCATGAGATCTACAAACACACACCAACTGGTGTTTCCATTGAAAATCCACCTGCTACTTTAATAGCTCAGCATACAGCAGCCCCATTGGTCTTTCTAACAAAACAATTAAAATAATAATACTCACCACTTCCCTACCCTAACCTTGTGGGGCATGATGAAGACCGGCGGCCTGTGAATGAATATTTTTTATACCCTACATTTATTATGTTCTGAGCAGTGATGAGTTAGTGTACTCGTTGCTCAGGTTTTCCCGAGTACGCTCGGGGGACCTCTGAGTATTTATGACTGCTCGGAGATTTAGTTTTCTTCGCGGCAGCTGAATGATTTACAGCTACTAGCCAGCTTGATTACATGTGGGAATTCCCTAGCAACCAGGCAACCCCCACATGTACTCAGCCTGGCTAATAGCTGTAAATCATTCAGCTGCCACAATGAAAACTAGATGAAAACTAAAACTCGGAGCAGTCATAAATACTCGGAGGTCAACCGAGCGTGCTCGGGAAAACCCGAGTAACGAGTACACTCGCTCATCACTAGTTCTGAGATCTATAGACCAGAGTGTCATAAAATATATTCAATTCACACCCAAAAACATTGATGCAAATCGAATTTTCAGGACAAATTCAAGCTAACTTCAGAAGTTGAATTTCATCAGACTCATTTATGACTACCTAACATGTATAGGTCCCTGTGCAAAAGCGAATTTCCAACCCTGATAGCTGACGTTGCACGCATGTTCCCATTTGGATAATTTATGGCTTATCAGCATCTTACTTAATTTTCAAACCTTCCTTAGAAATTAAGGCGAGTGTGCATGTATATGTGGCAGTCAGATGAGTTAGCTATCTATGCTGTTTGGTCAACTTAAAAGTCATTCTTCAAAACTTTGAACATGTCGTTATGATATGTCAAAAGTTTTAGGAAGCGCAGTTCCCTATTAAAGAGATTGTCCACCATTTTAACGTTGATGGCCTATCCTTAGGATAGGTCATCAAAGTCTGATTGGTGGGGGTGTGAAATCCGGTCCTCCCGCCTATCAGCTCTCAGTGCCTGTTCTCAGTGCCAACGGTGGCTGCAACTACAGAGTTATGGAGCTGAACAGCGCAGCTCCATTTACTGTATAGTGGCCGTCGTTGGGCACTGCACATCCACCCCTATTGATTTATTGATTTAGGTGGCAGATGTACAGTACCGGGTCACAGACACTATACAGTCAATGGAGCTGTGCAGCTCTGTAGCTGAGCTGTCTGGCCGCTAACTTTTCTGACTGCCATATTTACATGCACACTCACCTTGGCTGAGCATGCATTTGTTTTCACTGGGAAAAGCTGAGTTCATCCTAACCAGACACCACTCCCAGATGAATAAAAGGTTTGGGAAATGTAACTCAATATGCCCTTTTCTCCCTTGACATCAACTCTCATACACATTCGATGGTAGGATGGTGATTAACAGTTGGTTCAACCCAATTTGGACATTGACGACTCTACCTAAATAAGGAGATATACGTCAATTTTTGAAGACAAGCAAATATTATGAAATTGCTTCTGTCACATATCCAAGATGACAACCAATGGGTTCAGTGCATCACACAATTCTGTTAACCCCACGCAACAAAAAGCTTTAAGCACATATCATACTTCAACAGTGTTAGCAATTACTTTAGTACCATAGACATCATTAACAATAATGAAGAAGGCTTCTGGTGGTCTCTTTAACATACAGTATCTTTCCATTTTTGGCCAGTAACTTTCTTCTATATTTTCCCACTTTCTCAAAGTGTTTCTGTAGTTACATAACACCCTGTGCATAAACTCTTATAACGGGCTCAATTTTAACTATTAAACTAACAGCAAAGTAGCATAAAAAGCAAACAGGTCTGAAAGTGTCGACATATTGCAGGTGTGCTACTTAGTATTTAATTAAACAACCGACTCAAAGCACTAATTGCCCAGAGCTTATTCCCCTGGTAAAAGTTACGTAATTGCTTCTTGTCACCTTAGATTTTTTCCACCTTCCCGAATGCCAACATTAACATGGCTTTACTAGAAAATTCACGGTGAGTATCAAGTGGTGTGTAGATTGCGTTTCATAGACTTAAGAATTTAAGAAGCTTAAATTAAGAAACACACATGCTGTTCCCTCCTGTGCTTCTTAAAGTTTTAGATATCTCAAAGCGATCAAGTCCAAAACCATCAGCTTAGGTTTCAAATCTTTAGTCTTCGGTAGCCAAGTCGGGGAAATATTGAAAAATTCCGGTGAGAAAATAATTCTGAAAAGTTCTAGAAAAAAAATCTGTATTTCTAATTTGTTTTCATAGGCAATATGTAATAGCTATAGGAGATTCAGTAGTAGCAGTTTACTCTGGCACTGATATCTGAAAGAGCTCCAATTGGGCTCTTTCAGATAAGAAGACACTGGTATTATAAATGGTTTATAGTAAGATGGGGGTCTGTTACAGACTTTGGATTACGGTTCAGTAACATCAAGTTATACTTTTGTCTTAGGATAAGTTGCCATCACATTTCCACCAAATATTCAAAAACTGTCAGTAATTCTGACTGAGCCCCTGAAAAAATGTGATTCTGACGGATCTTTAGACTTCAGTAGTCAAATGAAGTCAAAAACATGCAACTTTGAACTCTGAGCTTTTTTCAGTAGACTACAAAGACTGAAAAGCACAAAAAAAACCTTAAATTGAATCCAAAGTTGCATGCTTTGAACTACACATGATAATGGAAAGATATTGTTCAATGGAAAACAGGTACGAATCACGTTACTAAAATATGTTGTGAGCCCAGCCTTGTCGGAAGGGTACCTTTTTCAGTCAACTTCAAAGATAAATATGGACAAAACAAAACTTCAAATTTAGAATGTGTCGGACCATTGATTTTGCCCCATGGGTTGAAATCCTTCTTTTAGATGTGTTCTGATGGGAAACCGAACGAGAGTCAAGAATGTTTGGCTGAAATGTAATGTGAGCCCAGCATTGCACTTAAGAAACACATTTCAACAAATCTGTTTCAGGTTTTTTTTAGATGAAATTCTTGAATTCTATGGGGCTTGAGGTTTCTCTATGTTGGGTTCTGATTGAGTTATTTGGCTTTGTGTTATATAAAGGTTCAGTGCATGATTTACATTTTTAATAGACTTGTTTTAAGCTTGGAATAATGCTCTAAGTTTGCTTATTGGTGTTCATACACATTAAATAAAAGTCTCCCAAATCTGAAGACTTCAATAGGGTTGGTTAAATATTTGACGTTTATAGGATCTACTAACTTTTCATCAATGGCATGAACTCCTTGTGTCCTCCTTCTACTAACCTACCTTTACCCGACTTTTCAATTTCCTTTGGTGGTGCAATCATAACTCCCAAGCAGCAAGCTTGTTGCCTTGAGCTCATATTTGACACACAACTTTCCTTTATTCCCTGTATACAATCACTCACTTGCTCGGGTTATCTTCACCATAAAAACATCTCCAGAATCCGATCTCTTCTCACCTTTGAAACTGCAAAAATGTTTACAGTTGCTCTTAATCACTCTTGTCTGGACTACTGCAACTTTCTTCTAATCGGTTTCCCTCTACCCAAATTTTCTCCTCTACAATCCATCTAGAATACAGCAGCCAAGTTCATATGTTTGTCCAGCCGCTTCACTGATGCCTCTACCCGGTACCAGTCTTTGCACTGGTTACCTATTCACCACAGACATCCAATATGAAGTAATCTCTCTCACCCACAAAGCTCTCCACAGTTCTGCACCACCCTAAATCTCCTCCCTCATGTCATTCTACCGCCTTACACGTCACCTCCATTCTGCAACTGATCTAAGACTAGCATTCTCCATAATCTAAACCTCGCACCTCCATCTCCAAGACTCCTCTCATGCCAGTCTATTGGAATGCAATTCCTAAAACGATCCATCTGATACCTAGACCCCATGTTTTTCAGCATGCTTTAAACAAGTCTATCACCTCAACTCACTAACCTAACTCTCTCATGTTTTCTCTTTCTAAATATTAATCGAAGTCTGTTCCTTCCTATTCATCTGTCTCCATATCCTCCATGCAAACAATGCCACTTGGTAACTGTACCTAGACAGATCCTGGCTGGTGACCTGATCGTGCAGCTTAATATGAAAACCCTAATATGTATGGTCCAGCCATCATTATTATAGCAAGCAGGTTCTAACTACTGTATCCCCCTATGTCCTTATAGATTGTAAGCTTGCAAGCAGGGCATTCACTCCTCCTGTAACTGTTGAAATATGTTACTTTGTATTGTTTTTATTGTCTGTACATGTCCCCGCTTAATTGTAAAGTGCTGTGAAATATATTAGCACAATATAAATAAAAAAAAATATTATTATTATTATAAGTAGGAAAGGACATATTGAATCACGAAATCCTCTACTGTTTGTTCATACTGGAGATAACGCTGTGCCAGTAATTTGGCAGTATTTGTTCCTCTTTCCCCATAAACATTTCTAGTAGAGTTGGTAGTAATGATATTCGGATTGGATTCAGCCAATCATGTAAAAAAGTTTGGGTACCAGAAAAGTACACGGACCCCATTCAGATTGGGGCCAGAAGATTTGTTATTTGCAACTGTCATCTGCATGCCAGTACAACAAACAGGGCTCTGATCGGCGGTAAGAACTGTACATTGTGGTGTTTTATTATTTTTTTGTCTATTACAGGGGACATGGGCTTCAGTGGATTATCTTCTCGTCGGACAGGTGAGGAATGAGGTGTTTTTATTATTTTGTGTCTTTTACAGGGGCATGGGCTTCAGTGAATTATCCTCTCATTGGACAGGTGAGGAATACAGTGTTTTATTATTTTACACAGGGGCATGGGCTTCAATGGATTAGGTGTAAAGGTAGTATAAATTAGCTTTTTTAATTTTATTTCAAATAAGGCTCTCAGTGTCTTTATTTCAATTAAAGGACTTTATTCTGGCTGTTTATTTAACAATTTAACTATGAGGTTAGTAATGGGGGTGTCTTATAATTGCCTCTCCGTTACTAACCACTGGGCTTGATGTCAGTGGCCCCAAACCTATTACCCCATTTGCCACTACACTAGGGCAAGTTGTTAGAGCTGGGCAAAGAGCCAGAATTGGTGGAATAGATGAGCCTTTTCCCGGGTAGCTGTGGGATTCTATTTTCAGGCTGGGGAGGGCCATTATCCATTGATCACTTCCTCGTCTGAAAATACCACCCCCCAGCCTTCTGATTTAGCTTGGCTGATTGTCAAGAATGGGTGGTGCTTCACGCCATTGTTTTTTAAAACGATTTATTTAAATAATTAAAAAAAACTGCATGAGACCCATCTATTCTTGATAACAAACCATAATAAAGTTGACAGCTGGGGGTTGTAGCCCCAGCTGTCAGTTTTGCATTCACTGGTTGTCAAAAATAGAAGAGATCCCACTTCATTTTTTAAATTAGTTATTTATTGTACAGGTGCCAGCTGATGAATATTCTCATTAGCCTCATCTGCTCTAGTTGCTATCAGCGACAGCAGACGTACACTGATTAGAGTAGTACTCTAATTAGCTCACGCCTGTGACCGACGGTAACCTTTGTACTGCTGGTCACAGCTGCTGGCTCACATACTGTTATATGACGGTGGGAACCACAGCTCTCTGACTGGTAATAACTAGTTTACCGCCGATCAGAGCCACCTGAGTTTCCCATGCTTTCACCCAGATAACACCGTGGGAAAAAGCCAATGTTCGGGCTGCTGAACTCCAACTGTATCACGGACTTCCTGGAGGGAGAATTCCATGTTCGGAGTCCATACACAGACACTAGGTGTTCGGGATGGACCCCGAACTTTACTGTTTACTAGTTGGGAGAAATAGGTGTCAAATAGTGTTGAGCGATACCTTCCGATATACAAAGGTATCAGTATCGGATTGGATCGGCCGATATCCAAAAAATATCGGATATCGCCGATACTGATACCAATGCATATCAATGGGACACAAAATATCGGAATGGTTCCCAGGGTCTGAAGGAGAGGAAACTCTCCTTCAGGCCCTGGGATCCATATTCATGTATAAAATAAAGAATAAAAATAAAAAATATTGATATACTCACCCCTCCGACGGCCCCGGTTCTCACCGGTCCAAGCGTCTGCCTCCATTCCTAAGAATGCAGAGTGAAGACCTTCGATGACGTCACGGCTTGTAATTGGTCGCGTGACCGCTCATGTGACTGCTCACGAGACCAATCACAAGCCGCGACGTCATCGAAGGTCCTTCACTCCCTGCATTCTTAGGAACGGAGGCACCGCTAAGAGCCAGGGTCCGCCGGAGGGGTGAGTATATCAATATTTTTTATTTTTATTATTTATTTTTTACATGAATATGGATCCCAGGGCCTGAAGGAGAGTCTCCTCTCCTCCAGACCCTGGGAACCATACGCACCGCACACTTCCGATTCCGATTTCCGATATCGCAAAAATATCGGAACTCGGTATCGGAATTCCGATACAGCAAATATCGGCCGATACCCGATATTTGCAGTATCGGAATGCTCAACACTAGTGTCAAACAAACAAGCCTGAAAGATGAGTCCACCGTTATGTAAAATTCTGTTAAAGACTCCTATGTCTCATTATAGAAACTGAATGCATTAGCAAGGCATTGTAGAAAAACCCTCAGCAGACAATTGTAATCACAAACACTGGATGGCTATTGTGAAGAAACGGGGTCAGTGGGTGCTCTCGTCTGCTGGCCCAGCTGTCTTTAGCAAGACTGCATGGACCAGGGCTCATACCACTGAACGCCCGCTCTATCTCCCGATGGGCAATACACTACACAGACAACACAGGGTTAAAGTAAAACAATGTGGCAATACTTTATTGAACCACAACACACAATAGCAAACAGAACAATCTCAGCAATTATCCCAACATAGTGCACATGACAGGGTCCCGTTGTCCCGCCGGGATAATGGTAGATGTTATATCAGAGCTCCCAGGGTCGCTATTCCACCTGTTATATACACACAGAGAAGAGATATCGACAAGCGTAGGAACATGATAGAACAGTCCATAGAGTCCATACAAGGTCAAACGCCAGTTGACATGACATCAGAGATCCCAGGGTTGCTATTCCACCTGTGATACACACACAGAGAAGAGGTAATGACAAGCGTAGGGAGATGACCAAGAACTGTCCATAGTGTCCATACAAGGTCCAAAACCACTTGAGACGAGAGTCACCACTTGGCTTATCTGACCATCTCCATGGAATAAGGCGACCAGCGGGTCCCAAACCTGGCTTTCTCCAAACATATCCAGAGATGGGTTCAGAGATGGTCACTGGATCAGATCTGTGTCCTACAAACCGGAGCCAAAAACCCCTAGGTTGTTTCCTATAGAATCATAGATGAGTGTCCCTCGTGATGGTGCCATGATGAATTGGCTGCAGTCCTTTCTCTTGTCTGTTGGGTGGTTTGCAGAATGTCTGGCTGGTAGCTCTGTTATTTCAGTCTCCCAGGATGTGAACTCTGAGTCTTTTTATACCCAAGGAATGTAAGCTATTTTTAGAATTACCCAGGGTCCTTCAGTCCATCATCAATATAAGGTAAACAATGGTGATGGGATAAAGGTAGCACTATTAGCATATCAGCACACATCAATAAACAAAGCTTAACACACCCTATGTACAGTCACTATTACAGACTTACACAGTATGTTAGATAGTATGTCAGTTGGCAAGTCTGTCTTCTTGACCCACCAGACATAAACACTTAAATTCACAAGCCAATATACAGATAAAAAGCCAGTTCTTTTGGTTTGCAAAAACATGGTTGTCTGGGAAATTAAGATACAATCTGGTTTCTTCACACCCATATATAGACACATATATATAGCATAAGCATCTTCAAACAGAGTTTCATAAAATTATGTTATTGTGTTCTTTCAATCTCATGCCAATCATCACAGGATATGTTGAGCCAAGTGGAAAAATAAGGAATGACAAATCTATGGCATCCTCTTTATCCATAGCTTCTGTCAAATTGAGACATGGTGGACTATAAAGTGAATACAGTTAAATTCCACTTATCTAGTATGTTTTGGATCAACAGTATAATGAACTACTAATATTCTAGGCTTTTGGATGCTTTTTTCTGTCAATATACAGGATTAAACGATTTCTATTGATGATCAGTATCTTCTGATGAGTTTTGAAGGTACTTCGTTGGAACTTCATTTAGTATTTTTTTTTTTTTAAGAGGCTAACTACTTTTGAGTGTAACTAAAGGTTTTTATGAGATTAGGAACCATCAGATACAGTCATAGGATTGCTCTACTATTGCCGAAGTATTTACCCTTTTTGAGTGAATGAGTTGATGCCCATGGACAGTTTCGACACTATTTGTGCAGTAAGTTGGTGATTTTTTAATATTCTCCCAAAAAAAGATAAAAAAAATTGTAAATTAAAAAGCTATAAAAATGCACAGATGCTTTATACATAAAAACTGTCCCAGTCTGTAAAATCATATGAGGCATTAAATACATGCACAGAGGAAATGTAGCACTCAAAATAATGTCATTTCAATGTCACTAGATTTGTCTCCATGGATTAAGATGTTTTTAAAATTAACTTTAATAAGTTTTATTATATTTATGTAACTTTAGTGAACCCCATTCCCTCACAGTGACAACGTTTATGGGCAAATGGATGTGACGTCAATCCTGGCATGTCTAGGAGGTGAGCATGGCTGCGTGTGAGGTTCAGAAAAAGGATAGTGTTGATGATGTCCCAGTGGAGAAAAAGGAAAACCAAGATAATTATCTGGTAATAGACAACTTCCTTGAGTGGCAGTCATAAATGAAGAATGTCTACTGGTGGACGGGAATGAGGTAAGTAAATCCGTTCAGTTTTACGCTGTTTGATAGCTCCTCCACCACCTAATGTCTAAATCCTCGGCTCTTCTCATTTTCAACTATATTCATGGCAGCTCTCAACCTCCTTGTTCAGGCGTGTCAAGCAGAATTATGATTGCCGTTACTTACAGATCTGTCCTCTCTTACATTTTAGCAAATTTCATTAAGAAGTTAAGAACTTAACTTTCGCGCTTTACAAGCCAAGCCCTAAGTAGGCTGCAACTCACATCACAACCTCTGAGTGGCCAGTAATAGATACACATAGCATAACCATCCTATGGTAGAGTGCCAGTCGTGTCAAGATATATCAAGTAAGGAAGGGCAAATTTGTACTGGACATGTCTGGTGGTCTTGCTTTTCATGTGCTACAGTACAGTCCCTTACTCTAGAGATGTGTCACTTACTTATATGCATTGTTGTAGTTTCAATATAATCAGGGTTTTATCTGCAGGAGATTATTAATAGATGTCTAGGTGTCACATGCCAGGCAGTCAAGGCAATATGTGTATCCTCTAACCCAACACTGATTGGTAGATTTCTGTCAATGTGCTGTGTACAAAGTGATGTTGGTGGGGATATACAGGGCTCAGCATTCAGAGCTTTGCTCGATCCATAGCAGAGCAGATTCCATAGCAAAAGCATGCTGAGAGGTTATTCATCATTTACGTTTAATGATAGGTGCTGCCTGACATGTCTTGCAGATTGGATAGAGTTTGGATCCTGAGAGTCCCACAGATTGCTCAAAAAGCTACTTTAAAGTGCGCAACTTATCCGGTAGAAGCACTCAGCTATCGAGTGGCACAAAGACTTTCTATTGAGCCAACTATGTGTGCACACTCAGGCAGCCACCTAGCTGTCTGCTTCAGGGCAGATGTGGAGAATTGGGTTATTCTGGTCTATGTAAGTTAGCACTTATCCATTTTGACCAGTAAGGGTGTCACTCGAACAGGGGATTTCCATCCTATCTTCTCCACTGGCATAAAACTGTGGCCAGGAGTTGAATAGAGAGGGAATTGCCTGTTTTGGTGATCGGTGGAAAATCCCAATCTAATAATTGGCACATATCCAATAAAAGGTGTTAAGGCGATAGTTTGCTTTGACTGGAAAACTCCTTTAAGGGTTTCGAAAAGACCAAGGAGACCAATGGCAGAACTTGACCTCCTCATTTTGATCTTCCACAAACAGTGCTGGATCTGTCCATGTTTGCGTCTAGCATTGCAGCGCGACCCTACAAAAGTGAATGAGGCTTAATTGTCATACCACACGCTACTTATGGACAGGTATGGAGCTCTGTTTGGAAGTTAGCAGCAATGTTTTTCTAAACCCATGCAAGCCCTTGAAAATAATTAGATTCCATAGCTGATCTTACAGTGATTTACAATGATTACCCTTTGGCAAATTTTGCAGGAAAGCACCGGTAACCCCAGATTTCCTTTGTGGATTATATGATATCGTTCTGCCCAGCAGCTTTCAAAATAAAAGGCTTGTTTAATTTAGCCATTTGTTGGGAAGAGCTTTTACATGGATCAGCAGAAGCGAGAGGAAAAAACCCTCAAACCACAGCAAACGCCGTGCGGAGATAGTGTTTTGTCTGAAGCACTTCCTAATATCTTGGCTGAACATTTCGCTTTGATTTCAGATTGTCTAACTTGTGCCTTTGACTCATTTTACCAGCCGCAGTCACAAACTCCGAGTTCGAAAGTAGAACAACATCACTTAAAAGGAAAAAGAAAAAGGCCCGGCCGAGTCTTGGTAGGAAGCGCAGCCTTAAATGCAATAACATATTTTCAAAGGAAAGCGAAAAAGACTCTTGGTCCAAATATGAAACTCAGTGATAAAATTACATCTTCACATATTCGTAGCCAAGTGTTAGGAGTTTCGTAATAAATACACCATTACGGAATAGGAAGAAAAATACCACCTGGCACTGTGAACATGAGATGGCTGAAAATTAGGAACTCGTCATAAAGAATCTAAGTTTGTTATTTGCCAGAAATTTGTGGCGAAATTTGCTGCAAGAAATCTGGTGTCTATGCACCTTGCAGCAGATGTATTAAGTGTTTTGGATAAAATTGGCAACTTGCTAGACAAGGGTGTGTGGCTTAGAACAGAAGGTATATGTTTCTAGATACACCACATTGTGGAAATATGTTACCACAAAAAAAACAGGTCAGTAGTACCAATCACAGACACAGACAGAAGAGGGTCCCCGTGCAAAAACAATAAATGGGCCCTTTGTAGTCCAATAGCTCATCTTAATGCACAATTCCACTTGTTTTGGGGGTGGAAGTGTACCCCCTTACCTCGTGAGTCCCCGTGCCGCTGCACTTATTGCACCAATGATATGTCTACCCCTGTGCAGTACGCTAACCAAGAAGTGACTTCATAATCGACAAAAGTAAGTGTCTACAGGGGGCAGACATATAGTTTTAAAGGAAACTTCTTATGTCCTCAAATTAACCTGTAGATATAGGGTTAATCTGCAAGTTAATAGTGTTACAATGCTGTGCTGCCACCCTTACCGAAAGCGCAGCTACAGGGAGAAAATAAACTTTATTTCTCCCAGCGGCTGTCAGTCATTGAGGCATGCCCCGGATGCCTACTTTCATCGCATACACCATTGTGAGCGACTGCTATATGCATACCCCACCACTTTGATTGGCAACATGCTCCTTGCATGCCTCAATGACTGAAAGCCGTTGGGTCATGGGAGGAATGATGCTCATTTTCTCCCGGTAGCCGCACTTTCAATAAAGTGACCAGACCGCTTTGTAAAACTATTAACCTTACAGTATGACTTAATTTTTGTAGGTTGATAGCTCTTGGGGCCATGACTGGTTCAAATTAAGCTCTAAGTTTTTAGAGAACACTGCACAATTTCAACCTATCACCTATCCCTAAGATAAAGACTCTTTATCTTCTAGGATTAAAAAAAAAGATTGTTTTTTCCTTGCCTAGCTCGTGTACAGGTGATAAGTTGTAATGAGGAGACAACATCAGTACATTTTTCATAATAAGCTCTGATATCTGATTGTGTATTTAGTGGTTTTCCAAAGGACTATAGATAAGTAAAGTATGATGTCATAAAGTGGTTGTGTAAGATTAGGAGAACAGCCTCAATCTCTCAGCAATGAAACTGACAGCAATAAAAGATACAACCCATGGACAGAAGTGACAGTGGCATGATATTAAGCAATGTTCATAAATCCTTTCAAGTAGAAGTCTACAGGTCCCCTGCTCTAGTGAACACTGTGAGCCCCAACAATCAGACACTTGTCACCTATCCTGTGAACTGGTGATCTATTAACATAGTAGGATAATCATTTTACAGCCACGCTTATATTAAAGCAAAACTATTGATTGCCATAAATATGTGACTTTGCACCTAATACCCTTAATTTTTTTTTTTTTTTTTATTTTGTTTCTGTGCCTCTCCATTCCTGATATATGGCCCAATATTCCTAGTTTATAAATGTAGTCTTGTTAGCCATCTGAGGGTGGTCCTCCAGAAGACATCCCGAGAGGAGTTCAGTTCCACGTCTACTTACATCAAGAACACCAAATTTACATAAAGGGATGAGGAAGCCATATCTCAGGAAGGCAGAAGCGTAGGAACATCAGATTTTGGATAACATCAGCATATACAACAGGTTAATACACATACATATATATATATATATATATATATATATATATATATATATATATACACTGCTCAAAAAAGGGAACACTAAAATCCCACATCTTAGATATCACTGAATGAAATATTCCATTTGTAAATCTTTATTCATTACATAGTGGAATGTCTTGAGAACAATAAAATCTAAAAATGATCAATGTAAATCACACCTAATATCCCACAGAGGTGTGGGGTTGGAATGAAGCTCAAAATCAAAGTGGAAAATGAAGTTACAGGCTGATCCAACTTCAGTGGAAATGCCTCAAGACAAGGAAATGATGCTCAGTGGTGTGTGGCATCCACGTGCCTGTATGATCTCCCTACAATGCCTGGGCATGCTCCTGATGAGGCGGCGGATGGTCTCCTGAGGGATCTCCTCCCAGACCTGGACTAAAGCATCTGCCAACTCCTGGACAGTCTGTGGTGCAACGTGACTTTTGTGGATGGTGTGAGACACCATGTCCCAGATGTGTTCAATCGGATTCAGGTCTGGGGAATGGGTGGGCCTGTCCATAGCTTCAATGCCTTCATCTTGCAGGAACTGCTGACACACTCCAGCCACATGAGGTCTGGCATTGTCCTGCATTAGGAGGAACCTAGGGCCATCCACACCAGCATATGGTCTCACAAGGGGTCTGAGGATCTCAACTCGGTACCTAATGGCAGTCAGGCTACCTCTGGTGAGCACATGGAGGGCTGTGTGGCCCTCAAAAGAAATGCCACCTCACACCTTTTCTGACCCACTGCCAAACCCCTCATGCTGAAGGATGTTACAGGCAGCAGATCGCTCTCCACAGCATCTCCAGACTATGTCATGTCTGTCACATGTGCTCAGTGTGAACCTACTTTCATCTGTTAAGAGCACAGGGCGCCAGTGGCAAATTTGCCAATCCTGGTGTTCTGTGGCAAATGCCAAGAATCCTGCACGGTGTTGGGCTCTGAGCACAACCCCCATCTGTGGACGTCGGGCACTCAGACCATCCTCATGGAGTCAGTTTATAACCATTTGTGCAGACACATGCACATTTGTGGCCTGCTGGTGGTCATTTTGCAGGGCTCTGGCAGTGCTCCTCCTGTTCCTCCTTGCACAAACGCTGAGGTAGCAGTCCTGCCGCTGGGTTGTTTCCCTCCTACTGCCCTCTCCATGTCTCCTGGTATACTGGCCTGTCTCCTGGTAGTGCCTCCAGCCTCTGAACACTACGCTGACAGACACAGCAAACCTTCTTGCCACAGCTCGCAGTGATGTCCCATCATGGATGAGCTGCACTACCTGAGGCACTTGTGTGGGTTGTAGAGTCCGTCTCATGCTACCATGAGTGTGAAAGCACAACCAACATTCAAAAGTGACCATCAGCCACAAAGCATTGGTACTGAGATGTGGTCTGTGGTCTCCACCTGCAGAACCACTCCTTTATTGAGGGTGTCTTGATAATTGCCAATAATTTCCATCTGTTGTCTATTCCATTTGCACAACAGCATGTGAAATTGATAGTCAAACAGTGTTGCTTCCTAAGTGGATAGTTTGATTTCACAGAAGTTTGATTTACTTGTAGATATATTATGTTGTTTAAGTGTTCCCTTTATTTTTTGAGCAGTGTATATATTGTGGTAGATTGGCTCACTCGGCTGCACACGGAGACACAGGTACCACTGTCTCTTTAAATCTTCTGTTGGTTTATTGTACAGGTTACATAAATTTGGAAACCTGGTGTCAACCCCTGGCTCTTGGGCAACCACATTTATCACAGACACATTTTCAAATGCCCTTTTACACTGAGATCTCGTATTTGAGTAGTCCTATTTGAGTTGGCCTCACTGGTCACCGTCTCATCCTCATCACCAGCGAGGACACAAAAGGGAACTTATCCACCTATGACTGCTATAGTATTTCATCAGGCTTGCGCTGGCTCCTATCCCAGCCTTCCCCCATAAGTCCCAGAACAGGCTAAAGTTCCGCCCTATTATCACTGGGTGTAGCAAGTCCTTAACCACCCCAACTTCATGAGATTCAGTCCCACAATTAGTTTTTATAGTTACTCTGGCAACAAGGTAGTCCTTGGCGTCCTCATGAATACAACGAACGCTCAATGTTTTTCCAGGGACCAGCTGCTGAGGGAGTGTATCAGGGTCACCAAACTCATCGAGTCCAAGAATCCTGATACCAGTACCTCGTTTATTGTTATGGGACAAGTCTGAGGTCCCTTACCGGGCTGATAGTCCACACTGAGGGCGGGATAGGCATAGTATGAACAGCGCCTCTCAAGGCTGAAGTCCATCTGTTTGGTGGGCATAGAACAACTGGCGGCTTTGTGTCCAGGACTGTGGCATCTCCAGTATAGCAAGTCTTTACCAGCAGCCTTTGGGAACTCCTCACCAACCCCTTGAGACTTCCCTCCAGAGGCAGCTCTACTACCCCTCTTTTGGGCATTGGGCTCCCTCTTGCTACCCGAGTATGGGGATGCAGCACCCCCTAGCTTCCTTAGGGACCTCTCAGCCACCTGGTACTTTTCTACTGGGCTAACCAGGTAATCTGCATTTTGGGGATCCCCTGGCCAACCCGTGTCTGCACCGGCCTAGGAAGGGAGTGGATAAATCTGTCCATTACAGTCCACTCCACCATCTGGGCAGGGGTGGAGGACTCCACCTACAACCATTTTTGTACCAGATATAGCAAACTGAACATTTGGGAGCAAGGAGGCTTATCACCGCAATACGCCCAGTGGTGGGCCCTTTGTGCTCGGACAGACATAGTCACCCCTGAGTGTGCCAGCATCACAACTTAAATTTGGCATATTCCCGGGCATCTTGTAAGGCCAGGTAATAATGATTCCTCTGGGGATCTCCAGTTAGATAAGGGGCCAGTACTTCCACCCATTGGTCTGGCGGCAGTCTCTCTTGTTCTGCTATCCATTAAATAAACAGTCAAAAATGCTACCAATCATCACCCGAGTTCATCTTTTGAATCGCTCGTCTTACCGCCTTCCTGATTTATGTGTCATCACCTTGATGTGGGGGAGGGGCGGTTTCTCTCCTGTGGACAACTCCCACCAGGAGTTACATCTGCCTTTGCTGCAGTTGGATCTGCTGCATTAGCAGTTTATTTGTTTCCTGCTGTACCTGCTGATGCTCCCGGTATTGCTGCACTTGTCACTGCTGCTACTCGTGCTGCTGCTGGTGTTGCTTCTGCTGGCTTATGATCAGGTGCTTGATCAGCTCCTCCATTTTGCCTGAGCATTGTTCCATCCCTGCAGCCACCTTCACCCAGGACATGCAGTTTGTCCACAGTAGTCACACCTGCTTCCTGGGGATCTTGCTTACACTTCTAGCACCAACTGTGGTAGATCGGCTCACTCGGCTGCACACAGAGGTAGACACAGGTTCACTATTTCTTTAAATCTTCTGTTGGTTTATTGTACAGGTGGCATAAACCAACATAAAGTGAAAATAAACACAGCCCTTCTGGCAAAACAAGAATGCAAAACAAAATGGGGTACAGTAGCTGCATCTGTGGGGATCCTCCCGCTCAGGATGACAACCACACACTGGTTCAGTTTCTCCTTCTCAGGACACAAAACACTGGAGATCCTCTCTCCAGCCCTACTGAACAATGACTGCCTCCGGAGGCCAGCTATTTAAGCCCCAGACCACTCCCTGGAGTGGAGATAAGGTGGACAACCTCCCACCTGCTCTATGGTTGTGTTAAAAAAAACAGCTCTTTAAACTAATTGGCTGTTAACCTTTTGCAAAACTTATTGTGCTGGAGGAAATCTTCTGGGACTGCAGAATAACCGCACCAATACAGATCTCCCCTCCAGCACCTTACCAGTGACTTTGTCACAATATATATGTATATATATATATATATATATATATATATATATATATATATATATATATATATATATATATATATTTATGAGAAGTGTGAGATCCCTTTTAATGTGCAAATGACAGATTTGTCAGTATGTATACTTCTAGGGATAGGAAGCTAAAGGACTATTCACCCTTTAGCTTTATCAGCCCACTGGAGTTGTCCTTTATTACCACTATAATATATTGTATACGGCTACATTTCATTTCACGCCTTGATAACTGGCGGTAGTATAAACATGACATAATGAAGGGTTAGTGTAAGCATTCGCTATTTGCACCAGCTTCTCCCATGCGAATGTGGCTGACTCAGCTCCTACATATACAGTTTACAACCCCATCCTCCATCCACGGTTTATGAGAATAACAATTCTGCACAGATCCAGTCATGCTATGTATATATTCTAGGAACTGGTAAACATGCTGATGTCAGCAATCACGGCTGAAACTTTTAACATTCCTTATCTAGTGATCTAGAAGGAGATTCCTGGGTCCTGAGACATAATATGCATAGTCCGGGGTTGCTTCCAGCATCCAAACATCTGTTCTCAATCTGTGCACAGACATCTATAAATAATGGACGACTGTGTAGTAAAATTGTGCAAATCTTCTCTATCTATACATCTGGACCCGTGGACAGTAGTAATTGTCTGTGAGGAGGTGCAGGAGCTAAGTAAAGGGGGAGTCCTAGCTCCAAGTAAAAATCAACAACAGCAGTTCATAAAGCAATAACTGGCATAAAAAGAATTTAAACAATTTTGCACAACATTTATTTACACATTTATTTTCTGAGATTTGAGGTCGGAGTCATTATTGCATTAGCACCTTTTTTCTAGCCCTTAGTGTTTATTTGCCAGCTCCTCCAATTTTGTTTAAAAGTGGGTAAAGATTGGGAGGTGGGACTGTAGTGGATCATGGACTAACATCTCACTACAATTTACACAAAAGTGAATTTGTAAGCCAAAACCAGGAACGGGTCATAAATGCAGAAGTGGTGACGTGCTTCTATTATACTTTTATGCCATACAGAAAAAAAAAAAACAGGAATAGAATGTCAGAACACAGTTTAGACAGACCCATTGACTGAGCAATAACAGTTATATTGTATAATAAAGTAATTTCAGATATTACAAAGGGTCTATGCATAATGTAGTTACAACCACCGAGGATACTGCAGTGGGTGAGGATAGCGGTCACCCACTTGCTACGTGATAACTCGATAGACTATGAAGAGAAAGGACAGGTCAGAATTTAGAGTTCTAGGTCAACTACTTTTTTTCTTTAGAGGGAGATGTTATTATAGGGAGGAAACAGCAGCTGTAATTGTTTGCTTGGTGTCAACATGTGTCCTGGACGTTTTCTAAAATGAGTAGAAAAAGTAAAATAGAGATGAGCAAATTGGTTCTAAGCAAAGGGATTTCGACACCAATTTTGCAAAAAAATTATGATTCACTCTAAGCGCAGATTTTTAGTGATTTCTTTTGTCAAGATTCCAGCAAAATAGTGGCCATATTACTGAATTGTAGCAGACCAGGAAAAGGGGTAATGAAAAGCCAAAAAATAGTACACTCTGCCTCACGACTGGAGCTTCCCACCAAGTCCTCCCTCTGGCTTCAGCCTATTCTGGCCTTCGTGGCAGGTGAAGTTTTCTTCTGCAACTTCTTTCACTCTGTGATGGCTCATTCTTCTCAGAGTGAAGGAAGACACAAAAGAGAAGGCACCTTTCAAGAAAAGCAGGAGAGCCAACAGAAGACTGGGTGGGGATCTGTAGCTGAGATAGGGATGAGCGCCAAGAGACCCCTGAGTATATAATAAGGCACATTTGATTTGCATCAAATTAATTCAATGCATAGATTTTCTTTGGAGGCATGCAATTTGGTATTTTATGAGTATGGTCTAAATTAAAGCATCATCAAAGGAAACATATAATCATAAAATTGGGACAGGGAACAAGGGGGAGTCAGCTCATCGAAATCTGAAGCACCTTGCGGGCATAATACACCGCACAGAGCCTCCCTAGTCTAGGCAGATATAATCATGTGAAGAAAAAGTGGTTCTTCAACGATGATGAAAAAAACAGGTACCAGTAAGTATAAAACTTCACATTTATTTAAGCATATTTAAAAGTCAAGCATGTCAGCATTTCTCACTGCAGCACTGTGACCATGATTAAACCACGCTAGCCGTTGTATTTTTCTGTAGTGCTGCAGTGTGTTATGCGGACATGTTGGACTTTTAAATATGCTCAAACAAATGTAAAGTTTTATACTTACCTGTTTTCCCAACTCCGCTGGAGAACCACTTTTTTCTACAGCAAAGGAAACATGTCCTCTACCTTTTCAAGTATGTACTGGAAGCTTTGCGACTAAGGGACAAAATCGCCAACATTCAGAACTCAATGGAGCATGCAACAATAAAATACATTAGAGACCTTATAGATTTGTGCTGAATTATGGCTAGCTAAAACTTACAAATGTAGTATGAAGCCGTAGTATTGCTTTGGGCACTACGGTCTATGGTCTATAGTAGAGCAGAGTTCCAGTAGAGATGATACCCAAATTTGGCCTGAAAATTCATCTTGATTCATTTGGATACTGGGCAAGTTTTCTGATGACAGAGATGGGAGAATTGATTAGCAAGATGATTGTTCAGCAGCCACATCAGTAGTTCATGGCCCAGGGACAGGAGCCCTGCCAGCCACCCCCTGGAATTTCTTGCGCCTCTTCTGACAAGTAGATTCGGAGCCATGTTATTTGTGCATCATACCACAATGATGATATCATGATGAGCCTACCAATGAAAAAATTGCCAGGACTCCGGCAGGTAGGAGAGATCACAGTCCAGGATCCAGAATAGATTTGCTCATTTCTAGTGATTTCACATGGAAGAAACCTCCCATAAGTGATCCTTTCCAGGAGTTTTGACACATCTTTTGATTCTTCTTGTTAGGCTCATCACGTTAGGTAGATTTTCTAAGCCTCAAGTCTGAGTGGGCACACGGACCTCAGACATTGATGAAGCAGACAGGATGACATGTGGGCAGTGAGGACTTGGCATGTTCAAGAATCTCAGGAGCAGTAAGCCGGATGAAGTGGAGCCCAGCATGGAAGTAAAGCACAATATGCACAGAAGGTGGAGCACATCAAATATAGATATCTACTGCTTCAATGCCAAGAAACAGGTGTGTGTCTTAAGGACCATTAGATAGTTAGATAGGTATAGGGAGATAATGTAATTGATCCCCGATGAGCAACCTGCAAAACCCGACGTGGAGCACAACAGAGGGCAGCAGAACCAGGGCAAGGAAACGGAGCCCAGTATATCTGGGATAGACATGTATAACACTCCTCTTTATTAAGAATGTTTTAGCCCAATCTGTAAACACCCCAAATCCCATAGGGAACAACTTTTTATGCTTGGAGTTTGTGTATAGCACCTCCATTCAGGTTGGAACATCCATGAATTTGCCATGACTGTTTCCAAAAAACTTATTGACTACTGGCAAAAATGTTTTTTTTCAGAGCCTCTGGAATATTCCAGGAGAGATGGCAAGTATGTTTTTTTGTGGAACGCCATAATGAAGCATGTCACAGTTCTTTTCTATGACCTTTTCAAAAGCCTCTGTATAAAATTAGAGACTTACAGAGGTACAGTGGTGGTTCATGTATCTCTATGGCAGCCATGTGTATGACGCCTTACTGAAATCTCTGCAGTTCTCATCCACTGTTCAACGGAATATTCATCCAAGAGAGGGATCCTACTGTATGGATATCAGGAGAGCAGCACGCACCATCCAAAGAGCAGGAAATCTAATCCTCTGGCCTAAAAGCTTTTAGCTTATATAAGCAAATTACAGCAGAGGGAAAGTGGTCTCATTTTTCAGTTATAATTGTAGTCTAACCATTAAAAAAAATCCCGTATGTCACAGATGTGATGGGAAAGCCTGGGAGATACCTCAATGATTAGCAGCCTCACATCTGCTGTGTACATGCATAAGTCAGGTGCACACTGGCCATAGTTTGGGACTTTTTATCAGTATGGTGAGCTGGAGAAAAATAATAGTAAATAAACAAAAGAAAAATATAAATTAGGAAAAAGCAGTATACATACTTATGAACATTCCAATATGCAAAATCATTCAGGTCTTGCCTCCAAACACATAGACAGATCTACTTTTTCAAGGTGTTTTCCTAAATCCAACCTCTTTTGCAATCCAATGCGCGAGACTATTATGATAGTTGTCAAGCATTGAATATGGCAGTATCATCTTCCCAGTAGCATTCACTGGAGGATGGATTTTTTTTTGCCTTACCCTTAACTCTGTATTAGGTCAAGATTTTAGTGGAGCTGTAAAAATAAACACAGCATAGATGACAAATGTAAGATTGCTGGAGGTCTCACTACTGGGCCACCCATTGACCACAAGAACTGGTGTCCCAAAGTCCCCTGTATGAATGGAGCAGTCATGAGCATGTGCAACCTCTGCTCTATTTACTCGTTGAGGTCGCACATGCTCAGTTATTCTCCGTTCACACAGTGGCTTTTGGTATTCCCTGTAGCCGAATCCTTAGCAATGATACATAGCTTAGCCAACTTCCAAGAACATTTGGAGAATATCTGACTCTATTTGCCAGCTGTAAAGAAAATCTAGAAGTATAATCAATGCTTAACACCTTATACGATGTGCAACGCTACCATATTTTAAATGGCCATTTACCCTATTTGTAAATTGGCTTGGAGCAGGTGATCATATGGCTTGATTCTTCATATTTGCAGTGAAGTGAAGTTTTAATTATTCGCTTTATATCTCTAATAGCTATTTCCAGTCCAGAACAATACAAGTCCAGCAGAATTCTCTGTGCCAGGCAGACAAGTGCTGGCTGCTAGGTTGCAAATAGTCTAAGCCATGTCGTGTTATGTCTTTGGTCTTGGCTTGCCAAACTGAGGATCGTGCTCCACATGTCAATGCTTTGGTCCTGTTCTGTACAATAGAAATAAAACAACTTTCTCGACTTTCCTGCTGACTGGATGTAGTCAGTATATTTGTTATCTCTGGCCCGGCCATACAGTGACTTCCACGCTGTAGCTGATTATCTCCTGTTCATGCCCATGACCACTGGACAACTGCCAGAGTCTCACTGATTTAGGTTATGTCACACTGCCTATCAATGGTACTAAACTCAGCAGGAAGGATGGGGAAGGAGAGAAGTCCGGAAGTTCAGGGAAAGTCATAAAGTGTCTGTGTGACTCTGCTTGCTGACTGTGGACATATCTATAATTCCCTGGATATATCCTCTTAGAATATACCGCATATGCATGACATTTCATTGCTTAAGACTTTGTACAAGTTTCTAAAAATGTAATAATTGTAAAAACTTACTATCTTTATACTACTATATAACATTGCCAAAATAAACTTCCCTAAAGATTTAGTGAACGGCTTTTCATATCAACTGCCCATCCCCAAACCTATTGTTAAATAACAGTACACAGTCATTTCCCCCTCTCAACACAAGCCTAGTGCTTAACCATCCTAAAAAATTATACTATCCTAACATGATCTCTCTCTAGCTACATGATAAATGTTAATGGCAATAGTGGTGGTCATAGTTTACTAATACTCATTACATTACAACTGGTGGGGAGCAACATTAGTCTTTGACTGCAGGGGGGATACTTTGGCCTTGACTGGTGGAGAATAACATTACTCTCTGATTGGTGAGGGACACAAGTGATTTTTGACTAGTAGAGAGACAACATTTGTCTAGGGTAAGAGTAGGACAACATTGGTCTGTAATTGGTGTGGTATAATACTTATCTCCTACTAGTCGGGGTGATATTGATCTCCAAAGAGTCATAAAATGAGAGAGGACAACATTGCCTCCAACTTCTACTTGACAAGTGACTGGTGGGGAATGTTATTAAGTTTCAATGGTCGGTTGGCAAAATTAGTTCATGAATGATGAGGGATAGCATTAGTCTGAGTGGTGGGACAATAATAGTTTCTGATTGGTGGAGGACAACATTGGTCTCTGGCTAGTACAGGGCAACATTGATCTCAGACTGAAAGGACACAATTTGCCTCCAAGTGGAAGGACACAATATTAGTTAGGAACTGAACAGCACTGGTTTTTGACTGATGGAAACAACAATGTTCTCACAATAATAGCGGGGATCTCAACGAGGTCACGGCAGTACAGCCCGGCAGGTAATGCAGCCTCAGTGACCGGAGGTAATCTCAATGACATCACCGCCGGTCACTGAAGCTGTGCACGCAGCAGTCCAGTCACCAGTGGTTCTCAGCCTGGACGGTTGCATCTTGGCACTGTCCAGGTTGAAAACTGTTTTTCCTCCAGATATGGATAATGGCGTGGGACAGAACAACAGACAGGTGAGAGATATTGTTGTTTTTTATTTTTGTTTTCTTACAGAAGATGAGGGCTTCGGTGGAATAGGCGTTTGGTGAGTATAACTGTTTATGTTATTTTTAAATAAAAAAGTAAAAGCGTGTTTTGTTTTATTTCTAATAAAGGACTTTATTCTTGCTGTGTCTTTATTTACAATACAACTATAGGATTAGTAATGGATAGGTGTCTCATAGATGCTTGTCCAATACTAAGCTGTGGGCCTGATGTCACCTGACAATGCAAAGGTGACATCAACCCCACAAATATTAACCCCACTTGCCACCGTTACAAGGCAAGTGGGAAGAGCCGGGCAAAGCACCAGAATTGGCGCATCTAATAGAAACACCTTTTCTGAGCAGCTGCAGACTGCTGTTTTTAGGTTGGGGGAAGCCTATATCAATGGCCCTTTACCATCCTGAGAATACCAGCCCCCAGCTGTCTGCTTTAGTAAGGCTGGTTGTCAAAAATGGGGGACCCAACATCGCTTTTTAAAATTATTTATTAAAATAATTAAAAAATTAACGTGGGGACCCCTCTATTCTTGATAACCAGCCTTGTTAAAGCTGACAAATGAGGGTTGTAGGCCCCAGTTGTGAGTTTTGCCTGGCTGGTTATCAAAAATACAGGAGAACCCACCCCATTTTATATTTATTATTTATTTACAGTGCAGGAGCGGCTGATGAATACTCCCATCAGCCGCTCCTGCTCTCGCTGTTATTAGCGGCAGCAGGTGTCTGATGATGGGAGCAGTAGTCCCATTTGCTTGTACCAGTGACCAGAGGTAAACTTTACACCTCCATTCCCAGATGAGCTCTCACGCTGTCTTTTGACAGCATGGGAACCATGGCTCTCTGACCGCCGGGGATGATTTCACCGCCGATCAGAAGCAGTGTTTGCCGCGCACAGTAGGTGTTCGGTACAGATGCCAAACTTTACTGTTCGGGTTCGCCCATCTCTAATCAGGAGATCCTGTATTTGGGGAAGATTTATCAATGAAGTAGGAAGAACGAAGAAGAGTGGAAAAACACCCTAAACATTTCTTAGTCCTATCTATTATTCTCAGATAAATAACGTGAAGCTTTTGGGTTCTGAGTTGAGATAACACACTGCCTCCCCCCTCCCATCTGTCTACCAGTGCTGTTATATACCTTGTACAATGACTCCATTATGAATTGACATACATTGAAAAAATGAAGTATACATTAGATTGATGAAATTTGTCTAGCATAATTGTTTTATGCAATTTGCATTGCAGCTGTCTAATATAGCAAAAAAGCCTTTGGGTGCCCTGGTCCCATTAAAACTTTTTTTTTAAATTCCCAATCAATCTAGCCTATACTTGAAAGGGTTACTCATCTTAAATGCAACGTTACATCAATGAAAGACAAATTTGGCTGTGTAATGTCGAAATAATCGTAAAAAAATCTCTTTGGGGAATAGTTGTGCATGGGGAAAGATAGCTCTCATGCACATGTTCATACAGATGGCTTTACGGAGACAACATGAACAGGATTCCCATATGCATGAGAAGCATAAAGATCAATAAACTAACTCCCAACTGAAGCCGGAGTATACAAGATCTGTCATTAGGGGGTCGAGTTTTGATTCTTTTATATTCCTAAATTGGACTCTTGTGAATATACTATAGACTACTGTAAATTAGTTTTCCCACTTAGGGGCATTTCTTCTAGATAACAAATGTTCTACAATATGGCAACCTATAGGATTCACATATATGAAATCCGAGACATTGGAAGGAAAAGTTGGGCTCCAGTTCATAAATGACATATTACATCTCTATACAACTCTAAGGTTGCATGAGGCTTTAGGTAAAGGACAACCAGGAGCCAAAACACAAAAAGGATTACTCATGAACCAGTCATCGGCCAGTCCATTACGATCCCAATATTAATTAAGCTTTCTACCGTCATCCCATAGTTCGACTCTTCATACACCGCTCTAGTGGTCACTAATAGTAACACTGAGGACACGTAATTTACCTAATGGGATACAGGCCGCTTCAGAGAGAAATGATTCATCAGATTGAGAAAACACGACTTCATAACACATTATTCTCTCGCTATTTAAAGTGGTTTGAACTAGTGAACCGAGACTCAAAGGCAAACTTTATTTTGATTTGGCAATGCCTTATAAGTAGTTTTCAAGTTGGCAGTTTCAAAATCAGTTTCCCTTGTGTTGTTTTTTTCCTGCCAAGAACACAAAATAATATTTTTTTTCTAATTTTTTTTGCATTTTTTTTTGTAAAGGGATGATTGCTCTAAAAAGTCATGCGCTTAATGTACATGATATAATGAAACGGCATAAATAGATGTACAGATGTAGCAATCTTTAAATAACCAGTTGGAGTACCATGAAGGTTCATTTCAACCAATTGGTATTTTGGAGGTGTGCCTGCTGCAGTGGAAAGTCAATGAGTGGCAGTACTTTGCCGTTTGCATAGGTGTGTTACGACTTGCGATGAGAACTTGGAGCTCCATGTTTTTTATTCAACAGGGCAAAAAAAAACCCAGTTTGCTGACATTTGGAGGAAAATTAGAGTGGGGGACATGAATCCTAAGGGCAGCTACCGACAACTATAAAGTTCCTTTCTCCCTCCAGACAACTTAGCATGCCAGTTTTGTTACACATGCTGGTTCCGCTTCCTTCTTTTGGGTCTACTGCTCTGTGTTGTGCTCCTGGGTTTTTGCATGTTGCCCAGTAAGCACCTAGGGCATCAACAACCTAGACCTATTTAAGGCCCACTGTCACACACACCTACAGTATGTCTTTGGATTGTGACTCAAGGTTCTAATTTTGTGTACTCCACCACCTGTGCACACAATGCTTAAGCTGCTTCCAATCCTGCTGACTTCACTTCATCCATCCTGCTGTTCTTAAGACTCCTGTGTGTGCCATGTTCTCGCTTCCCACGTGCCATCCAGCCAGCTGCACCAACACCAGGGGTTCGTGTATCCACCCAGACCAGGGGCTTAGTGGTTCCTTGTAAGGTGAGGCTAGCAAGTACTTGATAATGCATCAAAGAGATCATGGAGCATTATTTGATCCCCCAGACCCTTGATAAACTACCTCTTGCCTTGGTAGTATTAGAGATGAGCGAATCTTTTGAAATTTTCATTTGCCAGCTATGCCAAATTTTTTTAAAAATTGCATTAGCAGTGAATTGACACTATGGGCAAGTACTCCTATTACCCTGAAAAGACGTATGTAACACTGTGAGTCTTCTAGGACTGTATGCTGTCCATTTCAAGCTCTTCAATGCAAACACAGTCTCAAATGCCAAAGTGACCACAACATATCTGACTATAGGTAAATGGATGGTAACTGTTCTTTGCTGCTGTGCTGTCACAAACAATATCTGTAATTTTTTTCAGCATTTTTAGCCTTTCTTTTTATCTGTCATTAATCTGTGAGCTCTGACATCCTCTCGTGATCCTGACTCACCACAAAATGGCTGCTTCATTTCTTACCTTGACTATTATATAAACTAAGATTGATCCTGCTCATTGGCTGTGCTATACTATGTGGTCTTGATGTGATAGCTAAAGGGCATTATAGGGAAACCTGCCCTGCTATGCTGAAAGTCATATGATACTTCTTTGACTGATGAAATCTTTAGGTGATTCGCGCAAATCAAATGTCAAACTGCTCAGTTCAGTGAACTCTTAAAAATTTGACACTAGTTAGATTCGCATCAAATGGATTCGTTAATCTCTACTTGGTATGGAAAATATAAATAGTCTTCCAAAGTTTGTAAAGTACCTAAAGTATGGATGCTCCAATACTCATTACTAGGACATATACAAGTAGTTGGCATAACTTCTACATCTAGTTTTTATCTTGGGTGGTAGCTTAGCTCTCAACCTACAAAATACTTTTCGGATATATTTTTGTTACAAACCACACAGTAAGTCTAATAACCCAACTGTAGTATTTTGATATTCTTTCTGAACTGTATGAAGCCCTTTAAAGGTTACAGCAATATGATGCAAAGTTATGGAATCATCATCAAGACTATAGAGATAGCAATAGAAAGAAATACGAAATACGAAAAATCGCAGAGATTTTCCATGTTCTGCTGGTTGTAGCCAAGGCCAACACCACCAGCAGTTTCTTCCCTCCTAACCTTCCACAACAAATAAAGAAGCACAGTCCGAGATAGGTATACAAAATCTAGAATAATTACATGAAATGGCCAGACTCTATGACGCTGCCGGAGAAAGCTGAATACAGCATTAAAGCATAGACAATGAATGGAGCTGCACTCCAGCATGAGTACTACTGCTCCTTTCTAATGAAGATAAAAGTTTCTCATTCGGCAGATCAATACAAGTTTCTGAAGTTAGATCCCCACCGATCAATAAGTTATCACCTATCCTCTGGAAAAGTGATAATGTGTTCCAAAGTGAATACCCCTGTAATATATATATATATATATATGGCCATATTCAGCAATTCTGCTCCATCTGCATATCATTTTCCATGATTGAGCATATAGCAAAACATAATGGAGATATATATATACACACTCCTCAACATTCAAATGGCAACACCAAGAAGGAAAACTCATGGAGTTATGTAAATCACATGTTAATGATATGCAAATGATGAAAAAATGTAATCCAAATTTTCTAAATATCTTGATTTATTCAATTTCTAGTATAAGCGTCACACGCAGAAATCCTCACACTTACAAACTTGGCTGCTCTCAGTGATGTTATTAATGGTTGTCTGGGGAATGTTCTGAATGTACTTCAGCAAATCCTCATGATCTTCAACAGGCAGCTCCTGTGCAAGTTCTGACCAATGACGTCGCAGATATGCTCAATGGGAGACTAGTCCAAAGAAGCAGTAAGCCATGGTATACTTTGGAGAAATGACCATACAATAAGTTTTACAATTGATTCATTTTCTTTGTATGCGAAATTGACAAACTACAAACCAAAATGTGGGCATTAATTAGTCTCTACTTAAACCCTTAAACCATCAGAAGGCCTTTGCACATTGGGCTACGAGCCAGACGTCCAGCAAGAGATGTTCCTGCGACCTCATGCCACCACCCTCAAAAGTTATCATGGCAAGATGGCAATGGAAGATTATCATCTTTTGCTTTAAGGCTTGAATTTAATGGCAGCTGGAGATTGGTTTCGATGTCACACTGGTTCTGGTGTGGGGTGGCAAAATGTATTGTAGCATGACTCCTCTAGTCTTCACTCCGGGTACATTAACAGCTTCACGACCCAGTGGTACGGACATTTCTCCAAAGTCTTTCAGGAGCCATTTTTCAACACCACAACCCCAGACTGCATGTTACTTGTGCTACTTTGAGCAGCCTGTCTCCAGATTTATCTCCCCTCAAGCACATCTGAGACGTCATTGGTTGGCAATTGCAAATCTTGTTGATTTGCTCAAGTATATTAAGGGCTGTAGAACCTTCCTCTGTCAACCATTAATAACCTCATTGATAGCAGCCAAGGCTGTAAGTTCCAGGATTTCAGGATTTTCTGACTAAATCGAGATGTTTTGAAAATGCAGTTTTTCATGAGATTAACATGTATATTGATCCTGTGATTTCTATAACCCCATGACTTTTCCTTTCCTTCTTGGTGCTGCAATGTTAATACTGATATCTATATATACTGTATACATTCTAATAGAAGATAGCAAATTATACATTTCCGTCATAGAAATTGTGATTTCATTGCGGGAGAAGAGAGATCAAAAGGTGACAAAACTGAGTGGTGAAGTTACGGCATCGCGGCCCATACTTATCTGGCTCAGTGAACCATGTGATTTGCATTAGTTGGGTAAACCCCATGACATCTCTGTGTAACGGTTACAATATACTGTGTATATAATCTCAATAAGGCATTTACACAACCTTCAATGATAATACATTCTTATTACACCATGTCAAGTGAGTGGTGTCCATCCCCATGATGACCCCCTATTGTGTAGTAAAGAACCCACCGTGTGCAGGTTAATCCCTCCGTTAATAGTCGGAGAAGTGCAGGTCTGGAATTCATTGACGGGTATTTGGGTTACTAATGCAGCTGTTTAGAGTGTTTGATTTGGCTACAGAACAGAAACAGCACTACATACCAATTTCATGAGCGACGGTGAAAGCTGCATGGAGGCCGTCATCTTCAATTACTGCACAGCTGCGCTCAGGAGAGCATATGGTCCCCACGTCTGCCATTCCCAGGGTATCACATGAATGATGCCCACATAAATCCTGCCCAAGAAGAAGGAAAAAAATAAGTCAGGCAAATCTTGTTTTCTTACGCTTAACAGTGAGCAACAACGTGTTGTCAGCAACTTACACAGACAAACCCTCCGGCTGGTGGATGGGGTCTTGCCGGAGTGGAATGGATTACAAACATCACCTGTCTATATAACAAGCATTTCCTTGCCAGTTCACATTCACATTTCTGCATTATTCAGACTGAAGTCATATAAAAACATGTGTGATAGACCATCCTGGGGATATTCATCGTATTTACAGGCGTGGTGCTATATTCGATACCTTCTATATCTCTCTACACTTTCTTTACTCATGGGCACCGATTCATCAATAGCATTTTCTTAACGAATTTTCCAGTTTTGTCTTTCTGTTTCCGTTAGTGACATTTGCGCCAAATTCATCAAAGATGATATTTTGCTCTTTTATTTTTTTCTTGCGCCTTTCAAGACTAAACTCCCATGGTACAAAAACACAGGAAATTTTCCTCTACATATTTCCTTGCGGAAAATCCATTGCATTGTACAGTGCGTGAGATTTTTAGAAGCTAAAAAATGTTGCTTTCACCTATGCAACACTAAGGCTTCTTTTACACTTAATGTGTTTTTGCGGGCTGCTTTTTGCGGCCCCAATTGATTTCTATGGGGCCGCGAAAATAGGAAGCAAAAATTTGTCGGAGCTCTGTACGCCGTATGACCATAAGGGCCACATTTACCACCGTGAAAAAAGATCGAGCCTGTTCGATATTTTTCACGGCTTACGGAGACGGCCCTCATTGAAATCAATGGGGCCGCAAAAACAACAGAAGCTTGCCCAGTGTGTTGATTTAGCGGTACACCGTGAAGACCGTAATTGCAGAACGCCATATTTTTACTAGGACACTCCCATGTACTTCCTGTTCATCACTTCGAAGGCCTGCAGAGACACGAGACGGACCTACTCCAAATCAGAAAAACGGGCCACAAAAAACATGGCAAGTGTAAAAGAAGCCTAAATTAAGACACATTTTTCACACAGTTTGCACCAAATTTCTGTCACTTTTGGAATTTTTATTCCAGCTTTGATAACTTTTCGAAAAGTGGTCACAGCTCAGCATGATATAAAGTGGAGTAAATTACGAGAGAAATGTTCACCTGTGCCTGAAACGCGTAAATGAGTGATGCATCTGTCTGTTTGGATTTTCAAAGTTCATGAATAAATCCTTGGCAGTATTTTATCCTCACTACACTTCTACGGTTAAACGAGGGATTGTCCGATTGTCCATGTGGGATTTATGTGCACTTGGATGAGCTGAATATTATTTTATTATGTTTCCCATGTTGGCGCTCAGCAGCAGAAAGAAGCGCCAACTCATTAAGAGGCACATGCCTGTTCATACATTTAGTGCATCTTACACCAGCAGATCGTTCATTTACGCAGGCAGACAAAACATTGGTTTTGATTCATCGGACTCTAAATGTCACAAAAATTTTGCAATGAATTGAAATATAGCACATGATGAATTAGCAGAAAACATCAGAATGATGATACTCGTACCCTTCCCAAAATATGACAAGGGCTGAAAAAAGTAGTGCAAAAAGGTTGCAAAAACCATAAGAAATTTGGCCCAAAAATAAAGATGCTTAAAATTCAAGCATTTATTTTTTTTAAAAAAAAAGAGTGCAAAAAGAGTGATACTTTCTTTTTTTTTTTTGTTTTCTTTCTTGGGTTTTTCTTTCTCTATAGAGAAGCCAGACTGTTAAATCGCACATATTTCCCACTCATCCGTCATTTTACGAACTGTACTCAGACTGCGCTGAATGGACTGGCATTCATTGGCACAAATCTATAGGCACATATGAGGCTGCCAAGTTTGGGTCAGTAGATCTGCTGCCAGACCGTGAATTGTGATCCGAGTATGGACAGCGAAACATGGATATGGGAAACTGGCCTTTAAGGGCTATTACAACCCATTGTATAGGTGATACCCAATTGCCAGAAGAGGACACTTGTGTCCTCTTTTCTTCCATCGTTCATTGATGGCTGTAAGAGCCTAGCAGATCGTCAAACTGAGGGTGCGCCATTCCACTCTATTCAAGTCTACAAAATTGTGGGTATTCCAACCCATTGTATAGGTGATACCCAATTGCCAGAAGAGGACACTTGTGTCCTCTTTTCTTCCATCGTTCATTGATGGCTGTAAGAGCCTAGCAGATCGTCAAACTGAGGGTGCGCCATTCCACTCTATTCAAGTCTACAAAATTGTGGGTATTCCAACCCACTGTATAGGTGATACCCAATTGCCAGAAGAGGAGACTTGTGTCCCATTTTCAGAAAATAGAAGAACAGCGCTCCATCCAGGTGTAATAATAGAAAAAAACTTTATTCTGCCATGGTAAAATACGACGGCTCAACCAACAGTAGGTCTCTGTCAAATACCACCTACTGCTGGTCAAAACGTCGTATTTTACCATGGCGGAAAAACGTTTTTTTCTACTATTACACCTGGATGGAGCGCTGTTCTTCTATTTTCTGATTGTTGCTGTTCTCCAAGAGGGTTCCATGGAGTTGGAACGAGCGCCCTAATACAGCGAGTGCTGTCAGCTTCTTTTTTCATGTGTTTGTGTCCCATTTTCTTCCATCGTTCATTTACGGCTGCAAGAGCCTAACAGATCGGCAAACTGAGTGTGCGCCATGCTGCTCTACTCAAGTCTGCAAAATTAGCCAAGCTAGGCGCTCAGCTATGTTTGGACGTCTTATAGGGGTCGTCTGGCCTGTGGATACATGTCTGCAGTCACTTCATGTGACTGCAGACTTGTGAATACTTACAACACACGCACTGCACCCTGTGAAAGTTTTCAGGTGTTGGCGCCAGGAGCGATTTGCATACCTCCAGCCACTTTCTGACTAGACTGTGTCCAGCTACGTTAAATACACTGGAGTTAGGCCATGTGACCACATGGATGAAAATTGCACACTCTTGGTCACAGGAGTGCACACTCCCACTTCAGACACGAAGAGTTAGCTGCACCTCTTATGACACCAGAGATGAGTTTCTAAGTATCTCTGTAGACATAAAATACCCACTGACATTATGACACAGTAATGTAAGCAAAGTGTACAAATAATGGTTCTACATAGAAATACGCCAACCATCTAAAAAGCAGTAAATGATATGCTGCACATAATACCAGGTTTGATGTAATTTTGCTTTATCGCTCGATTCCATGACAGGTGACGCAGCAAGTTTAGACATTCATGCCATAAAATTGCTATAATTCACCTAGGACAAAAGAATGCAGAACGTCTACAAATTCCTGTTTTTTAATCCACCATGATGTTGAAGCTTGTCTATCAGCAACCTGCCAGCAGGAATCAGTACGGCTGAAGGAGAATGATGAGACGTGTATCGGTGGCACCCTCATCACAGGTGACAGGATTAACATACGTGTATGAACGACGTAGGATCCCACATTTTTGTGTTATGAAGCCTTTCACTCTACCCCATGTGCTCTTTTTTTTTTAAGTTTATCATCTCGAAATATTTCAGGAATACTGCAACCGGCTGATAAGGACACCTTTGATTTAATTACAAAAGACTCCGGTATCGGAGGCATTTGGCTATAATTTGTGAGAGCAGCTTCTTCCCCGCGCCTGTGACTGTGAAAATTTGATTTTACGCTGTTTGGCCAGGGACTAATTGTTTCTATAAAAAATCTCCGTATATCACGTCGGCTCTAAAGGAGCTAAACATTATTATTAAGAGCTTTAATGTTTTTCTGAGATATGTCACTTCCCCAGAATGATTTAGAAAACAGCAAAAAAAGAGCATGAAAAAGGGGAAAAATATGTTGTTTTCTCCCATACTTTAGTGAATGTGGAGGGGAATCCGATAAGTTGTTGCAGCCTTTCCAGCACACGTTGGCCAAAATACTCAATGTTTAACTGTCTAATAGAAGTGAGCAAATTAATTCAATGCAAATCTAGTTTGAGTAACATTTTTAGGAATTAGCTGAATTCAACAAGGCTAATGCATTTTAGCTATCAAATCACATGATAAAGTACAGCCAGTCAGGAAAAACTATCATAGGCTGTATAAAAAAAGAGACGGGGATTAATCAACCATTTGTTTTGAATCTGGATAGTGAGAAGACATCGCAGTTCAGTCATAGAGATAGTGAGAGGAAACCATAAAAGACTGAACAGACTGTATAGAAATAGCGTATGACAGCACAGGAGTGACTATTATAGGCTGTATAAAAGCAGAGGCAGGGAATGAAGCTCCAATTTATGGGGAATCTAGATTAGTGATAGGATGTCACAGCTCAGCCATCGAGATAGGGAGAGAAAGCTATAAAACACTGTATAAACTGTACAGAAATAGTGTATGACAGCACAGAAATGAAGAGCAGTTACTGCCTGCTTACCCTTTGCCATATATGATTAGGTCAATATGACATTACTTAGGTTGTGTTTGCTTTCAAGAGCTTGAAATAAGTCAAATCACTGTCTAGGAAACTTCACAGTGTCATATATATCTAGTCATTGCAGTTTCCTATAAAGCAAATTTTTGGGAAATATTGGTGAATTTTCATTTCAAATTATTCACTCATCTCTACTGTCTAGAAATTTGGCCCAAATTTCCTTTCAAATCCTAAGAATTTAGGCCCGACCAACAAATAAATTGATTATACAGATCTGCCCTCCATCAATTTCTGTAACATTTGCTTAGGACTCTCACCATTTAAATTCTGCCTAGATCCACAGACGTTTTAACACCAAACTTAGAAAGAGTCCAGAAACGCAGCAAAAATTCCATAAGACTTAACATTTACGCCATCATGTTTAAAACAGGATATCAAAAAATACAGGAGCCCTTGAACTTTCCTACATGTTTCGGTAGGTTATGCCTAATTAATGGCCAACAGCCAATTTTAAGGATGTCTTAAAAAAATGGAAGCACCCATATAAATTTAAATTGGTTTGGCAGGTGGCATGTTTCATTTTAACATAACTTTTGTCATGGTTGCAATGTTCGTGGAGTGCGTCTACGATCAGGCTTAGCGTAAACCATTCTGTTTACCCAATCCCTGTCGTCCTTTAGCCCCTGTACAGAGATCTGTACTTACACAGAGACCCCTGGGTGGAGGCCACAGTCAGCTGCTGCCCATTGACGCAAGCTGGTGGCAAGAAGAGTTGTCATGCAGGGTTGATACCAAAAGGTCACATCTGAGACAAAATCAGAAAGAAAATGGGATGTCAAAATAGAAGCCAAAGTCAGAGAATGGGATAAAGCAGGAAATAACAGCTAGAAAAAGGAATAGGGGTATACCAGAAAAGCAGAACTTATTGACTGGCAGTGGAAACTGATACTCAGGGTTTAAATAGCAAGCAGCTCCACCCAATGCTGACAGCAGAAAGAGACCCAAACTAGCAGAATTTAAGCCAAAATCTTCTGGCCTGGCAAGAGCCACAAGTCCCAGGAATAAAACAAGGCAAAACAAGGCAAATAAAAACTCTGTGTCTACAGATGAGCGAAGGAGTAGAGAGAACAGGCACCGACACAGATGACACAGCTGTATTTGTTCAAATTTTAAATGAGTGACTTCTCTTCTTTACAGATGTTTGGATGGCGTAATTCCAAGCAGAATGTGTGGAGATCGTTCTTACTTCTATTCAGCTGAGGCAATGAAAACTTAATCTCCGAACACTAACAAATACTCGGAGGTCACCCAAGCGTGCACTCGCTCATCACTAATAAATAAGTAATAAATAGATTCTGTCACTAGAATAAAAGCTGGATGACCCAACACTGCTGTTCTGGCCTCATTCAGTAAGGGCTTGCAATGTAACACTCATCGTCTGTTCTGGAATTTGGGGTCAGCCGCACCTCAATTTAGTGGTTGGAGGAAAGTGGATTAAAATCTGAGCTGCCGGTAGCCCAATGATGATCAGGAGACAAGATCCATGGAAATGTGGTTTGTCAATGAGTTTGGAAATTTCACACTCCTTCTTCAAGACAAACCACAATGATCTTGTCCTAATGAAGAAGTGTGTCACTTCTTATTTCCTGATCATTATTGGTCCACCAGCAGCACAGATTTTAATCCACTTTCCTCCAGATTCACATTTCTCTAGATAGTGGATCTGCAGCAGCCTCTTCCTAAGCTTTTTTAAGGGTTCTGATTTCACAATCACAGCAGGTGAGCATAACTGACCTTTGTCTCCCCTTTTTTCTTGGATAAGACCCTATTGCGCTTCTTGTCTCACCAGTTTCTTTTGTCTATCAGTTCAGCAGTTGTCTACCCATTCTCTTAAAAAAGTCAGATACTGCGCATGCCTAAATATGACCCTACCATCGAGAAGCTGCAGAATGGGTGACACAACAGCTTCAGATAATAATCTTTTGACTTCCATATTATGTACTGTTTAGAGATGTAAAAAAAGATGACAACAGCACTGCAGGTGGTAGGAGACCTGTTTGGATGGGACTAGGTGAAATCTCTGATAGCACTTCTGCTTTGCTCACATTTTGCTTGGGATAACGCCATCAAACACAACATCTGTGAAAAAGAAAAATCACTTTTTAATATAAAAACAGGTAAAATTAAAAGGGTTATATTTTGCGGACCTTTTTTTTATTAAATACATGAATTTGGGGCCAAAAATAATTTTTTGCAATTGGGTTTCATTGCAGGTTTTGCACTGTTTGACTTTTATAGGCTTTTTGTTTAATGCACATTCAATGTTAATGTGGTGTGCGGCCAAAAATAAGCTGAGAGGAGCTCAGAACAGGACAGATAAAAGAGTTACAGACTCTCCTGTTAGACAGTCAGAACAAGGTCACCCACTGATTCTCAGTTAGATGTCATTTTCTCTTGTTGCTGCAGTTTACCTTACAAACTGACCAGCATTTCTGTCAATACAATGGCGGCGGGTCATGTGATCAGACCTGTCCATGAGCCTCCTCCAATAGAAAAAAAAGCTTTCCCATGTGTGGTCTTTTACAATTGGAGGAGGCCGATAGACAGTTCTGGTCACATGACCCTTGATCAGCCGCCATTCTACGGTTAGATGTGCTGGTCGTTTTGTAAGGAAAGATGCACTAACAGAAAGTGACCTACCTCTTTATCTGAGAATCCATTAGTAAGCTCATTCTGACTGTCTAACAGGAAAGTTTAGGAAAAAACAGACACCAAGGGCAGTAGGGTCTTATTCTAGGGCGGAAAACCAAGGGAGAGAGAGCTGATCACCTTACGGGGTTGTTTGACCCTCAATTGAGGAATCAAGTATATCAGCTAGTGCAGCACCCTCGAGCTGGGAAAGCCCATCAGGCAGAACAAATAGGAGGACAGTAGGAGTGGTAGCCTGCTCTGCCGATGTAGGACTCAAGAAACCAAGGACAATAGTATTCTGTGGTTCTCTTGATAAAGAAGTTGGCCAAACTTTGAAAAACGTAGAGAATAAATTGCTTGGGCAAATTTCCCTATCGTCCTTGGTTTTTGAGCCCTACATCGGCAGTGCAGACTTCCCCCCCATTCTCCTACTATTTGTAACAGGAAAGGCGATGGTGGCGATAAGGTGGCCACCATGTTGGTGACGAGGCCTAACAGATCTCAGCTCTTTACTGGAAACTTGTGTGTAAAATTGGATCACCTTCTGCCAAACCATTTCCATTTCTTATGAGTGTTTCCTTAATTTTCAGATACTCTATTCTAGCGACATGGCAGCAATTCTATTTACAGGGTGCAATTCCCATCACAGCTACTGGGAGACTGCATGTAGACACATATACCAAAAACATCTCCCAAGATATACAGGAAAAGCATGTTGGTTTGTTAGTTCGCTTTAAAGCTGTCATCTTGGACCACTTATGAGTTGAGCGAAGGTAAGAAAAAAGGCATCTTAAGTAAAGAGACAAGAAAGATTATAATTACCGGGTTATGTTACTATAAATTTCCCCCAAAGTGGCAATTGTAGTGTCGGTGTCTGAGATTTTGAAGATTTGGCAATCTTGGAGTTACTGATATAGTGATCTGCAAAGAAAGTGAGGACTTGTAGGCTTCAAGCTTGAATTAGACAATGATGACCTTCAAGGTGAATAGTGAGAAAATAAGCTTTTTAAATACTCAATGGCAAACCTGTTTGCCTAATGTTTGTGATGGGAAAAATTGGTCCAATAGAATCACCCAAAAGTGGTGGCGACACAAGCATACATAATTTTGTCAGAACCATCCAAAACTAAAAGTCTATATACTGTGATGATTAAAACAACCCTCCATGTTGGCACAGAAAAGTGACTTGGATTGGCACATTACCTGCTGTCCATTGCTTGCTTCCCAAATGCTTCTCTGCAAAGACTGGCATTCTGGTCCTCCTGCATCTCAGATAGGTCCGCGTAGTGGCTTTGTGCAGAAAAAGTTATGTAAGAATCATGCCCATATAGCACATCAAAGGCATTTGGGGCAAGCTGTATAGCTTCCCATGTCAAAGCAGTGGCCATCTTGGATGAAAGTGGATCGGAATGCCGTTTTTTGGCAGAGGAGCCAGCGGGAGGCAAAAGGAGGGCACCAAGTTGGGTGACTAATCTATACATGACAAATGTGCAGTCACCATTCAGTGCCAAAGTGGAGGGTCACTTTAAAACTTCACTGGAATCAAAACTATTTTTTCTACTTAAAAAGAAAATTTTTCTCGAAGGAGCAAAAGATTGCCTTACAGGGCTATTCCTGTAGAAACAAGTTATTAACTATGCAGAGGATAAGTGCTAACTGCTAGATTGGTTAAAAAATTGAATAAAAATGTGGCACGTTTGCTGTTGCTCTATATATTCTCAATATGATTCATTTTCTAAAAAGAAATGATAAAATTAATCAGCAAAAATAGTTGTATTCATTGTTTGGTAGCATGCATCATTTTCTGCATGCTTAAACAGTCTTGTAGAAATCCTGCAGGTAACAAAATGGTTAATCTTCTGCTGTCCATCATTGGCTGGATGAAGCACCACCCATCTAGCAGGGGGGGGGGGGTTGTAACAGGGGAGAGGATCCTGCTGCAGCTAGATGTCTAAAGATAGTGAGAAGGAGAGGAAAGGATTTATATATATATAGAAGATTAAGGGAAGAATTTCAGGAGAGAATGTGTGTGCATTTTAGTTTAGTGCTCCCGTAAGTATAATTTTGCTGTTTCTTGTACTTAGGAAATTGCTTTATATTTATCAATGGGGAGTTTTACAATTTTCAAATGAAGACAATATATTAAATTCTCATCATTACAGACATCTTTGTCCAAGGTCAATACAACCACGAATACAAGGGCTCGGAGGAAGCTGGATATTGCTGAATTGTGCATCTCTACAGAACGAAGGACCGGGAGAACATGATGAGGCCAAGAACAACAAGAATGTATTTATTCATTGTAACAGCAACTCAGTTAAGGAGAATGTAGATCTTCCCGGACGACTCTACGGGTTGCGATGACATTAAATGAGCCGATATTGGATTTTTCTGTCATTGTCCTTCTTGTGTAAGGAGATATTAATAAGAGCAGATTGCACAGATTTACTTTTCACGATGGATTTTACAGTCATAGTAACCTCAGAAAATGTCATGGTAACTTGATGATAAAATCATGAAGGAACATGGCAACAGATCTATTACAAGACGTGCTATTTAAATCCTTGCCGGCGAAAGCGGATCTAGTGCCAGCCAAGAAAGTGACAGATTTTTGGAGGTTTTTTTGTATTTTTTTATTATATACTCTGTTATAATAATTTGTTATCAAGAACTCACATGAAATTATATTAAGTAAATATATTCATTGATTATAGAACTTTTTGTAACTGGCACTCCCAGTGTCAGTGTGCATACTTCTTAGCTTTGCCTAGAATTGTACAGGAAGGAGAAGCAGTTACTTCCCCTTGAATATCATAATGTATTTTTTAAGTAGGTCATAAAATTCTTCAGTTTCCCAATATATCTTTTTAATATCAGTTGTAGCTGTTTTTCTCAAAACCGAGCTCTACATATTGTATAGTCAAATAATAGATATAGTTTTGGCTGCCTGCAGTCACTTTTAGAGGGACTTACTGTATGCTCTGTTACATTTAACTTAAAGGGAATCTGTCAGTAGGACCTACCCTCCTAAGCCATCTAAGTGGGCATGTAGGCCATAGGAAGCTGAACAAAATGATACCTTGATATCTGTAATCTGATGTCTTATCCCAGGGAAATCCATGTTTTTCTTAAAGGGAATCTGTCACCCCTTTTTTCGATTTGAGATAAAAATATGGTTCACTTGTGCCTGGGCTCTGCATTACAGCAGTACCTTTCATATCCCCCGATTCCCCACCTTTGCTAAGAAAATACCTTAGTAATCTCTCCATTTTCCTATGTAAATTATCCCGGTCCGGTCCGATGGGCGGGGCCTATTCGCCATTTCTCCCCACCTCCTGCCTTGCTCTATGCTCTTCTTTCCTGCGTCGCCATTTTCTTCCTGCGCCTGCGCATTGAAGTGGCCTCTCGCGTGTGCGCAGTATGTTTTGCCCAGCAGTGGGCAAAACATACAACTCATTATTGCGCATATGCCGGCATTTTCCATGACGTTCTGTGCCCCCGAAGTCCTGCCATGCAAGGGGGCATAGAACGTAAGGAAAAATGCTGGCGCATGCACAATACTGATTTTATGCTTTGACCACAGTTGGGCAAAGCATACTGCGCAGGCGCTAGAGGCCAATTCAATGCGCACAGGCAGAAACTGTACGGGATCTGTGCTATTCACAGATCTCGTTACGTCGAGAACGCCGAGGAGCGAAGGGGGAGACGGCCCCGCCCATTGGACCAGACCGGGGTAATTTACATACGAAAATGGAGAGATTACAAAGGTATTTTCTCTGCAAAGGTGGGGAAAAGGGGGTAATGTAAGGTACTACAGTAAAGCAGAGCTCAGGCATAATTGAACCATATTTTAATTTCAAATCGAAAAAAAGGGGTGACAGATTCCTTTTAATATGTAAATGAGCTATCATGATCTATGGGCCGGATGTAGATCTCCGTGAGAATCTGTCTCAAGAGCTTATTATAAATGAAAGGGGGCGTTACCAGTGTGAGTCATGAAATAACTGACAGTCTCCTCTCCTGATCTACATGTCTCACACTGGTAACTCCCATTTTCATTTAAAATAAGTACAGTGTATAAAAAATAAACTGCGCCTGTCGACAGTTTACTGTTAACACTGTATGCAGTGGGCTCATGAGCTCCCTCTACCAGTGACTGAAGTCAGCCTTAATGTTATCAATTAAGGGGGTTGATCTATTTAAAAAAAATGTATAACAGAACGGAATGTAAACTAAACACAGAAAAGAAAATAATCAGTAAAGAATGAAGGACATAAAAAATAGCCTGGTGGTAATGGTAGAAACTTACTATATTATGTGCGACTATTGGCTGCCACCACTCATACATGCACTCTAACCATAGACTTCGGATCACAGAAAATAACCCTGGACATATGGACAGACAAGAATAGAAGCCAGTAGTATCCTTTTTGCACATCACCAGCTGTGATGATCTTGCCCCATGGTAAAAATAAATGGAGAATACTACTCTTGGCTCCTGTCTTCACATGTTGCATATACTTCTTTAAAATAAACATGTGTGGGAGTGAAGGGATTACAAAGGAGTGAATGTGACAGTGAGAAACTGCTTCCCCCTTTCTGTAATGTATGTGTATAGTCTGCAGACGCTTGGTAAAAATCTATCTCAAGTATTTGTGGCATCAGCCAACATAATGTCATCTCCATCTTTGCTATGGGCACCCCCTATTTTATGGACACCACTGGCACAGACAGTATACAGATACAAAGTAAGTGCCAGGGGAAGCAAAGACAACATTTAGGAGATGCAGGCCACAAATTGTCCACTATATCCTACAAACTTCATAAAGCTCCGGTCACCGGTAAAGACCCTTAGCCCTTTACCTGTGTACACAAGGTCTGTGTGGTCTAGTCCCAGTCTTGTTTCTTGGTCCTAGTCTCCTGCCCAAGCCTTGTATGTTTCCTGTGCTTTTTTGCCCTATTTCTTATTCTGGTCATTTGTTCTCTTCTGATGATTACTTAGAGGGATTGTCCTTTGGGTCTTCATCGGAAGGGGTTTTTGGTACAAATTCTGGCTACTCAATCTCATTATACTGCTGTCCTACAGCCTTGACTTAGAACATGACTCAAGTCTTTCTCTTCATTTACCAAAAGCTGATTGAAGTTCACGTCTAAAGGATATTTTAGTCTATAAAAACGATCATGTATCCACTGGATAATTATTACTTTAATTATCATAGTTCTCCCTTGGGCGCATAACTATGACCAAGAAGACCTGAATACAGGGGCCTGTTCACTCTTTCACTCCATTCATCGCCTATGGCACCGACAGTGACAGCTGAGCTCTGGCCTCGACAATCTTCGTCAGTGCTAAAGTCTGTGAATAATGCAGCAGGGCAAATGCACAACCGGCTGCACCATTGGACTTTTTGTGGACGTGGTCATCCAGCCAGGGGAGATCTTGAGGAGAACATGTTATACACCTTATTCTGGTGGCAGGGAAAAACATCTCATCTGCCGTTTTGTCATCTCCATTGTGGCTTGTCCGGCCACTTAGATGGAACATCAGTGATGTCTAAGTAATGAACGTAATGCCGGTGATTGGTGAGAAATTAAAAACGTCTGTGATGAAGACACAAGCTGCTTATATGTCTATTTATTTAGCTGACCAAACATTTCCTATAGGGACCCAGTTAAAACTTCAATATATTCTTATGACTTACTAGCAACACCTTGACAGACTGCAATCCACATCTTAACCACTATGCATCCGATTGTTCTCTAGATACATTTAGAATTAACATCCCAACAGAATATCACAAAATCATTTTTTTTACCCTGCTCCTTTCATGAAACTAATCTCAGGATATTTCAAGCAAAGAGGAAAGATAAGGAATAAGGCATCTGTACATGGACAACCCTTACTAGTCAACCATAAATCAGGTATTAGGAAGCAGAAATGTTGAAATAGTACTTAGTGCTGCTTGTCATATGTCTTTCAGCTTACTACTTGACATTGCATAATATTATTTTATTTGCATTAATATTACTTTGCTCTTTAGAATATAATGCTGATTTCACAAAAGTCTTAATGTGGTATCATGGGCTCTGGGGTGGATTACCGCGTAACCATAAAAGCCAATGTACAAAGTCACTCCAGGTAATGTTTTATCTCGAATTCCAAGGTTGTATTTGTTCGCCAGCTCTAGATTTTCCTGCGTTCAGCTAATGCATACCTTTAGTGCATTTCACAGTTCCCAACCACTCGTGAGATGTATTTCACTGACAGATGAAATGCAAATATTATTTCTTTAGTACATAGACACCAAGTTCAAAGCCAACATAACCGGTAAACAGGAATGGAAAATGTACCTCACGCATTTGCTTCACGGCGGGTAAACATGCCATGGAGAAGACGACATCTAGACGTTTGGACTTGGCAAAGGCAACACTCACAGCCCATCCAAACACTGACATGGTAAGTTTGGCGTCGAGTCGCCTAGGAACTGACTTTACACATGCAAAACACATTTGCTAAAGTTGGACAGCTATACACACGGCCGTAACTTACTAACCAAAAAAAACTGCTGAGATCATTGTGAAAGAATATGTAATCTCTCAATATCCAGAAAGATTTCTCATTTTGTGCCATACAAGGTTATGGATTTTGTATTCATTGTACATCTGAAATAAAAGGTTAACTCGGGAGAGCCGCCACAAATATCATTTTTCCAAAAGGGCCTACGATATTACAATACTGCAGACTTCGTTACTGCAAAATTCCAAACCCATTGCTTCATTGTTTCAAACATATTTAGGAAGCTGACATCTCCTGGGGTTATGGTACGTTGGACAAACCGTTTAGCATATGTTCCGAGTTAGTTTTGTGAAATTTACGGGGACTACCTATTATAGATCCGGATCTGGAAAACAAATACTACATTGTGTTTCTTTTACAATCTAAATTTAACATCTTGTTTATTTGGACTAATTATATTTTTTTACAGACTTTCATCTTCACGAAAGGACTTGCCAAGGGAAGGTGGCCAAAGGTTAGGCTCAAACGTACTGTATCTTCTTAGAACGTGATCTAGAGTTTCTTAATCAGATTAAGACCATCAGAGGAGGAAGGGGACATCTGCAGCCGCACGGTGACTTATAAATAGAAGAATAGATTTCGCTTAGGTCATAAAGTTTCTCCTTAACAGGATGGATCAGCTTATATATAATGCAGAAAGAATGCACAAGGGCAGAAAAGCAAAAGTACCTGCTAAGAAGCAGTTCCAGCTCTAGAAGTTATGCCATGCCATCTGGACGAGTGGTTTCCACAAGGCATTCCAAGGACATTTTTTCCAAACCTCTGATGTGGAAATGAATTTATAAACTCTGAAGCTGGCATGCAACATCTAACATGAAATGAAAAGACGGGGCAAATGTAAAGCATTGGAAACTGACGATATTGTTACACTTGAAGAATCTAATGATTGATGGATTAGTCTGGGTCACTGGGGACAGTTTAGCTTTAGGATTAGATTTGGGCCACCATAGGAGATGACTTTCCCTTCAGTAGTCACTGGACAAAGACGGTTTGTCGTAGGAAAATAGTTTGTGGGCATTTACGCTTACCGACCGATGATGTGCTCCCAGTTATGTGAGACAATATGTCACTTTCTATTTTCTGCTAAAATCTTTTTTAACAAATTTTGCAAGATACAGATGGAAAAACATGGCAAGATGGACCCATGCGTATGGTAAAAAACGAATGGTTTCCTTTTATTTCCAAGAAGAATCATCTCAAGAGATTCTTCAAAGTATTTTTAGGAAACAGAAATGAAATGTCATTTCAGGATCTTCTTTAATTAACTTATCAATGTTGACCAGAATTGTGATGAAAGTCTGTAGTCATTCTATATGACTACATAGTCATAGCTATATTCTATAGCTTTCAGGATACTCCGATGCCTGCGACAAGAGCGGGCAGTGCGATATGCACACTTCTGGCGGCATTCCGACTAAACATGTGCACCTCACTCACTTGTATTGAGCAAGAACCTGCACGTCTAGTCAGAAAGTGTGCCGGGAATATGTATAAGTCATACTTGCAGTCACACGACTGCCATCTCTTGTCGCCGGTACCAAAGAATGTTGACAAAGTTCAGTGACGTAATGTGAGGATTCAGAAGTCTGTAATCACATAAATTGACTGCAGATTTTCATCACAAACATGGACAACCCCTCTAAGCAAGCCTTTAGCTTTTCGTAGCTGTCGGTCTTAGCACTTTGACCTTACGCTAAAGCGCACAAGCTCGGTTTGGCCAAACATGTTTGTTACTCGTATTTTAAACAGGGAGAGCTGCAAAAGCCATTGCTAGACTCCTTTGGTGGTGACTTACCTACCATGAGAACTAAAATTCAAATTCTACATCCAATCAATCCTATTTTTCTTCTATATGTCCTGTTTGAGTGGGAGCTTGGAGAACCCAAATACACATTAAGTACTTGACTTATCCCATCAAAATTGGCAGCTTTGTCTGATCTAAGTCTAAGATATATATATAGGTTGGTATCTCAAAAGATTTTGCGGTATATCTAGCCTTAGAGAACCACAGTATTCCTGAATAAAATATCATACAACTGGCATGTCCCTTCATTTCCTGCAGATGCCCATGTCAAGCAATTAAATTTACATTTTGGAACTTTGTCACCTCAAACATTGAGTGTTCGCAGAAATGAAACTACTGGTCTTCAATGCAAATTTTGTAAAAGGACTCTACAGTGTCATATGTATCAGGTAAGTCTTCAGGTCTCTTTAGGAATCAAGGCCAGAGTCTAAAAACTACCAATTAGTTTTCAATAAAAATGATCTAAAATGTGGATTAGGTATAAACCATAAAGAAGTTCTATCATGATCTGCTGCAGTTCTGTGCAATCGGTTTCAAAAATGCTGCAATACTACTTACCTTAAGGAAGAAGCTCTGCTTTGTAAATGAAATGTAGTCGCTTGATCACATTCATAGCCCTGTCTTCTATAAGAAAATAAATTTACAGTGCTCTTGTTCACACTAGTCAGTAGGACTAAAGAGTGATGCGGTGCTGATTGGACCTCAATGGGCACCATGTACATGGTGCCTATGGTGCGTATCCTCTTGCATGATCCCTTTCCCCTTAAACAAGTCAGTTAGGCTATAAAAAAAGACTTTCTTAGCTGACTCAGCTGTTCAGTAAAATGCTGACTAAAAGTGAATGAGAACGCAGATCAGTGGCTGTCACACCATGACGTTCACCATCCCAGATACGGAAGTAATCAGATTTTCTAAAAAAAATACATTCTAACTTAAGGAGAATTCCTGTGGTTCTATTTATTGATCTAAGGAGCTAAAAGAGTCCCTTTAAAGCTCACTTCTCTTTCCCATGAAGGAAAAGTAACGGCTCCCATGAATATTAGCTGAAAATTGTAAGAACCTGTTGATTATGGTGAGATTGATTGACTGTCTGATATATATGGGATTCCGACTCCAGACTCTTCCCCGATAGATGATCCATTTTTTTCTGGGGATATAAACCATTGACACATTGATAGAAATGTCTGGTAGCAGCTGTAACCACTCTGCCTATTGGAAATACATGGATGCGCAGCCGGATGTTTGGCTGAAAACAATCTCATGAGTATGGCCAGAGTAAGAAACTTTTTAAAAAAGACCAATCTTCACTATGAGACATTTCAATATGGCACATGATCCATTTTTTTTTAGAATAGCTTGACTAAATCTATGAATACCGGGACAGACCATCTCGCTGGAATAATAAAGTATCCTCAAGGACATCACAATAATAGACCACATGTCCAACAGACAATCCCACGTGGAGGTGAATTTGGAGCCAGTCCCTGGTCTCTAGACTGTATTTCGTATAGGATGATTCACAAACAACCTATTAAGCCACCCTATAAATCAGCCGAACCCACGATATTGGGGAAATAAGTCAACAGTGTAATGTGCATGGGGTCTCCTAACTCTCACCTGACCGATATTGTCTGGGAAAGAAAGATCTGGCATGTTGGATTTTTACAGGCGATTCTTTTATTCACCCTGGAGATAACCCGTTGCCTGAGGATTCTGTCAGTGGCTCTATCAAAGGGAACTCAGGAGCACTTGGCTGAGACAAGCATTTCTGTGTATGGAGGATCTATGGTGAGATAGCTATCACCATAGAACTATCTAACAATACATTCATGTATCCGTGTGAGTTTTACCATCCAAATGAAATGGACTTTCATTCTCAGGTTGCATTAGGTTTTTTTTCAGTCCCTTTTTGACCCTTAACTATTTGACTACTCGAACAACCCCTTCTGAATCCCAATGTCACCCTCCCAGTAAAAAAATAAAACACTTACACACACCTTCAGTGCCGGCGTCATTCCAACAGTGCCATCACTGGTTCTCCCAGGGATTGTGTGACATTGTTATGTCACGAGATCCTTGTGGCCAATCAGCCTGGCTTCACTCTCTTCTTCTCTGGACGTAATTGACATCTGAAGGAAGTAAAAGGGCAACCACAGCACTCACTTCTTGATTTGTCTGAAATAAGGGAGAATGAAGCCAGTGCCGATTAGCTGCAAGGATTGCATGACATAACAATGTCACACGATATCTGGGAGAACCAGTGCCGACACCATTGGAATGACTCCGGCGTTGGAGGTGAGTATAGGTGTTATCATTCTATAAGGGGTAACATAAGGATTCAGAAGGGGTTGTAGTCCAAATAGTGAACATCCCCTTTAACATTCTGTCCGTTAAACATGGATGAAACTAGGAAGGAACTCTAAAGTACAAAGTCTGTCTTCCTAGTTTCCTAAACATCTCATGGATCCCCATAGACTTTAGTAGTTGAGTCTAATCCACCAAATGGATCGGAGTCATGGATCCATCTTTAAAACTGATGTACTGTATCTATGGCTCCACATTCGCATGTTCAGTATTTGGTCAGTATTTGTAAGCCAAAACCAGGAGTGGGTGATAAATGCAGAAGTGGTGATGGGTTTCTATTACACTTTTCCTCTGATTGTTCCACTCCTGATTTTGGCTTATAAATACCGAGATAAAATACTGACCCAATACTGAGCGTGAGAACGTGGCCTTAATGTAATAGATACAAGGTGGTCCTCAGATCTATTACTCTAGTGTGTCCAAGTAACCCCAGCCTGACCCAGCATCACTCCTCATCATATTGTGCATAGTAAAACTGCGGCAGATGTTGGCAGTTTCTATGAAGCCAATTGCATACTCAAGGGTTAAATGATCCATCTTACATACTGAGGTTTTAAGCATTTACATCTGATTGATATTAAAAATAGAAAAAAAAGTGTAAATCTTACTATTTGCTCGGAGTCAAAGAAAGTATGTTTTCATTCCAGCTTACGATAAGACTTTCTCTCTGAACTTTAATACCTCTCTGTGGGTAAAATTGAAACTCACGTCTTACCCACGAACCACAGGAGCTACATAACCCACGCCTTTCCTCAAGGCTTCAGGCTCTCTCTCAAATATAGAGCAGCCGGCCAAGATACAAGTCAGCCAGCTGTAGCAATCCTCCAGGGCCTTGTTTAAACCTTCAGCTGCAGATCTCACATTTCCTCCACCCAACCTGTCGAGAGCTTCGTTATGAAGTGCTCGGTGTGACCCCAGGCAAATATGGGGATGCCAAAAATAAGTGGAAAAAAAACAAACAAACTGTTTTTCCCGAAAGATGAAAACATAACCATAGCTTTGTGCGTTTGGTACTTTTTTTTTTTTTTGGCAACGGTTATTATGTCACGTTTGTTTCTTCAGGTAGAAGTCGGTGATGTCATTCTACAGGCATCCACGTTTCCAGGTCTGGATGAAAACATGTTTGTCACGTTAATGTACGAAATTATGCCGCGTTATGGATCCCCTGTAGCGTATATGACACGTAGACAGGCTTGGACTTGCCCACAGGAACCCAGGAGAATTCTCTGGTGGGCCACCACTCTCTTATATGAGCAGTACTTGGCCCATTATGCTTGAATTACTATGTACAGACAGAGGCGGCATCTCATTCATTTAACAATCTACCCAGCTCACTGTTATATAAATTTCACAGAATCATAGAATGGTAGAGTTCGAAAGGACCTCCAGGGTCATCTGGTCCAACCCCCTGCTCGAAACAGGAATCACTAAATCATCTCAGACGGATGTCTGTCCAGCCTCTGTTTGAAGACTTCCATGGAAGGAGAACTTACCACCTCTCGTGGAAGCCTGGTCCACTCATTGATCACCCTGTCAAAAATTTGTGAATGAGGATAATGTCACATGTAGCTGAGAAGTGGGGCCCTGGAGTCGGTTACTGGTGGGCCCTTGGCACCCCAGTCCGACACTGCACTTAGACGTGACTTTCTTATAGGAAGGAGACATACATGTGTAGGAGCTATGACATCTTGAAGTTTGTCATCTGTCATCTGTCACCACCAGCCGAGACAATTCTCAACCATGGGACTCGGTAGAAAATGATAAGCTGCAAACGTGACACTTATTTCTTGGAGGAATAGATGGATAATGAAGATAATATTGCAGGAATCTTCCCATACTTGGAGCAGAAGGCAGAAGCCTCAGCCCCAGGCTCTCGATGTGGAAGGAATGTGCTTATTCCAATTACTCATAGTGTCAGGGAATATCTCGGCAGTATAAAGCCTGGGTGGACCTCTCCCACTGTGTATACAGAATGTCTGTGCCGGAGAACAACTGTAAGATGTTATTAGGGAACCCACTTCCATAATAATATATCATTGGAAACACCTGCTTGGAACGACTGCAAAAATACTTGCATGGTGACACCAGGTATTCACTTATTACAGATGCACAAAGATTTCTGTTTTTTGAGCTGTAATGTAATAAGACCGGCTGATTTTTTTACAGATTTGAGCAGCTCAGTGGAGGTCATGGTAATTCAGCGTATCACAAATGTAGGTAACCTATAGCTCCTAGCTGTAAAGTCCCAGTGTGCCGCGCATACTTACACTGCGCAGCTTTTGGCAGGCTCGTGTTTCCAGGCTGCGTGCCAGGCAGTGATAAACTGGAAGTCTCAGCCTCTGCTTCATAGTTTACTGGATACAGCTTGTGCTGAGACTTGTAGTTCTTCACTATCACTGCCTGGTGCGTAGCCAACATATCTAATGGAAATAGACTAGAATGCCAGACAAGTATTGGGATGTTCCATGTAAGACGAAGCAAGGAAATGAGTATTGCTACCAAAGGAGAAGGCAGTGGTGGTGGGACTGTGAGTGCCAAGACTGCACTTGCAGTTCTGCTAAACCACCTGAGAGGCAGCATACTACATACTGGCCAATGGCCGGCTCAGCTTACCCCATCTATCCTGTAATGTCGACTGCTCTAATTAACACACTGGCTTTGGACTGATGATAAACACGTGGAATACAGGCTGTAGATGAACTACAAGTGACAGCCTAGGTTTATTTATATTGTAGAAACTTTGATAGTGTCTGGAACCCAATAATTTCTAAATAAGTTTGGAACCCAATAATTAATATGTGGTGGCACTACAAGTCACAGCATTTCAAGCCCTCAACATAAGAAAATAGATAGATAGATAGATAGATAGATAGATAGATAGATAGATAATAGATAAATGATAGATACATAGATAGTTAGATCGATAGATCCATAGATAGATAGATAAATAGATAGATAATAGATAGATAGATAGATAGATAGATAGATACATCGATAGATCCATAGATCCACAGATAGATAGATAGATAGATAGATAGATAGATAGATAGATAGATAATAGATGATGGAAAGATAATAGATAAATACATAATAGATAGATAGATGATATATAGATAATGGCTAGATAAATAAATAAATAGATAGATAAATCCATAGACAGATAGATAGATAATAGACAGATAATAGATAGATAGATAGATAGATAGATAGATAGATAATAGACAGATAGTAGATAGATAGATAGATAATAGATAGATAGATAATAGACAGATAATATATAGATAGATAATAGATAGATAGATAGATAGAAAGATAGATAGATAGATAGATAATAAATAGATAGATAGATAATAGACAGATAATAGACAGATAATATATAGATGGATAATAGATAGATAGATAATATATAGATAGATAATAGATAGATATATAGATAGATAAATAATATATTGATAGATAACAGACAGATAATAGATAGATAGATAGATAGATAGATAGATAGATAGATAGATAGATAGATAGATAGATAGAATATCGATGCATAATAGATAGATAGATAGATAGATAGATAGATAGATAATATATAGATAGATAATAGATAGATAGATAGATAGATAGATAGATAGATAGATAGATAGAATATAGATGCATAATAGATAGATAGATAGATAGATAGATAGATAGATAGATAGATAGATAATATATAGATAGATAATAGATAGATAGATAGATAGATAGATAGATAGATCGATCCACAGACAGACAGTACTCTGAGGTTGGATATACTGGAGTTGGAGTTATTATTGTCAGCATCACACTTCCATCCAATCGATCTAATTGCCTGTTTATAACATGCCAAGTAAAGAAGAACTACAAGTTTCAGCAAATCCAGCTTGGTAAAGTGCATGGAATGGCTGGTTGAACAAAATCCCACAGACAGCACAGACACAGACATTTTGATCAGGAGCCATAAAGCACTGTATGGATGGGACCTACAGCAAACTAAAGTCTTGTTACAGCCAGTAATTCCCACGCACAGTATTGTGGTTTAGCCTAAATACACATCGCCATAGAAAAGCCAAAGCTGTAAAGTGCTGGAAGGTCATGTAAGGAGAGGAGGCAGCGCGCCCCAGTGCACCGGCACTCACCTCCCTGGTGAAGAGGATGGCCGCATCGTAGTGCTGATCGTGCTCATCGTCCAGCTGGTTGTGTTGATGTTGCCATTTGCAGAAGTTCTTCAGAGTTGTGGCCGCGTTCTTGCTCACCTCCGGCCCCTTTTCCTTGTCAGTGACCATCACCACCTTCACTACAGCCAAGCGGATGTGGTTTTCAATACTGGGATGACTGTAAAGCCTGGAAGCTATGGAAGCCAAAGTCAACAAATAATGGTGGAGGTCCTTCCCATACTTCTTGGACATAGATTCATCAGCTACCAGGAGGAGCTCCACATGTCTGGATTTGGAGATGGATCTCCTCTGGCGTCTTTTTAGTGTGGTTCCCTCCTGTAATAAGAAGGTTTCCTTGAAGTTGGGGTCAGTTGCAATGCTTTGGTTGGCTTGGTGTGGACTGCTCCACCTATGGTGGTCTTCTCTGTGATGCCTCCTGGAGTTATTCCCATGTTTATGGTGGTGATTTCCAGACCCTCTGGTCTCACAGCTGGCTCTGCTAGGAACAGTCTCAAAACTGAAGCGATCCTTGATAAAAACATGCAGGACCCTCTCAGAGCCATCTCTGTACACCTGCCCCACTCCAGCCTTGCCCTTGATTAAGGGCTTGATGGTATAATGGGCATGCTTGACTGCAAAGAAGCCATCCAGACCCCCACACAGGTTGAAGACAGCCAAGGACTGCGGGCTGGAGTCTACAGTCCCCCTGTAGAAGCAATGCCTATGAAAACGATGCTGAGGATGCAGACGTCCCAAGTACTTGGTGCTGAAGTGAGGAGAAAGCAGCATATCGTCCCTTTCCAAGTCCAAAATAAACTTCTTGCCATCTGCGTAGAGGATGTAGCCCACTTTACCTCCTCCAGCATAGATCTGGTCAATATTTTGCACTATCCCACTCCTCCTCTGGGGCTCAGAAGATGGGTGATGTTTGGAAGAAGCAGGTGGATCTCCATGCTTGGAGTCCGCAGTCCTAGCAGAAATAGCAGCAGCAAACATTACTAGCAAAATCAGCATCATTGTTCTCCCTTGGAAATTGGAGAGAGAGTAGGAAAAAAAAAAGAAAAAGGAAAAAGAAAAAAAAATAGACCTGGGGGATGAATCAGCCAGCACTGAAATGTCAACAGAAGCAGAGACTGGGCTAAACTTTCTTGGAGGAGCAGCAGCAGCAGAGGTGACTTTATTTCCTCTCCTCCATCAGATCCTGGTAGTCAATGCTGGATACCAGGCACAATCCTCCGAGCCTTGGGCTCACACAGCTGTTAGCATCTGCACCACTTAACTCCTTGAGACCCAGAGAGGATTCGGAGCAGGGGGTCCTGGTGGATGAAGAAGACCTGTCCCTCTCGGAGGAGTCATCCACACTCGCACACACTCAGCATGTGTTTGCACTTACTTGCCTGGTGTGGATGTGAAGAAGAAGGGAAGAGAAGAGAGATTGTGAAGATGAGGAGGAGGAACAATGAATTTATACTGGAATGCTTTATAAATGTGAGTAGTCACTGCCTCTTAAAGGGAGTGCTCCCTCCCTCCCACACTGCCTGCCATCATCGCATGCAGGAAAGTGTTACACTCTGTGAATGGCTTTTTTTTTTCTTCTCCTTCTTCCTTCATTCTCCTTCTGGATCTGCTATTTCACAACTGTCCTGACTAACAGCTGACTTAATCCGAGACCTAACATTTATTACGATTTAATGTCTTGTCCTGGAATTGTTTACAGGAGGCTCCGAGAATAAAATGTCCCAATGCACTGGTGATGTGTTGGGGGTGGTAGTGACCCGGCTGGGAGTAGTGCACCGCCTGGGCTAGGAATTTCCCATTGACTGCAGTGAGGCTGTATACCTTGGCTGGATATACCTGCCCTGAGTCTATTACCATCCGCGCTGTCAGCTGATAGATTGTCTGTCACTTATTTGTTATTATTGATGGGAAACGTTGACTTTTTAGGGTCCTCGGTGACTTGGCATGCTGTGCCGGTGGCATCCTGTAAATGCAGCTGAATAAACACCAGCTCCACCATTTGTCTGGCGAAGCCTTCATCCGTCTTTCATCTTTAAGGGGTTGATTACATAACCTTAAGGTAGGTCACACATAAAGGGATCAGCAGAAATGTGCCATGAGAAATGAAATGGATTCTATGTACCAGCAATGTACTGGGAGGGGGGAGGCTGCACGCCGATGACAAGTGGATTGGGAATCCTGATTACAGTTAGCCTTTCCACCGACGAGATCCTTAATATATTCTACATAGTAATTAAACTGCCGGGAGATATTCATTTCTCTTCACAAAAAAGGGGGGCTTGGGGAAAGGGTCACTATTCTGTTATGTGAGCACAAGATAGGCATGAATAGAAACAGTCTATCCTAAACAGGCTAAAATAGTTTGCTGTGGGACTACAAGTACCAGATAGCATCACACAGAGACTGTTCTCCAACTTGTCACATACTACCAGTACCAGAGAGCATCACACAGAGACTGTTCTCCAACTTGTCACATACTACCAGTACCTGAGAGCATCACACAGAGACTGTTCTCCAACTTGTCACATACTACCAGTACCAGAGAGCATCACACAGAGACTGTTCTCCAACTTGTCACATACTACCAGTACCAGATAGCATCACACAGAGACTGTTCTCCAACTTGTCACATACTACCAGTACCTGAGAGCATCACACAGAGACTGTTCTCCAACTTGTCACATACTACCAGTACCAGAGAGCATCACACAGAGACTGTTCTCCAACTTGTCACATACTACCAGTACCAGAGAGCATCACACAGAGACTGTTCTCCAACTTGTCATATACTACCAGTACCAGAGAGCATCACACAGAGACTGTTCTCCAACTTGTCACATACTACCAGTACCAGAGAGCATCACACAGAGACTGTTCTTCAACTTGTCACATACTACCAGTACCAGATAGCATCACACAGAGACTGTTCTCCAACTTGTCATATACTACCAGTACCAGAGAGCATCACACAGAGACTGTTCTCCAACTTGTCACATACTACCATTACCGGAGAGCATCACACACAGACTGTTCTCCAACTTGTCATATACTACCAGTACCAGAGAGCATCACACAGAGACTGTTCTCCAACTTGTCACATACTACCAGTACCTGAGAGCATCGCACAGAGACTGTTCTCCAACTTGTCATAAACTACCAGTACCAGAGAGCATAACACAGAGACTGTTCTCCAACTTGTCATAAACTACCAGTACCAGAGAGCATCACACAGAGACTATTCTCCAACATGTCACATACTACCAGTGCCAGATAGCATCACACAGAGACTATTCTCCAACATGTCACATACTACCAGTACCAGAGAGCACCACACAGAGACTGTTCTCCAACTTATCATATACTACCAGTACCAGAGAGCATCACACAGAGACTGTTCTCCAACTTGTCATATACTACAGTACCAGAGAGCATCACACAGAGACTGTTCTCCAACTTGTCATATACTACCAGTACCAGAGAGCATCACACAGAGACTGTTCTCCAACTTGTCATATACTACCAGCACCAGAGAGCATCACACAGAGACTGTTCTCCAACTTGTCACATACTACCAGTACCTGAGAGCATCACACAGAGACTGTTCTCCAACATGTCATACACTACCAGTACCTGAGAGCATCACACAGAGACTGTTCTCCAACTTGTCATATACTACCAGTACCAGATAGCATCACACAGAGACTGTTCTCCAACTTGTCACATACTACCAGTACCAGAGAGCATCACACAGAGACTGTTCTCCAACTTGTCATATATTACCAGTACCAGAGAGCATCACACAGAGACTGTTCTCCAACTTGTCATATACTACCATTACCGGAGAGCATCACACAGAGACTGTTCTCCAACTTGTCATATACTACCAGTACCAGAGAGCATCACACAGAGACTGTTCTCCAACATGTCACATACTACCAGTACCAGAGAGCATCACACAGAGACTGTTCTCCAACATGTCATACACTGCCAGTACCTGAGAGCATCACACAGAGACTGTTCTCCAACTTGTCATATACTACCAGTACCAGAGAGCATCACACAGAGACTGTTCTCCAACATGTCACATACTACCAGTACCAGAGAGCATCACACAGAGACTGTTCTCCAACATGTCATACACTGCCAGTACCTGAGAGCATCACACAGAGACTGTTCTCCAACTTGTCATATACTACCAGTACCAGAGAGCATCACACAGAGACTGTTCTCCGACTTGTCATACACTACCAGTACCAGAGAGCATCACACAGAGACTGTTCTCCAACTTGTCATATACTACCAGTACCAGAGAGCTTCACACAGAGACTGTTCTCCAACTTCTCATATACTACCAGTACCAGATAGCATCACACAGAGACTGTTCTCCAACTTGTCATATACTACAGTACCAGAGAGCATCACACAGAGACTGTTCTCCAACTTGTCATATACTACCAGTACCAGAGAGCATCACACAGAGACTGTTCTCCAACTTGTCATATACTACCAGTACCAGAGAGCATCACACAGAGACTGTTCTCCAACTTGTCATATACTACCAGTACCAGAGAGCATCACACAGAGACTGTTCTCCAACTTGTCACATACTACCAGTACCTGAGAGCATCACACAGAGACTGTTCTCCAACATGTCATACACTACCAGTACCTGAGAGCATCACACAGAGACTGTTCTCCAACTTGTCATATACTACCAGTACCAGATAGCATCACACAGAGACTGTTCTCCAACTTGTCACATACTACCAGTACCAGAGAGCATCACACAGAGACTGTTCTCCAACTTGTCATATATTACCAGTACCAGAGAGCATCACACAGAGACTGTTCTCCAACTTGTCATATACTACCAGTACCAGAGAGCATCACACAGAGACTGTTCTCCAACATGTCACATACTACCAGTACCAGAGAGCATCACACAGAGACTGTTCTCCAACATGTCATACACTGCCAGTACCTGAGAGCATCACACAGAGACTGTTCTCCAACTTGTCATATACTACCAGTACCAGAGAGCATCACACAGAGACTGTTCTCCAACATGTCACATACTACCAGTACCAGAGAGCATCACACAGAGACTGTTCTCCAACATGTCATACACTGCCAGTACCTGAGAGCATCACACAGAGACTGTTCTCCAACTTGTCATATACTACCAGTACCAGAGAGCATCACGCAGAGACTGTTCTCCGACTTGTCATACACTACCAGTACCAGAGAGCATCACACAGAGACTGTTCTCCAACTTGTCATATACTACCAGTACCAGAGAGCTTCACACAGAGACTGTTCTCCAACTTCTCATATACTACCAGTACCAGATAGCATCACACAGAGACTGTTCTCCAACTTGTCATATACTACCAGTACCAGAAAGCATCACACAGAGACTGTTCTCCAACTTGTCACATACTACCAGTACCAGGGAGCATCACACAGAGACTGTTCTCCAACTTGTCATACACTACCAGTACCAGATAGCATCACACAGAGACTGTTCTCCAACTTGTCACATACTACCAGTACCTGAGAGCATCACACAGAGACTGTTCTCCAACTTGTCATACACTACCAGTACCAGAGAGCATCACACAGAGACTGTTCTCAAACTTCTCATATACTACCAGTACCAGAGAGCATCACACAGAGACTGTTCTCCAACTTGTCACATACTACCAGTACCAGAGAGCATCACACAGAGACTGTTCTCCAACTTGTCATATACTACCAGTACCAGAGAGCATCACACAGAGACTGTTCTCCAACTTGTCATATACTACCATTACCGGAGAGCATCACACAGAGACTGTTCTCCAACTTGTCATATACTACCAGTACCAGAGAGCATCACACAGAGACTGTTCTCCAACATGTCACATACTACCAGTACCAGAGAGCATCACACAGAGACTGTTCTCCAACATGTCATACACTGCCAGTACCTGAGAGCATCACACAGAGACTGTTCTCCAACTTGTCATATACTACCAGTACCAGAGAGCATCACACAGAGACTGTTCTCCAACATGTCACATACTACCAGTACCAGAGAGCATCACACAGAGACTGTTCTCCAACATGTCATACACTGCCAGTACCTGAGAGCATCACACAGAGACTGTTCTCCAACTTGTCATATACTACCAGTACCAGAGAGCATCACACAGAGACTGTTCTCCGACTTGTCATACACTACCAGTACCAGAGAGCATCACACAGAGACTGTTCTCCAACTTGTCACATACTACCAGTACCAGGGAGCATCACACAGAGACTGTTCTCCAACTTGTCATACACTACCAGTACCAGATAGCATCACACAGAGACTGTTCTCCAACTTGTCACATACTACCAGTACCAGAGAGCATCACACAGAGACTGTTCTCCAACTTGTCACATACTACCAGTACCAGAGAGCATCACACAGAGACTGTTCTCCAACTTGTCATATACTACCAGTACCAGAGAGCATCACACAGAGACTGTTGTCCAACTTGTCACATACTACCAGTAGCAAAGAGCATCACACAGAGACTGTTCTCCAACTTGTCACATACTACCAGTACTAGAGAGCATCACACAGAGACTGTTCTCCAACTTGCCATATCCTACAAGTCCTAACATATGCAATAGACATGGTGTCCACAGGTGCCAGAACGTGATGGGGTGTAAGATAGTGAATTTTATTTTTTTTTTTGAGGGGGGGCATTCACTGTGTTCACCTCACAGTTATTTATTTCCTAACTGACATTGTGATAATACACTTTAAAGAGGACCTGTTAGTGCCAAAAAAATATGTTTTTTGTCCAACTGTGTATATTACTTTGTCCTCCCGTATCCGACGTTGTTTCTCTTTTGTTTCTAAACCTCTCCCTTCCTGAGACGTGTTCTCTTCTTTTTTTGTATATAGTTATAGTATTGCCAAAAGGGTGTGATACTTAAGAAGATGCATATATAGGAGATAAGTACACACCTACTTGGCTAAACAGACTAGAGTTACATTCAGGAATGAGGAGGCCATATCTCAGGAACATCGCCGGATTCAGGAGAACAGCGTCATTTACACAAGTACAAAAAGATTACATATTTATGACAAATGACAAGTCCTCTTTTAACAAATATTGTTTTTTTTACATTAGTGAACTCAACATGTTTAGTCCACCACGTTTATTTGACCCCTTGGAAGAACGCACAGAGTGAGGATGCTGCGCTCTGACATTCTTATGGGTGGAGTACAGGGAGCAAATAATGCAAGTAATTGGCGCCAAGAGACTGTTGGCCATATACTTATGCCAGAAAAATAATCCCCTGTTAGTATGGGGAGATGGAATTGTGATACAGTTAGCAAGAGAGGTGACCCGCGGAAATGGCTACAGAGGGCTCTTAAAGGGGTTTTCTTAAAAGTTTACAGAATCCAAGTTTATAAAAGAAAGAAGCCATACTTGCCACCAAGATCCACTCCCTGCTCTGGAACTTCAGCTCCACTGGTCTCCTCTGGACCAGAAGCGATGACATTCCAACCTCCAATCACCATCAGTGTCCTGAGTGATCAGGTCATTAGTGGTCATGACATCATCACTTCCAGTCTGGTATTCCCCATTTGAAGAGACTTATAGGATAAATGTACCATTCCCTATGCGCCAATTGTTCAGCATAAAAAACTTGCAAATTGTGGCTCAAGGCTTTAACAAAAGATGCACATCTCAATTTGTCACGTCTTACTACAGTGGTCTTCTTAAGGTTCAAGACTGGCATATGAAAATGATAAATTTATCCCCTTATATATAGGCTGGAGAAAAGCAAATTCAGAGGACACAAACTGAGCAGAAGGTGAGGTTTCACTCTCATGTTTAAAAATCGGGAACAGAAGCGAGACCACCACAATGCAAGTGTTGGGTGATAAAGAAGCTGAACTGTTGAAGAAATATTATGGTTTCTGTGCCTTCCAATGAAAAGGAGAGTCAACGTAATCTATTCCATGCAAAGGTACCGTCAAGCCGTGTGAGATGAGCGACCCATTCCAGTATTGGGTGTTTGAGGCCACCATGGTCTTCTATCCTGAGTAGTGATTAGGGTGGTGGTGATTTTTATGTTTGTTGTGATTAGTTGTGGGCATTGGTGTCTAGTTCGCTTTTTACCCCCTATGACCACACTAAACCAGAAGCTTCGTAATTTTACGAACACAATAATTTTTCTTCAATAAAGAGGGGACTTTGTGCACTGATTTCTAGTAATATCGGTAAGCAATGCATAATACTAAATTTCTCGTTTCATGGCTCTTTAAGATGAGTCTGCAGCTCTGTGAATGTATAACGCATTATCCGTGACCTTCACAAAGAGCTAAAGCTTCTCTCATCTTTCTCCATTCACATTCATGCAGGTAACAACAAGGATAAGCACTTATTGCTATTTGTTCTTCTTCACATCAGGCACTCTGCTGATGGTTTCTTCTTACATTTCTCTTCTTAGATTTCCCGGAGGGGAGGAGAATAAGACTTTCTTTTGAAGATAAATTTCCCGCTGCTGCCCTGCTGTATTATCTGGTCGCTCCCACTCGTAAATTGAGCAATTTAGATAATAGAAGAATATTAGAAAATTGTATATGGAGTTCCCTCAGTTCACCAAAGGAAGGTATAATGATTAGTCAAGCTAAACAAAGAGTAAACATGTTCTTCTACTCAACCATGTGGTGAAATGGTCAGGCAACAGCTCTTGAAGCTCAGTAAGAAAACATCTATCATGGTAAGGTGTCTATGCAACCAAGTTCTCCTCAATTGCTTGATGCATATTTGTCTCAATGGGTTTAGAGAACAAAACATGGTGACCAAACTGGCCCAGATTTTTGAAAAAAACAAACAAATGGGACATGAGACCTGGGCACTAACCACTTTAGGACCTGGAAGGCCTCCTTCACCCTCCCTGATGGTCCTACACTATTTAGCTAAGAGGAGATGGATGCAGTACAGGGTCAAATGGTATGCAGATCCCTACATTGACATAGGGCTTTCAATAAAAGTATTTTATTTCCTCCCATACTAGCCTTAAATTATGTGGTTTAAAGAGGACTTGTCACTTGCCATAAATATGTTTTATTCCTGGTCTCCTGAATCCAGAGATGTTTTTTTTTGTTTCTGCACCTATCTATTCCTGAGATATGACTCTCTCTTTCCTGTATATAAATCTACTAATCTATCCAATTGGGCGTGGTCCTCAAGTAGACATTAACTGAGGAGCTGAGTAACATGCCCATTTGGCTAAAAAGACTAGATTTACATGCAAGGAAGAGGCGGCCATATCTCAGAGTAGCAGGAACAAAAGTAAAACAACGCCGGGTTCTGGAGATCAGCGGCATTTACACCAGATAATAAAATTACATATTTGTAACATGTGACAGGTCTTCTTTAGATAGGGGTCTTTAGACCAATTTTAGAATTCTCCTTCTCCATGACTGCCTCAATTTATCAAAAACAATCCAAGCAAATTTGTGTTGCTCCGGAACCAAAATGGTTGAGGTTTACACAAACACCACCCACAAAATAGATCTTGAAAGATTGTGGTGGAATTAGGGCAAGAAATAAAATGATTCTAAATTTAAAAAAATCTTTTTTACAAGCCATTTTTTAGAAGACATCATCTTGTAGCCGATGGAAAAGATTCCAGAATAAAACAACATACCCAAAACAAATCTCATTTCCAATTATTGTCTTGTCTAAATAAACCTTAAGGGGGTTGTTCCCTTTCAGATAGTGTTTGACCCTCGGTTGTAGTTTGTTAAAAAATATTAAACAAACTGCACTTATTCTCCAATGCTGCTTCCGGAGTCAGATATTGGTATTGGATACAGCATTGACATCCCGTTGACGGCGCGGCAGACAATCAGTGAGCTCAGCGGCTCTGCCAATTTAGGTAGAGCGACCCCTTCTGAGCTGATGAGATCAATGATTGGCTGTCGACGTGACGTCAGAGCCACATCCAATGCCTGGCACTGGAAGACTTAGCACTAGACCTGTGGACGATGAGTAGAGCACTGTTTGTTATTACTATAGCCAGGGTTGAACATTATGGAACAACTCCTTTGAGAAACGACAGATCTGGTGAAAAGCTCATTCATTTTTATATCCAAAGAGAAATATTCTGTTGCAATAATTCTGGTTCTTGTTTAGATTCTATGTTGCCCTTCACTCTCTGTGCTGATATCTATACTTCAAAGAATTGATTGACTCCTCTATGACTGATCACTCCTGCCAGTCACAAAGAGCAACGTGCCCTTCTATCAAGGGTTCCTGTTATCCCAGGCAGCCGGTCTACATGGGAAAACCTGGGATGGTCTATATTATCTCACTCCACTCTCACACTTTCTCCCAAGTCACCTGCAAACACTCAACAGATGTCCACATTATGGGTTATTATGAGCGCAAGCCCCAAGAACAACACAGTTCTAAGTAACAGAAGAAACATCGGCCCTTCATCTTCTTAGGATCAATACTTCATTAGGACAAAAATCATCAAGCCACTGATGCGTTTTGGAATACAATTTCTTAAGCATAGACGTAGGAACTGTATTCTGATGTGTTTCCGAAAACAGTTCCTATGTCTTTGACTAAGAAATTGTATTCTGAAACGCGTCTGCAGCTTGATGATTTTTTCTTTTTCGCACATGGATTCCTAATAAAGTATTGATCCTCAGAAGATGAAGTGCTGATGTTTCCTCTGTTTTTTTATATATATACAGGGTGGTCCAAAAGTAGGTGGACAGAAAATAATAACATTTATTTTGATTTATATATAAAATTATATTTACTAACACAAGCATAACATTGACAATTAAATTTTATTCTGAACAATAATACAAAAGCCCTTAAATTTTATCAACGCAGGTGCTCAAACTGTTTTCCATCACAACTTGCACAGCTTTTAAGTCTGCCTCTTACGCTTCGACAAACATTTTTGCACAAGTCTCTTTGGGTATTCATTTCTTGAAATGCATCTCTTATTTTTCAAATCACTGACACTTTTTGGTTTCCGACTTTAAATTTTGTCCTTGAGTACTCCCCAAAAGAAAAAATCCATTGGGGTCAAGTCTAGTGAACGTGTCGGCCAATCAAGTGGGCCTCTTCGGCCAATCCATTTATTAGGAAACGTTTCATCAAGATACTCGCGGACTACTCTTGAATAATGTGGAGGGGCCCCATCTTGTTGGAAATAAAGGTAATTTGAATTAGGCTGTTGCTGTAACTGGGGAACAACTTGATTCATTAGAATTTTGAGATACTTATCTCCTGTGAGTGTTCCATAAAAAAAAAAAATGGTCCAAAAACACCAAAACTTGAATTACCACCCCAAACATTGACACCAGGCTCATTTAGTTGTTGCTCTAATGTTAAATGCATGTTCTCATTATACCAGTAAATACAATTATGTCTGTTAATATGGCCAGATAATTTTGAAAGCTTCAAAATTACTGAATTTTCTTCAATTTCGTTAATAATCTCACTAAATTGCAGCCGCCTGTCGGGATCATCCTCCAATAAACCATGAATTAGACGTGGAAGATAAGCTGTCCACCCAATAGATTTCAGGATTCGCATGATGGAAGCTCGTGAAATTCCCAATTCTAAAGAGACTCTTCTGGTGGACTTTTTTTGGACTCTGAACAAATGTTTCAGCAACAAGTTGTTTATTATTTTCTGTACAGGCTGTTTTGGGTCGACTAGTTTTTAAAGCATTAAGGATTGAGTCAGTGGCATCGAATTTGTCATGAATGCAGTAAATGGTTTGTCTCTTTGGGGCTTGAGTACCAAATGTTTCAACCCAATTCACTCTAACTGTTTCAGCATTTTGAGATTTCCATTACTCTTTTAAAATCCATTTTCTTTGATCTGTATTTAAATTATTTGCCATTATGGGTTATCTGAATTATCTGAAAAGAAAACAGATTTGGGGGAGATTTATCTGCGAGAACTGGATCTGTGAAACTGACTCTGTTGCCCTTAGCAACCAATCAGATTTCACCTTTCATTTTCCAAAGTGTCTGTGAAAAATGGAAAGTGGAATCTGATTGGTTGCTAAGGGCAAATGAGTCAGTTTCACTTCACACCATGTTTGATAAATCACCCCCTTCATAACGCTATTACACATACTGTCCACCTACTTTTGGACCACCCTGTATATTCCCTTGCCTGCTCAGGGCACCGTGCACCCGGGATGTTAAGGACCCAAAGTTTGAGTCCTTAATAGTGTTGAGCGATACCTTCCGATACTCAAAGGTATCGGTATCGGATGGGATCGGCCGATATCCAAAAAATATCGGATATCGCCGATACCAATGCAAGTCAATGGGACACAAGTATCGGAAGCTATCCTGGATGGTTCCCAGGGTCTGAAGGAGAGCAAACTCTCCTTCAGGCCCTGGGATCCATATTCATGTAAAAAATAAAGAATAAAAATAAAAAATATGGATATACTCACCCCTCCGGCGGCCCCTGGACCTTAGCGATGTAACTGGCAGCGTCCGCTCCTAAGAATGAGGAGTGAAGGACCTTCGATGATGTCGCGGCTTGTGAGACCGCTCATGTGACCGCTCACGCGACCAATCACAAGCTGTGACGTCATCGCAGGTCCTAAACTCACTGCATTCTTAGGAACGGAGGCTGCCGGTTACATCGCTAAGGTCCAGGGGCCGCCGGAGGGGTGAGTATATCCATATTTTTTATTTTAATTCTTTATTTTTTACATGAATATGGATCCCAGGGCCTGAAGGAGAGTCTCCTCTCCTCCAGACCCTGGGAACCATACACTGGGAACTTCCGATTCCGATTTCCGATATCACAAAAATATCGGAACTCCGTATTGGAATTCCGATACAGCAAATATCGGCCGATACTTGCGGTATCGGAATGCTCAACACTAGTCCTTAAACATGATGATAGAATATGACTTAATTTCCGATTGCACCAGAAAAAAACTCTGGTGAGTGCTGCCAGGGAGATGACGATTAAAAAGATATGTAAAGAAGTTTATTTAACACACTAAGCTTTTCAGAGGCGATCAGACTCTTTCATCGGGTACATGGTCTTGCACCTGATTGATTCCTTTATTGACATGTTTATGACTTTAGATTTTGACATTTATGTTCTTACTGTTATTTCTTTTTGATTTTTGTGTTCTTTTGAGATCTCCTTATGACAAGTCACGGACAGCGGATGATAGTTACTGTGAAGTGGTGGAGTTGAAGGAAAACTTGGTGACTGGGAGTCCAGCGATCGGCATATCGCTTCACTAAGGTGGTAACTTACATGACGCGTTAACTCGTTTAATGGTTCAATATTAAATAAAAGCAGTGGTTGACCCCCCACTAGCAAAAGTGTTCATGAGTGTTGTGAGTTATTGGGCAGCGGGAGGGTCGTCATTGGTAAGGGGTCAAATGTTGGTCTCTACAGTCAGAATCTAAAAGCAACAAAACAAAGGTTGTACAATATGTCAAAAATAAAAAAAACACCACAGGCTATTACATAAAACTCCATAAAATGCTTAAAAGTATATAACTTTTTTTACTTGCAGTTTTAAATGGAGCTCATAGGGATGATAAGAATTACACCTTCAAGAATCCAAAACCTTGTGTGGTCTCATGTATATTAGGTTAGCTGAGTATTACATTCATCAGTCACACTGGTGATCTGAGGCCATTGGATAAGAGACCTGAAAATCACCTTCTACCTGATGGCATCGATGTCTCTTCTTTTGATTCGTTGGCTTGACGTGACCCCACACTCCGTAACAACGACATGCACAATCAAAATAAGGGACGCTAACGCTACCAGGTAAGAAGTGGTTCTCAGACATCCCATCCCATCAGATGCCCATAAATTACTGACATGGCCAATGGACTGGGTTGTGCAAATCCATTTCAATTATGTTCCCATGCAAATTACTAGGCTATGCCATAATTTCCCAATGTGTTCCATCTGCCAGGTCCTCAAATAATCCTGTGTAATGGCTTGACCTCCTTCATAAATGTTCACTGTGATGTCAGCTACCCACTGTACGCGAAACTACAGCACTGTACCATGTACAAGTACTTAACAGCCGGTGGATAGAATTGGAGTAATGGTATACCAGTGTGGGCGTAAAAAAAAACCCCTGTGTTTTCTTTTTATAGTATATATATATATATATATATATATATATATATATATATATATGTATGTATATATATATATATATATATATATATATATATATATATATATACAGTATATAAATATATTTTCATGTATATAATGGGGAAAATAAGTATTTCATACACTTTCGACTTTGCAAGTTTTTCCACCTATAAAGAATGGAGAGGTCTGTAATATTTATCGCAGGTACGCTTCAACTGTGAGAGATGGAATCTTTTAAAATATCCAGAAAATCACATTGTATGGTTTTTAAATAATTAATTTGCAATTTACTGCATGACATAAGTATTTGATACAATAGAAAAGCAGAACGTAATATTTGGTACAGAAACCTTTGCAATTACAGAGGTCAGACGTTTCCTTTAGTTCTTGACCAAGTTTGCACACACTGCAGCAGGGATTTTGGCCCTCTCCTCCATACAGATCTTCTCCAGATCTTTCAGGTTTTGTGGCTGTCGCTGGACAACATTGAGTTTCAGCTCCCTCCAAAGAGTTTCTATTGGGTTCAGGTCTTTAGGATAGCTAGGCCACTCCAGGACTTTGAAATGCTTCTTATGAATCCACTCCTTAGTTGCCCTGGCTGTGTGTTTCGGGTCATTGTCATGTTGGAAGACCCAGTCACAAAACATCCTCAATGCTCTTACTGATCACATTGTACAATGTGATATTCTGGTTTTTATTTTTAGTGTGTCTGCGATAAAAATTACCGACTTCTGCATTCTTTGTAAGTGGGAAAACTTGCAAAATCTGCAGTGTATCGAATACTTATTTTCCCCACTATATATATATATATATATATATATATATATATATATATATATATATATATATACTGTATATATACAGTATACACACTGCTCAAAAAAATAAAGGGAACACTAACATCCCACATCCAAGATATCACTGAATGAAGTATATTCCGGTTGCAAATCTGTATTCATTACATAGTGGAATGTGCTGAGAACAATAAAACCTAAAGATTATTAATGTAAATCACAACTAATATCCCATGGAGGTCTGGAGTTGGAATGATGCTCAAAATCAAAGTGGAAATTCAAATTGCAGGCTGATCCAACTTCAGTGGAAATGCCTCAAGACAAGGAATTGATGCTCAGTAGTGTTTGTTGGCCTTCACGTGCCTGTATGACCTCCCTACAATGCCTGGGCATTGTCCTGTTGAGGCAGTGGATGTTGTCCTGAGGGATCTCCTCCCAGACCTGGATTAAGGCATCAGTCAACTCCTGGACAGTCTGTGGTGCAATGTGGCATTGGTGGATGGAATGAGACATGATGTCCCAGATGTGCTCGATTGCATCAATGCATCAATGCCTTCATCATGCAGTAACTGCTGACACACTGCAGCCACAGGATGCCTAGCATTGTCATGCATCAGAAGGAACTCAGGGCCCACTGCACCTGCATATGGTCTCACAATGGATCATAGGATCTCATCCTGGTACCTACTGGCAGTCAGGGTACCTCAGACTAGCACATGGAGAGCTGTGCGGCCCTCCAAAGAAAAGCCTCCCCACACCATTCCTGACTCACTGTCAAACCGGTCATGCTGGAGGATGTTGCAGGCAGCAGAACACGCTCCATGGCATCTCCAGACTTTGTCACGTCTGTCACATGTGCTCAGTGTGAACCTGCGTTCATCTGTGAAGACCGCAGGGCACCGGTGTTGAATCTGCCAATCTTGGTGTTCTCTGGCAAATGGCAATCGCCCTGCATTGTGTTGGGCTGTAAGCTCAACACCCACTTGTGGATGTCAGGCCCTCATAACACCCTGATGAAGTCTGTTTCTGACAGTTTGAGCAGACACATGGGTGATAGTGGCCTGCTGGAGGTCATTTTGCAGGGCTCTGACACTGCTCCTCCTGTTCCTCTTTTCACAAAGGAGGAGGTAGCAGTCCTGCTGCTGGATTGTTGCCCTCCTACGCCCCCTCCATGTCTCCTGGTGTACTGGCCTGTCTCCTGGTACCTGCGCCATGCTCTGGACACTGTGGTGACAGACACAGCTACCCTTCTTGCCACAGCTTGCATTGATGTGCCATCCTGGATGAGCTGCACTACCTGAGCAACTTCTGAGCAACAATACTAGATGGTGGCCCGATTCTAACACATCGGGTATTCTAGAATATTCTGACTGACAGAACTTGTTTAGTAGATGTGAGTGAACTATGTCACACTGTGACTGACAGAACTTGTTCAGTAAATGTGAGTGAAATACGCCAAACTGTGACTGACAGAACTTATTCCGTAAATGTGAGTGAACTGTGTCTCAGTGACTAACAGAACTTGTTCAGTAAACGTGACTGAACTACGTGGCACTGTGACTGACAGAACTTGTTCAGTAAACGTGAGTGAACCATGTCACACTGTGACTGACAGAACTTGTTCAGTAAACGTGACAGAACTACGTGGCACTGTGACTGACTGAACTTGTTCAGTAAACGTGAGTGAACTGCTTCACACTGTGACTGACAGAACTTATTCAGTAAACGTGAGTAAACTATGTCGCACTGTGACTGACAGAACTTGTTCATTAAACATGACTGAACTACGTGGTACTGTGACTGACAGAACTTGTTCAGTAAACATGACTATACTACGTGGCACTGTAACTGACAGAACTTGTTCAGTAAACGTGACTGAACTATGTGGCACTGTGACTGACAGAACTTGCTCAGTAAACGTGACTGAACTACATGGCACAGTGACTGACCGAACTTGATCAGTAAACATGACTGAACTACGGCTGGACTGCGCCTATCGCTGATTGGTCCCGGGCGGCTGGCGCGACCAATCAGCGACGCGGGATTTCCATTACAAACACAGAATGAGACGATTATATAGTGTATAAATATATATATATATAAACATACACATATATATATATATATATATATATATATATATATATATATATATATATATATATATATATATACAGTGGGGCAAAAAAGTATTTAGTCAGTCAGCAATAGTCAAGTTCCACCACTTAAAAAGATGAGAGGCGTCTGTAATTTACATCATAGGTAGACCTCAACTATGGGAGACAAACTGAGAAAAAAAAATCCAGAAAATCACATTGTCTGTTTTTTTATCATTTTATTTGCATATTCTGGTGGAAAATAAGTATTTGGTCAGAAACAAACAATCAAGATTTCTGGCTCTCACAGACCTGTAACTTCTTCTTTAAGAGTCTCCTCTTTCCTCCACTCATTACCTGTAGTAATGGCACCTGTTTAAACTTGTTATCAGTATAAAAAGACACCTGTGCACACCCTGAAACAGTCTGACTCCAAACTCCACTATGGTGAAGACCAAAGAGCTGTCAAAGGACACCAGAAACAAAATTGTAGCCCTGCACCAGGCTGGGAAGACTGAATCTGCAATAGCCAACCAGCTTGGAGTGAAGAAATCAACAGTGGGAGCAATAATTAGAAAATGGAAGACATACAAGACCACTGATAATCTCCCTCGATCTGGGGCTCCATGCAAAATCCCACCCCGTGGGGTCAGAATGATCACAAGAACGGTGAGCAAAAATCCCAGAACCACGCAGGGGGACCTAGTGAATGAACTGCAGAGAGCTGGGACCAATGTAACAAGGCCTACCATAAGTAACACACTACGCCACCATGGACTCAGATCCTGCAGTGCCAGACGTGTCCCACTGCTTAAGCCAGTACATGTCCGGGCCCGTCTGAAGTTTGCTAGAGAGCATTTGGATGATCCAGAGGAGTTTTGGGAGAATGTTCTATGGTCTGATGAAACCAAACTGGAACTGTTTGGTAGAAACACAACTTTTCGTGTTTGGAGGAAAAAGAATACTGAGTTGCATCCATCAAACACCATACCTACTGTAAAGCATGGTGGTGGAAACATCATGCTTTGGGGCTGTTTCTCTGCAAAGGGGCCAGGACGACTGATCCGGGTACATGAAAGAATGAATGGGGCCATGTATCGTGAGATTTTGAGTGCAAACCTCCTTCCATCAGCAAGGGCATTGAAGATGAAACGTGGGTGGGTCTTTCAACATGACAATGATCCAAAGCACACCGCCAGGGCAACGAAGGAGTGGCTTCGTAAGAAGCATTTCAAGGTCCTGGAGTGGCCTAGCCAGTCTCCAGATCTCAACCCTATAGAAAACCTTTGGAGGGAGTTGAAAGTCCGTGTTGCCAAGCGAAAAGCCAAAAACATCACTGCTCTAGAGGAGATCTGCATGGAGGAATGGGCCAACATACCAACAACAGTGTGTGGCAACCTTGTGAAGACTTACAGAAAACGTTTGACCTCTGTCATTGCCAACAAAGGATATATTACAAAGTATTGAGATGAAATTTTGTTTCTGACCAAATACTTATTTTCCACCAGAATATGCAAATAAAATGATAAAAAACAGACAATGTGATTTTCTGGATTTTTTTTTCTCAGTTTGTCTCCCATAGTTGAGGTCTACCTATGATGTAAATTACAGACGCCTCTCATCTTTTTAAGTGGTGGAACTTGCACTATTGCTGACTGACTAAATACTTTTTTGCCCCACTGTAAATATACTGACCAAATAATGTGTGAACGAGGTCTAATACAGGAGGAGATGACATACAGGCACTGTACATACTATGTACAGGGGAGATGACACACAGGTATATACTATATACAGGAGCAGATGACACACAGGTATTTACTATATACAGGAGGAGATGACATACAGATATATACTATATACAGGAGGAGATGACATACAGGTATATACTACATACAGGAGGTGATGACACAGGTATATACTATATACAGGAGGAGATGATATACAGCAGGTATATACTATATACAGGAGGAGATGACATACAGGTATATACTATATACAGGAGGAGATGACACACGTATATACTAAGTACAGGAGGAGATGACATACATCAGGTATATACTATATACAGGGGAGATGACATACAGGCATATACTATTTACAGGAGATTACATACAGGTATATACTATATACAGAAGAGATGACATACAGGTATATACTATATGCAGGAGGAGATGACACATAGGTTTATACAATATTCCGGAGGAGATGACATACAGCAGATATATACTATTTACAGGGGAGATGACATACAGGTATATACTATATACAGGGGAGATGACATACAGGTATATATGCAGCGCCCCCACTGCCGCAGGGCCGAGGGGTACCCGGTACCGGGCCTCAGAGTCTCTGTTCTGGGGGGTTGTCACGGTGGCTAGGCCCGGTCCGTGACCCTGCCGAGGGGCGCACAGTCCTTTGATAGATGTGGATAGTGGTGGTGGTGCGGTGCAAGGGTAGTGGTGAATGATGGTGTAGTAGCTGTGAAGTACCAGTTGCAGTAAATAACGAGGACACCAGGTTGCAGTCTCTTTACCTCTTTACTGAAGATCTCCGGGTCCTCAGTCCAGAAAACGGTTTACCAGGCTGCGCAAGTCCGGCCGGTCCGATGGCACCTCCAGAGTTCTCTTTACAGGTGGAAATCTGTGCCTTCCTGCTAGCGCTGTGTGTTGTGGTCCTTCCCTGCTGTGCTTACGGAAAGTACCCCACAACTGTTGTGTCTGTTTCTTAAGTTCCCTCTCAACACGATTAGATGATGTTCTGCTAATCCTCCGTCCCTCCCTGATGTTACGGTTAGGACGGCACCCGTTTGACGGGTAGGCTCGGAGCTCTTCCGGGACCCTAGAGTCGCCCCTCTCCACAAGTTGCCCCCCAAGACTGCATAGGTGATTTAGGTGAGACAGCCCGCCTGAGACTGACTGTCCTGCCGTAGGTTCGAAGTATTGCCTGAAGCTGTATATAGAAGTACTTCCTTCGGCGTTCCGGCCACCGGTTGTTTGCGCCTCAGTAGGGTGTTGCCTCGGTCTTACAGCACGACCCCTACTGGTATTCTCCTTCTTGCTTTGATCTCGTTTCTCACTCAGCACAATCTATCTCGCTTCTTATCCTTTCTTAGGGCACCGCCGCTATACTGTGCAGGCACGGTCCCGTAACCTTCTGTCCAGTTGCCAAGCCGCTGTCAGGATCCCACCCCTGACAGGGGCCCTACCGAATCTTCCCCCACAACACCCTCTGCCACAAGGTGTTGCCTGGTTCCAACCCAGTCAGCTTTCTCTCCTAACTTCCTGCCTGACCCCCAGTTTTACCAGTATGTGAGGAGTGGCCTAGGGAATAGAACCCTTAGCTCCCCCTGGAGGCCCGGCAGTGAAATGTATTGGTGTCTGTGATACCTGGTCAGATAAACTCCTTCAGTGCCATCAGACGTACCATAGCTCCCCATAGCGGCGGAGCCACAATACTGCAACGACCAGGACTCTGGGGCACTGCACTCCCCCCCGGTTAAATCCAGTACTCCTGGACTGGGAAGAAACAACAATACAGGTTAGCAAAAAGACATACAGTTTTGTTGAGTGCAAATAACAATAAGCATACTTGAACAGAGCTTCCCTTTTTGGGAGGTGAGGACACTTGAACGTTACAAACCATGGTTAAATATCATAGCAACATGCTATAAATAACTTTTCTTACCCAACCGGGTATTCTACTAAGTGCAAAATTTCAAACATTAGTTCAACATTGCCTTTAAGGATGCACACTCTAAATCCGCTAAAGACCTTCTTATACACATTACAAGGTTTAAGCAACTGTGCTACATTCTCCTTCTTGATGTCTGCAGGACCGCCTGTCCTAACGGCACCAGACCTTCTGCCTCTCCTTTCTATACAGGACCGCCCCTTTCAGCCCGGGCCTTCTGCCTTTTCAACTACTATACACAGTATAGAACATAACATACTTTCAGTTTAGGGACACTGAGCCATCTCTATATGGCTCCTAGGAGGACTCAGGGTTCACCTTCTATCCTCATTTTCGATCAACGTTATCAAACATTTTCTTAACGCATTAACTTCCATCATTACTTTCTTACTAGCAATTATGCAGGACACTATGTCTACCCCTACGGGTCTGCTGCATCTTTCTTCTGACTTTCTTTCAGAGAACATTATCTGCATTTCTTTACAATTAACTAGTTCGATACATATAACTTTTACATGTAAACATTATCATCGCTTTCTCTCATCAAGACATTATTGCTATCCGTCAGTCTTAAAGCAATACGGTTCATCAGTGTAATACGTGGACATCCCCTTTAAGAGGGGACCAAGTTTTTAGGTGGTAGCATATCTTCTCAGGCTACCAGTCCGTACTCAGCAAAGGCTCCGGTGCGGTATCTTCGCAAAGAGTCTCTCTCTAAGTAAAACCAGTAGGGTGCACCTTTAAGAAGGTGCAAACTATTTACAGGAAGTTTGTATCATGCACTGTTCATGATTACGGCAGTTCTGGAAACTTTTGCAAAACTTGGAAAAAGTAAACAAAACAATAGGAATCCCGGGTCAACAAAGGGATCCCTTTAAGAGTTAACCCTAGTCGGGCTGTAGTAGCAGAAACACATGGAGAGACAAACAGTTAACTATATACATTCTCGTGGTTCCGAGGTTTATTCTTGTAGTAGGTTGCAAGGCATCAGTTGGTAGCGAACACTTCCTGGCCTGGGAAGATCTGGGTTCAACTTCTCATTCGATGCGGTATCAATGTCACTAATCGGTCTTTCAGGTATAATCTGGGTTCGAATGTCAGTTTTGGTAGTAAGTTCAGTGGTAGAGATAATGCACTCTGTAGTAGTAGTGCTGGGACTCATCGGTTCAGAGGTAGTCTTAGTCAGGGCAGCAGGAAGCGTTGCTGCAAGATCAGTCACTGGAACGGAGTCAGGAGCGGTGGCACTAGCAGTCACTGGAGTGGTGTCAATCATCAGGGCAGGGTCGTTCTTCCTACCTGCTTCAGATGCGGTTCCTCCGGTGCCGGTCTGCTCTGCCTCCGCTGGGGTCTGGAACGCTGGTTGCGGGGCCTTGCGCTGCGGCGTTGTCATCTCCGTTTGCAGCATCTCGCTTTCCAGGAGGGCCTTGCTTTCCAGCTTCGGAGCGCTGGAACTTCTTTCCTGCTCCGGACCAAGCGAGGCTGCCGACAGGTGTCTGGTGAGGCTCCCGATGATGGTCTTCTTCCACCCGGCCTCAGTGCTCAGCTGCGTCTGCAGGAGTTGGTGGATCAGCCTGTCCGCTCCGGTCTGCAGGAGGTCAGCGTCAACTGTGGAGGTCTGGCTGCGGTGCCTCTCCGGGTAGCTGGGGGAGTCCTCGGCTCCGACCCCATGCTCCGGCTCCGAGCGGCTGGCCATGGCGTCCTCCATGTCGCTGACTTCTTCTTCCTGGTCCTTTTCCCGCTCTCTCCTTCGTGGGCGGTTCTGTTTTCTCTGTCTCCGCCCTCCATTGAGGATTAGGAGGCGGATCTCTGCTGCTGACGGACACGTCCTCACCGTGCAGAAATACTTAGACTGGGCGGCCATTGTCCTTCGCGCTCTCCAGCTTGTCTACGCCCACTCCACGCCCCTCTTCTTCTCCTGCGCTTCTTCTCAGCGCTACAATGGCGGCGGTTTTGGCGGTAAATGGCACAGCACAGTCTTTGCAATAAAGTACAGTCCAAGCACAATAAATCACAGTTCCAAGGCACACATGACCTGATCCTTCAGGCTTAAGTGGATCCTGTTCGTGACGCCAAGTTTTGCAGCGCCCCCACTGCCGCAGGGCCGAGGGGTACCCGGTACCGGGCCTCAGAGTCTCTGTTCTGGGGGGTTGTCACGGTGGCTAGGCCCGGTCCGTGACCCTGCCGAGGGGCGCACAGTCCTTTGATAGATGTGGATAGTGGTGGTGGTGCGGTGCAAGGGTAGTGGTGAATGATGGTGTAGTAGCTGTTAAGTACCAGTCGCAGTAAATAACGAGGACACCAGGTTGCAGTCTCTTTACCTCTTTACTGAAGATCTCCGGGTCCTCAGTCCAGAATATGGTTTACCAGGCTGCGCAAGTCCGGCCGGTCCGATGGCACCTCCAGAGTTCTCTTTACAGGTGGAAATCTGTGCCTTCCTGCTAGCGCTGTGTGTTGTGGTCCTTCCCTGCTGTGCTTACGGAAAGTACCCCACAACTGTTGTGTCTGTTTCTTAAGTTCCCTCACAACACGATTAGATGATGTTCTGCTAATCCTCCGTCCCTCCCTGATGTTACAGTTAGGACGGCACCCGTTTGACGGGTAGGCTCGGAGCTCTTCCGGGACCCTAGAGTCGCCCCTCTCCACAAGTTGCCCCCCAAGACTGCATAGGTGATTTAGGTGAGACAGCCCGCCTGAGACTGACTGTCCTGCCGTAGGTTCGAAGTATTGCCTGAAGCTGTATATAGAAATACTTCCTTCGGCGTTCCGGCCACCGGTTGTTTGCGCCTCAGTAGGGTGTTGCCTCGGTCTTACAGCACGACCCCTACTGGTATTCTCCTTCTTGCTTTGATCTCGTTTCTCACTCAGCACAATCTATCTCGCTTCTTATCCTTTCTTAGAGCACCGCCGCTATACTGCGCAGGCACGGTCCCGTAACCTTCTGTCCAGTTGCCAAGCCGCTGTCAGGATCCCACCCCTGACAGGGGCCCTACCGAATCTTCCCCCACAACACCCTCTGCCACAAGGTGTTGCCTGGTTCCAACCCAGTCAGCTTTCTCTCCTAACTTCCTGCCTGACCCCCAGTTTTACCAGTATGTGAGGAGTGGCCTAGTGAATAGAACCCTTAGCTCCCCCTGGAGGCCCGGCGGTGAAATGTATTGGTGTCTGTGATACCTGGTCAGATGAACTCCTTCAGTGCCATCAGACGTACCATAGCTCCCCATAGCGGCGGAGCCACAATACTGCAACAACCAGGACTCTGGGGTGCTGCATATACTATATACAGGAGAGGACATACAGGTGTATATATATAAGAGAGATGGCAAACATGTATATACTGAGGGGAAAATGAGAGGTGTGAGGTGAAAATGAGAGGTTAGGTGAAAATGAGAAGTGTGAGGTGAAAATGAAAAGGTGTGAGTGCAAAATGAGAAGAGTGAGGGAAAATAGTGAAGTGAATGGAAAATGACAAGTGTTAGGGGGAATGAGAGGAGTGAGGGGGGAATGAGAGGGGGAGGTGGAAAATTAGAGGAGTGAGGGGGGAAATGAGAGATGTGAAGGAGGAAAATGAAAGATGTGAGGGGGAAAATGAGAAAAGTGAGGTGCTATAACTAACCACAGATATTTACTATGCCCAGGCAACGCCGGGCTCTTCAGCTAGTATATAAATAAAATAAGTTATTGGGCAGACGTAAAACTGTCTTAGTTGCCTATAGCAAGCAATCAGCGTTCAGCTTTCATTTTACCAGAGCAGTGTGAGAAATCCCACTGTACTCTTTCAGCCTGTTAAGTGGTACTCTGTGGAGAACTTTAAAGCGATTGTTAATTTATCCTTTGGATAAGTGTTATATATGACTTTGGATACCCATCCTTTGGATAGGTGATAAGTTGCAGATTAGCAGGCGTAATAATTGACTATTGGCCGATTGGGGAATTTTTATCCATGAAAGGGAATTTAAAACCCCATTCTAAAATGACCCTCGACTAGCGCTCAATCCAACCTCTGTGCGTCTGTCTGAAAGTTCACCCTTTGTCAGTTCTTTAGAGACTAAATGAAGTGGTAGGACTCCTACCAATAGGTAATAACTTGTTTTAATGGGACAACCTTTAAATGTTACATGTGAGTGTTTCCAGAATATCAGATTGCGACAGTGGAGACCTATAGAGACATAGGATCATTCACAGAAACACACATATGATTTCTTGGTTATTGTCTGGATCTTCTAATTCTTGCAAAAATCAGTCTTTATGGTTTGGTGTTGAAGTGGCATAACACACGTTCCGTGGTCAATGCCAAAGAAAATAGACAACCATCTGTCGGACATCTGTCGTTGTTGAAGCTATCCAAGAGAGGATTTTGAGAAGCATGAGGATATTGGTGCAGAAATTATTCTGGCAGGTGCACGTCTACAGATCAACATGTCGCCATGTGCTGGAAGTTATACCAAATGTCAGCAGTACTAAAGATAAAAAGGGACAGGTGGGTGTAAAGAAGTGCTTCATGTATTGCAGTTGGTGACTGGATATGATAGTAGACTATCATAATTCTTAGTGATTTTACTACTATCTTGATCAATCCACACATGTGTGAAAAGGGTTTGCTTTTAATGGCTCCCTCTGTACTTTTGACATGTCACCACTTTTTATGATGGGGATAGGCATTTTACAGTGCCTTGTGAAAGTATTCAGGTGGATTATATTTATCATCATTAGGCATTTAGGACATCATTGGATCATTCCGAGATCCACAATGAACCTCTGGAGTGAGTTTTCTGCACTGAAAGTAAAGGGACAGAATAATATTGCACCCCCCACTTTTCCGTTTTTGAACTTCCACAAAAATTTAAACCAATAAATTTTGTTCAACTTCACAATTGTGTTCCACTTGTTGTTGATTCTTCAAAAATTTACATTTGGTATATTTATGTTTGAAGCATGATATGTGGGAAAAGGTTGAAAAGTTCCAGGGGGCCGAATACTTTTGCAAGGCACTGTAGGTGTTCTACGCATGGCATTGGCATTAACTTGTTGTATTTTCCAGACTCCCTTGAGGTCCGGTAGCTCCCAAACTTAGGTTGCTATAAAACAACACTGTGATCTAAACTTCAGTTCAGTAGAATCCGATGAAGTAGAATCAGCATCAACGGCATGTTCCGAGTATCGCGGGTGCTTCATTGACATGTTCGAGTCCCTGCTGATGCATGTTTCACGGATGTTAGACAACCATAAAGCATGAGGGGATTGCCTGACAAACACGGGCAATTCCCGTATGTTTGGTGGCTGTCTAATAGCTGCGCAACACGTGGCCGCGGGAATAAGAACATGTCACACGAGCACACGCAATACTCGGTGTATACGTTAACACCCTACGCAAATTCGAGCAACCAGCCCTTGCACTCACCATTACTCTTTACATCTATGTATCTATGTGTGGATCACTACAAAATACTATAAAAAAACAAAGAAATGAGCGGGAATATATTTATGTAAGTGCAATGTGTAGGAACATGTTCACACTGTGGCCATCTAACAGACAAAACCTACGATAAAATCAAAATGAGCGGATAAGTAAGTAAATAGTAAAAGAGCATGTACATAACATAGGGTACTTAGTTAACATGATTTTGAGAAAAAAAAAGTATAAAATCCATCCCACCGCAACAAAGTGTACCCAATCAGGAAGGTCCTTGTCACAGGTTCCTTCTCCGGTATCACACAGTCAACAGAGCCAGTGAAGAGTGAACAATTCCAAGACCTTTATTTAGGCAAAAGTACGAAAGGTCCATATACGCATATACGGTCCACCACACAAAGGATAAAAATATTCCAGAACACAAATGCAGTTCTGTTACAGGATAAAAGTCCAACAATCCAGCACAGAGGATAACAGTCCATATTCCCTTCTTTCTCTCTCTGACGTGCTGTGTTCACTTCATAGTTCCAAACCAACTGAACGGTGTCTCACCTCCCTCCTCATTCACAGGTTAGGGGGGTGGGTCGCAGGGGCTCATTGTTTCAACAAGCTAGGACAACATGTCATTAGCATATTAGCAAAGAACATTATTCACTGACCCTGTGGAGAGATAACACTACAGAATTGGGGGGAGAATATCAGATGGCAAATAACAACTCAACACCATGAAAATAAGTAAAATAGAAATATACACACAATGATACCCACATAGCATATCACACCATCACAATCCTGTCTATAGAATTAAACCTCACCGTGTTTCAGGTGACCTCAGTATAAATGAGGACAGATCAGGAACCAAACTGTTCAAATACCTGTCCATAAGAGGCTATATGGATGAAATGTCTACTTCAGAATGAGGGAGCCATTCCCCTGTTTGTACAAAGTACAAGAAACTACAGCAAAACCAAAAAATAAACTGAAACATATGTTGGTATAAGTGGCATGTGAAGGAGCATGTTCACATTGTGGCCATTTAGCGCATTATCTTCCATTATCTTGAACAAATCAGACAAGTGTGAAGGGAGTTTGTACTATTGACATGTCACCACCTCTTATGATGGGAATAACAAATTTGGGGTTGATATGCTTAGCAGTAAAGGCCCCGTCTCACATAGCGAGATCGCTAGCGAGATCGCTGCTGAGTCACAAGTTTTGTGACGCAACAGCGACCTCAGTAGCGATCTCGCTATGTGTGACACGTACCAGCGATCAGGCCCCTGCTGTGAGATCGCTGGTCGTGTCGGAATGGCCTGGACCTTTTTTTGGTCGTTGAGGCCCCGCTGACATCGCTGAATCGGTGTGTGTGACACCGATCCAGCGATGTCTTCACTGGTAACCAGGGTAAACATCGGGTTACTAAGCGCAGGGCCGCGCTTAGTAACCCAATGTTTACCCTGGTTACCAGCGTAATTGTAAAAAAAACAAACAGTACATACTCACCATCTGATGTCCGTCAGGTCCCTTGCCGTCTGCTTCCTGCTCTGACTGAGTGCCGCCGTACAGAGAGAGCAGAGCACAGCAGTGACATCACCGCTGCGCTCTGCTCTCATTGTACGGCGGCACTGTCAGAGCAGGAAGCAGACGGCAAGGGACCTGACGGACATCAGATGGTGAGTATGTACTGTTTTTTTTTTTTTACATTTACGCTGGTAACCAGGGTAAACATTGGGTTACTAAGCGCGGCCCTGCGCTTAGTAACCCGATGTTTACCCTGGTTACCCGGGTGCTGCAGGGGGACTTCGGCATCGTTGAAGACAGTTTCAACGATGCCGAAGTCGTTCCCCTGATCGTTGGTCGCTGGAGAGAGCTGTCTGTGTGACAGCTCCCCAGCGACCACACAACGACTTACCAACGATCACGGCCAGGTCGTATCGCTGGTCGTGATCGTTGGTAAATCTCTATGTGAGACGGGGCCTTTACATTTTGTATTTTTCAGACTCCCTCAAGGTTCGCTAGCTCCCAAACTTTGGTGACTCCCTCGAGGTCCAGTAGCTCCCAAACTTAGGTGACTCCCTTGAGTTCTAGTAGCTCCCAAACTTAGGTGACTCCCTCGAAGTCTGGTAGCTTCCAAACTTAGGTGACTACCTCGAAGTCCGGTAGCTCCCAAACTTAGGTGACTCCCTCGAGGTCCGGTAGCTTACAAACTTAGGTGACTACCTCGAAGTCCGGTAGCTCCCAAAATTAGGTGACTCCCTCGAGGTCCGGTAGCTTACAAACTTAGAAGACTCCATCGAGGTCCAGTAGCTCCCATACTTAGGTGACTTCCTCGAAGTCTGGTAGCTCACAAACTTAGGCGACTTCCTCGAGGTCCAGTAGCTCCCATACTTAGGTGACTTCCTCGAGGTCCGGTAGCTCACAAATTTAGGTGACTTCCTCGAGATCTGGTAACTCACAAACTTAGGTTACTCCATCGAGGTCCGGTAGCTGCCAAACTTATGTCACTATAAAAGAACACTGTGATCTAACTTCAGTTCAGTAGAATCAGGTGGACATTTCTTGATGAAATGTTGGACACCGGTGTCAACTCCAACAAGGTATCAGAGCAAAATATTTTCACAAGTTAGAAAAAAAAGAAAAAAAAAAACTGAGGATGACATTTACACTTGACTGAAAGAGAAATTATTATATAAACTCATCTCCAGATGCCGGTCAGGGACGGATTTTAAAAAAAGGCAAAAGTCTGTTTATCAAATGTAAAGCAAAAATCAATGCAAGTTTGGCATGTCATGACTACTAATGGCTCCCTTCGCTGCCCTGGAATATTAATCCGAGCCGCTTTAACTGAAAGTTGTTTGGCAGAACTTGTATTTTTTCCACCGTTTTTTTTTTACATTAACAGTCCAGATTGGTGTGAATCTCGGGCAACAGATATGTGTCAAACGGAAAGCATCTGATAATAACTTTCTCCACAATGACATTGTCACATGGGAATTATAAAGAAGGGCTGAATGTTTCATATTACAGATGTACAGAAGGGCAGTGCTGGCAAAGCTCAATAAGTTATTAAAGTGTTATCTACTGTACAGCGGTAATTGCACAGATTTCAAGATGTGTGGACATGCTTCCACTTCAGGCTCACAGTGACATGACCTTGAATGAGGCTTGTCGGAAAGATACAGGGAGAGGAAGAAGCAAACAGGACAGATATCAAAGAAAAACATGTTCTGTACTTTCTCATGTGCCTTTACTGCTATATACCAAATTACACGGAAATGCAACCTATACAGATTGCTTTAATAGTAATTCCATAATATCAAACGTTAAAGAATACAGTAACTATGTTTTTTTATTAATTTAAATATATTTCAGGAATGGTAAAGGTAAGAATTTTTTTAATAATACTGCATTACCTTATTTTGCTTTCTTAACTTCCAAACACTTTATTGCAGCTATGTTTCAGTGCCCAGCTCATGCTTCTTTAGAAGCTGCTCTCAACTGCTGCTCAGAGAAAAACCTATATCTTTATTCAAGCAGTCTGTGTACAGGACTTTTACTTTCTGAGCCCCTTTGGTCCCTATTCCCATACTCCGAAAGTGGAATTTCCCTGCACACACTATTTGAATGCACTGTATTGCAAAAAAATGCGACTTCTGGTTTTTTCACACCATTCTCACCCCAGCTCGGATTAAAGTGGGGGTCGCTGGAGTGGGAGCGGAGCGTGACAAAGTGTGGTGAACTCCTCCTGACAAATTCATGATGAGTGGCTGTGTTTACTACAGTACAAATCTTACTCTTGCAGAGGCTGGAGTAAAATTTATGGCGAGGCCCACATGGCGGTGCATGCCACTACATGCCTTGCCTGATTCATCAAGCCTCGTTATGAATCCAGATCATCTGCTCCAAAAAGCCTTAAAGGGAATTGCTGGTTTTCATAAATCGCCCCCCCACGCTTTTCAAGTGTATCACACAGGGACTAAAAATGTTTCATATGTTCGAAATGCGTTAATTTTTGCATTGGTTCCCCTTACTATCTGCAATGGGTTTTAGATTTTAATAAGAATTACTAGTAAAGACTTGGTTTTTACCTGTAAACTGTGAACTGGAAACTGGACCTTTTCTTCCTCCATTATACCTCCATGAGACACCAAGTAGTAGGATGGACAAATATCCAGATTCAAGAGAATGGGGTAAGCTGGTTTCCTTTCTTACTTTACACATGAAGCATATTAGAAAAAATCATAAAATTGTAATTCATTAACAATATAATTAAAGGGATTGTAGGGACATTTAGGCTATGTTCACACTTTGCGGTTTTTGCTGTGGATCCACAGCGGATTTGACGCTGCGGATCCGCAGCAGTTTTCCATGCAGGGTACAGTACAATGTTACCCTATGGAAAACAAAAAACGCTGTGCCCACATTGCGGAAAATCCCTTTAAAAACCGCGCGGAATTGCTGTGGAAAAAAAGAAGGAGCATGTCACTTCTTTCTGCGGTTTCCGCAGCGGTTTTCAACATGAACCAATAGGAAAGTGCTGTTGAAAACCCGCAGAGGAATCCGCAGAAGAAACCGCAGGAAAATCCGCAGTGAAAACCGCAGCGGTTTTGCACTGCGGTTTTTCCAAATCCGCTGCGGAAAAATCCGCAGCAAAATCTGCAAAGTGTGAACATGCCCTAAGACTGATGGCTTATCACTAGGATAGGTCATCAATGTCTGATCGGTGCGACACATGACACCCCGGCCAATCAGCTGTTCCCGGTGGAGGCGGCAGCCAAAACTGCTCAGTTACGGAGCTGCACGGCACAGCTCATGCTGCTGTCTAGTGGCCACAGCCGGGTACTGCACACCCGCCATTTATTCAAATCAATAGAGGTGGATGAGCAGTACCCGGACGCGGCTACTATTCTGTTGATAGAGCTATGCAGCTCCGCAACTGACCAGTTCCGGCCACTGCCAACAAGAGGAACAGCTTATCAGCGGGGTGCCAGGTGTTGCACCCTTAGCACTCAGACACTGATGACTTATGCTAAGGATAGGCCATCAATGTTAAAGACCCAGAGCACCCCTTTAAATAATAATAGAAAAACAGAGTTGCTTTCTAAGCATAAGAACCAAATGTATTTTTAAGCCCGTGTTTAGCGCACAGTACAGAACCATATTTCAGAATTTGTAAATCAAGGAAAGGTTCCATTGCAAGGAAAGTGTTTTCCCCTTAGGACTCGCTTATACGAGCGTAGAACCTGGTGGGCGAGTGCTATCAGCTCCTGCGCAGTCGAAAAACCGTTTTACAAAACTTTTTGTCTCACTAGCTTACAACCATTAAAGGGATCAACTCAAAAAATCGCAAGAGATTGCCATTGGTATAGTACATATTATATATTTTTAAGCGGTCTCAAAATGTGATTTATTTAAATTCTAAATTCTACAACTTTCATTTTTCATTTAGATTTATATCAACAAAGTTCATCTTAAATGTCACCTAGTTATAAATTAGCTCAGTGAATCTGAGAAAAAAACTGAATTATAAAATCCTGTCAGAATGAGCTCACTGGTAGATTCTCAGTTAACTTGTTCTACAGCCAGAAATGTGGAAGGAAACAAAAGTTCCTAAAAGAACCAAATGGTATAACATTTGGAATGAAACACATTAGCAAAATTGATTTTTTTTCACAAAAATTATATGTATTTTTAGGGGTATTTAAAGGGGTATTCCCATCTCTAAAATCCTATCTCATTATGTAGTAGGTGTAATAATAGTACTATTAGGAAATACCTCCAATTAGAAATATAGTATAGTTGTTCTGATTTGCTATGTTGCTTACCCCATGCAGCATATTCATCACTGTAGACAGTGGAGCTAAAGCACATACATCATAAGGTACACTGAAGCTGCAGCATGTACATAACAGAAGACAGTGAGGTTGGAGCATATCCATCACAGGAGACAGTGAAGCTGGATCATTGGCCAATGGGAATGGTAATCATTCAATGGATGTGCTTCAGTGTTCAATAGTGAACGCTGCATGCGCGTTCTCACAGTGCAAAAAGGAATTAAAAAGCCAGTGACCAGCACAACATGACCTCCGGTCGCAGGTTCCCCAACCCTACCATAGATCACAGACTTCACATGAGTCAACAGTGTGATACAGCATTAAAAAAAGCAAACACAGATCTAGAATGTATTAAGAAAAGCATAGCGTCAAGATCACGAGAAGTAATTATCCCCCCCTCTACTCCTCTTTAGTCAGACCTCATCTGGAACACTGTGTCCATTTCTGGGCACCAACTTTTAAAAAAGACATTGAAAAACTGGAGCAAGGTCAGAGATGATCTACCAGGTTGGTGAGAAGACTGCAAATATTTCTTACGAGCAGGGCCTATTTTAGGGAAAGTGGGGCCCTGGGTAAAACTTTAAATTGGGGCCCCAAATGCTAACATATTGCACCATCACACAGAAACATTTCAGTTGTATTGATATGTGCTGAGTTCAGGCCGTTAAACGAGCTTGATCGACAATATTGAAGTCCTTCGATGCTTGTCGCCGAGTTTCTCTACACCGTATGAGGAAGAATGATGGAGACAAATAGTCCTTGATACAGTACATTGCAGGTCCCATATAGTACAATACATTCCCCATGGTCTTTGATAGAGTATAATGCAGCCCCCCTCAGGGTATACTGCAGCCCCTTCAGAGTATAATGCAGCCCCTCTAAAAGAGTATACTGCAGCTCCCCTCATAGCGTATACTGCAGCCCCCATCATAAATTACTGCAGCCCCCCTCAGAGCATACTACAGCCCCCCTCAGAGTATATTGCAGCCCCCTCATAAAGTATAATGCAGCCCCCTAATAGAGTATAATGCAGCCCCCACACACAGTATAAAGTAGTCCCCTCATAGAGTATAATGCAGCCTCCTCAGAGTATAATGCAGCTCCCCCACACACACAGTATAATGCAGCCCCTCAGCAAATTATAATGCAGCCCTCTCAGAGTATAATGGTGCCCCCTCAGAGTATAATGCAGCCTCCCTAATAGAGTATAATGCAGCTCCACACACACAGTATAATCTAATCCTCTTATAGAGTATAATACACCCCCATCAGTGTATAATGCAGCCCACTCAGAGTATAATGCAGCCCCCCCACACAGTATAATGTGGTCCCCTTATAGAGTATAATGCAGCCGAGTCAGAGTATAATGCAACCCCCTCACAGTATAAAACAGCCCCCCACACACAGTATAATGCAGCCCTCTCAGAGTATAATATAACCCCCTCAAAGTATAATGCAGCCCTCCAGACACAAATACAATGTAGTTCCCTCATAGAATATAATGCAGCCCCCCACACACAGTATAATGCAGCACCCACACAGAATGATGCAGCCCTCTCACACAGTATAATGCACCTCCCCCACACACAGTAAAATGCATACACATATATTCACATACATACACACACACAATATAATGCACACACATGCACACACAGTATAATGCATACACATATACAATATTCACTTCTCCTCATTCCCTGCGCTGCTCCAGGTTCTGCTGCAGTCTTATCAGCTCCACTGGTGGCACAGTGTGGCACACGATAAGGTGATGTCATCACGCATCCGCTGAGTCACAAGTATAGGGGAATGATGAGATTGGAAGCGTCATCTGACGCTCTCTCCTCCATTACTGCTTTCAACTATATTGGCATCCATGATGCCAATAAGTTGAATGTGCGATGCGGGGGGGACCCTCTTACTCACGGGCCTCATAGTGGCCATGTGGTATGCCTCTATTAGTGGCACGCCTCTGGCTGGGGCCCCTGTGGGAGCGATGGCCCTAGGCAGCTGCCCAGTCTGCCTGCCCCTAACACCGGCCCTGCCTACAAAGAACGGTTAAAGGATCTGGGAATGTTAAGCTTGAAAAAAGAAAGCAAAGAGGAGACTTAATAGCTGTCTACAAATATCTGAAGGGATGTCACAGTGTAGAGGGATCATCATTATTCTCATTTGCACATGGAAAAATGAGAAGCAATGGTATGAAACTGAAAGGGAGAAGATACAGATTAGATATTAGAAAAAACGTTTTGACAGTGAGGGTGATCAATGAGTGGAACAGGCTGCCACGGGTGGTGGTGAGTTCTCCTTCAATGGGAGTCTTCAAACAGAGGCTGGACAGACATCTGTCTGAGATGGTTTAGTGAATCCTGCATTGAGCAGGGGGTTGGACACGATGACCCCTGAGGTCCCTTCCAACTCTAACATTCTATGCGTCTATGATTCTATGGTTCTATGATAATGGGCTTTGTTACATGATACCACAAGAATCTGGCAGTCTCCCTTGTCTGGGCAAGACTGTTTTGAATTGTTTTTTTTCAGAGTGGATGACAAAGTAGGGTGGAGAGGAAAAAGTTTCGGTTGAGTGGGGAAAGAAGCATATTTCTCTGGTCAGATATATTACAAAGTTTCTTATATTCACCTGTACTATTAATATATGCAAAGTTTGCTGAAAGTACAGTTCAGTTTTAAGCATTTTGTGATCTTTATTCTGTAGTATTACTCAAGAAGTTTGGACTTTGTACAGAAAATTTGCAGGTGGCATCCCTGGACTAGTCTCCAATACTGATTGCCTTCAAATCATGTTTTCAGATAATAGGAAACTGAAAGCATTTTCATGCAAATCTTAGGTTCGACCAGCAAGAGTTTATTCAATATAATAAGTAATGGTGTAACTAAAGTCCGATGGGCCCTGGTGCGAAATATGGACCTGGGCCCAAACTTACATGTTGGCCAGATGTGTTATTCTTGTAGCATTCTAAATCCAATAAAGACACACAGTGAGGAAAATAAGTATTTGATACACTGCCGATTTTGCACGTTTTCACACCTACAAAGAATGGAGAGGTCTGTAATTTTTATCATTGGTACATTTCAGCTGTAAGAGACAGAATTGGGGCTGACGCTGGGCAATATGAATTTCAGCTCCCTCCAAAGATTATCTATTGGGTTTAGGTGTTTCAGGTCATTGTCATGTTAGAAGACCCTGTCATGACCCATCTTCAATGGTCTTAGTTAGGGAAGGAGATCGTTGGCCAAAATCTTGCGATTCATGATCTCATGCATCTTCCCTTCAATACGGTGCAGTCGTCCTGTCCTCTTTGTAGAAAAGCAAACCCAAAGTATGATGTTTCCCCCATCATACTTCACGCTTGGGACGGTTGTCTTGGGGTTGTACTCATCCTTCTTTCGCCTCCTAACAGGGTGAGTAAAGTTGATACCAAAAAGCTCTATTTCAGTTTCATCTTACCATATGACCTTCTCCCATGCCTCTCATGAATTATTCAGATGGTCATTATTGAACTTTAAACTGGCCTCAACATGTGCTGGCATGAGCAGAGGGACCTTGCATGCCCTGCAGGATTTTAAGCCATGATGGCATAGTGTGTTACTAATAGTAATGTTTGATACTGTGGTCCCAGCTCTCTTCAGGTCATCGACCATGTCCTCCCATGTAGTTTTGGGCTGATTCTTGACCTTTCTCAGACCGAGGAAGATTAACAATCATATTGTTTTTCTTCCATTTTCTAATAATTGTGCTAACAGTTTTTGCCTTCTCGCCAAGCTGCTTGCCTGTTGCCCTGCATCCCATACTAGCCTTCTGCAGGTCTACAATTTTGTCCCTGGTGTCCTTAACCAGCTCTCTGGCCCTGGTGGAGAGGTTGGAGTGTGATTTATTGTGTGGAGTAAAGTAAAACTAAAAGGTCTATGAGAGCCAGAATTGTTGCTGGTTGGTAGGTGTTCAAATACTTATTCCATGCAATAAAATTCAATTTAATTATGTAAAAATCATGCAATGTGATTTTCTGGTTTTATTTTTAGATACTGTCTATCACAGTTGAAGTGTATCTACGATAAAACTGACAAACTTCTCCACTCTCTGTAGGTTTCAAAACTTGCAAAATCAACAGTGTATCCAATACTTTTTTCCCAGCTGTACTAATGTAAACCATCCTGGGCCCTTCGTGGTATAATTTCTCCCACCTTGTGCCTTTTCCAGTAATAATTTCCCCTATCCTGGGCCCCTTACATCAATAATGTCCCACTTCCGTGGCCCCTTACAGTAATAATGTGCAACATCCAGTGCTCCTTCCAGTAAGAATGCCAACATCCTGAGTCCCTTCCTGGTGTAATGTCCTGCATCCCGATCCCTTCCAAGTAACAATGTCAACCATCCTGGAATAATGACCCCATCCTTGCAATTTTTAGTAATATATGTCCCCCATCCTGGGATCCTTCCAAAAATAATGTCCCAGCTCGCATGACATGTGGCATGCTCTTCTATTGCTGTTGCAGAGGTCATCAGCTGACCGCTATGGGTGACCCATGACGTCACTGCTATGTGCCGCCTGAGACTGACCCTCCCAAGTCAGCTGCCGGCACTGTGCATTGTGGTGCAGGGAGTCGGCGGGTCTCTGCGCTGCTATACATTAAAGCTGAATATGCATCCTTGGGGCATGGTTGCACCCTCTGTAACTGTCATCGTTACTTCCCTAATAATCAGACAGATCCAGTTGAGGGCAAGCAGCAATCTAATGAGTTAGCAAACTGGCCAGATCAAATCCAATTATATACACCGTAATGTTCCAATTGGCTGAATAAATGTAGTTCAATGCCTCAAAAGGTCAAACCAACAGGTAAACCAGTCAAAGTTTTGCCTTAGCAACTCTTGAACTCCTTTTTTTTAATCTATTTTATTGTTATACGGCTTCAGAAGAAAAATGAAAGATTCATTTAAGCTACTTTTTTTTTATTTTCACATAAACTTCCACCACAGATGAGAACCAGGCATCATCATGTTGCGTTTGGAGAGGTGATAGAAAAGGAAAGTTGAGATGGCAGACAATGACAGCTGAGAACAATGGATGACAAATATTCATATGCACAGAAATCTCTCAGAAAAAAAAAGTAGTTTTGTTTTCTCCAACAAAGAGTCTTATAAAACGTATTGTCGTGTAATCTTACAGTACTCAAGCCCTTTAGTCATCAACTTTATTCTTATTCTTTCTTTGAATCTCCCTACCCCTCTTCTCTCCCACTTCAGGCTTGTTTTTCTTTTCCTCGAAGCGGTATCCTTCCAGTTGCTAGGTAGAGCATAAAACTCATAAAACAAAACACTCCTCGACAAAGAATAGCGGATCAAACATAATAGCAGTCGTATAAGTTACACAACTCTCAAGGACCATTCAAAGTACACAGTGGTTTGAGTTCAGTTACTTCACATTTTTCTGGTTGACCCTCTTCAAAGATGGAAAACATTAAATATGTCACTAGCTTTATTCATGAGGAAGAATAGATGATGGAAATACATGAGATTTTTATACAAATCAGCAGGTGAATTGTTATGCCAAGCAAGATCTTTGCTGGTTGTTGTCATCATACCAATATTGTGAAGAAAAAAAAAATTCTTCTTTGGTACCAAAGGTAGAAGTGCACATTTTAAATCTTTTAACCTCCAATCACAGGCTTCTTAAAATATAATTTCTCTCCACGCTTGCTGAATAGACATGTTCATTCTATGATATAAGAGTTATCTGTGTATTCTGAGCCATTCAGAATTTGGGCCCATTCCTCCTGACAAAACTGGTGTAACTGATCCAGGTTTGTAGGTAGCCTTGCTCGAACTGGCCTTTTCAGCTTTGCTCATAAATTTTCAATAGGATTGAGATCAGGGCTTTGTGATGGCCACTCCAAAAACATTGACATTGTTATCTTTAAGCTATTTTGTTACCATTTTGGCAGTATGCTTCGGGTCATTGTCCATTTAGAAGACACATTTCCACCCAAGCTGTAACTTCCTGGCTGTTGTCTTGAGATGTTGCTTCAGTATTGCCACATAATCTTTTTTCATGATTCCATCTATTTTGTGAAGTGCACCCATCCCTCCTGCCACAAAACAACCCCACAACATGATGCTGCCACCCCCGTGTTTCACAGTTGGGATGATGTTCTTAGGCTTCCAAGCTTCTCCCTTTTTACTCCAAATGTAACGATGGTCATTATGCCCAAAAAGTTCAATTTTAGTTTCTTCAGACCACAAGACATGTCTCCAAAAATTAAGGTCTTTATTTCTGTGTGCATTTGCAAACATTAATCTGGCTTTTTTATGTTTCTTTTGGAGTAATGGCATCTTCCTGGCAGAGTGGCCTTTCAGCCCATGTTGATACAGTACTTATTTCACTGTGAATATTGACACAATCTTACCAGCTTCCACCATCATCTTCACAAGGTCTTTTGCTTTTGTCCTTGGGATGATATGCACATGTCAGACCAAAGCACATTCATGTCTGGGACACAGCACCCGTCTCCTTCCTGAGCAGTATGATGGCTGAACATTCCCATCTTGTTTGTACCCGCATATAATTGTTTGTACAGATGAACAAGGCACCTTCAGACATCTTGAAACTGTACCCAAGGATGCCAGACTTGTGCAAGTCCACAATTCTCTTCCTGATATCTTGGCTGATTTCTTTAGACTTTCCCATGATGCTACACAAAGAATCAGTGTGTTTCAGGTGTGCATTAAAATACATCCACAGATTTGTCTCTAATTAACTCAGATGTTGGTAAAAAATCGATCAGAAGCTTCCAAACACCTGACATCATCATATGGGCAGTCCAGAATTGTTTAAAAGTATAGTAATCTTAGTGTATGTAAACTTTTGACTTTGCAGTAAGTAATAAAACTGCCTTAAAACATTCTCTCGCTCTCTCATTATTCTGGCATTTGACAAATACTAATAATTATGGCAATCCTGATTTACTAATTGACATAAAACAGGAAAGGTTTATTCTGATTTCATGTTAGATATTGAGAAAAACATGCAGATGTGTCTTTTTATATAGTGTATGGAAACTTCTGGTTTCATCTGTATATTAAAAATAAAAAAACAAAACAAAAAGGAAATTAAAAACCCCACAAAGAAGGAGCAGTTCCTGAAGGGATATCCACTAGAAAAACCTAAATTTTTGACCCTCGCAAAAAATTTCTAGCTGCACTTACCTTAAATTAATACCGTATATACTCGAGTATAAGCCGAGATTTTCAGCCCAAAAAATGGGCTGAAAGTGCCCCTCTCGGCTTATACACGAGTCATGGAAGGCGGGGGGGGGGGGGCGGCGTGTGAGGGGGAGCGATGCCTGTCAAATACTCACCTGCTCCCAGCGCTCCTGGTGCGGTCCCCGCATGTCCCACGGTCTTCGGACACGGCAGCTTCTTCCCCTGTTCAGCGGTCACTGGTACCACTCATTAAAGTTATAAATATGGACTCCACTCCCATAGGGGTGAAGCCGCATATTCATTACTGTAATGAGCGGTACCATGTGACCACTCACTACAGCTCCAGTAGACGTGGGACATGCAGGGACCACTCCAGGAGCAGGTGAGTATGTCATATTCACCTTTCCGTGTTCCACCGCCACCTCGTCTTCCGTTTCCTCTGCAGTGACTGTTCAGGTCAGAGTACATGATGATGTATTAGTGTGCGCACCGCCCTCTGCCTGAACAGTCAGTGCGGAGAGACAGGACGCTGAGGAGCAGCGGGCAGCGATGAGAGGTGAGTATGTCATTTTTTTTAGTGCAGCAGCAGCATTACATGTGGCACAATGCTATATGGAGGGTCTATGGGGCCATAAAGAACTGCATGGAGCATTATATGGAGCATCTATGGGACCAAAACTGCATGGAGCATTATATGGGCCATCTATGGGGCCATAACAGCATGGAACATTATATAAGGGAATCTATGGGGTCATAACTGCATGGAACATTATATGGGGCATCTATGGGGCCATAAAGAACTGCATGGAGCATTATATGGAGCATCTATGGGGCCATAAGTGCATGGAGCATTATATGGGGCATCTATGGGGCCATAACTGCATTGAGCATTATATGGGCCATCTATGGGGCCATAACTGCATGGAGCATTATATGGGGCATCTATGGGGCTATAATGAACTGCATGGAGCATTATATGGGGCATCTATGGGGCCATAAAGAACTGCATGGAGCATTATATGGGGCATCTATGGGGCCATAAAGAACTGCATGGAGCATTATATGGGGCATCTATGGGGCCATAAAAAACTGCAAGGAGCATTATATGGAGCATCTATGGGGCCATAAAGAACTGCAAGGAGCATTATATGGAGCATCTATGGGGCCATAAAGAACTGCATGGAGCATTATATGGGGCATTTATGGGGCCATAAAGAACTGCATGGAGCATTATATTGAGCATCTATAGGGCCATAAAGAACTGCATGGAGCATTATATGGGGCATCTATGGGGCCATAAAGAACTGCATGGAGCATTATATGGAGCATCTATGGGGCCATAAAGAACTGATGGAGCATTTTATGGGGCATCTATGGGGCCATAATGAACTGCATGGAGCATTATATGGGGCATCTATGGGGCCATAAAGAACTGCATGGAGCATTATATGGGGCATTTATGGGGCCATAAAGAACTGCATGGAGCATTATATGGGGCATCTATGGGGCCATAAAGAACTGCATGGAGCATTATATGGGGCATCTATGGGGCCATAAAGAACTGAATGGAGCATTATATGGGGCATCTTATGGGGCCATAAAGAATTGCATGGAGCATTATGTGGGGCATCTATGGGGCCATAATGAACTACATGGAGCATTATGTGGGGCATATTTGTATATGGAGCATCTTATGGGGCCATAATGAACTGTATGGAGCATTATATGGGGCTCCTGATTCAATATGGATATTCAAAAACACTTAACCTACTTATGTCTCAATTAATTTTTCTTTTATTGGTATCTATTTTTATTTTTGACATTTACCGGTAGCTGCTGCATTTTCCACCCTAGGCTTATACGCGAGTCAATAAGTTTTTCCAGTTTATTGTTGCAAAATTAAGGGGGGTCGGCTTATACTCGAGTATATACGGTACTTGTTTGTTTTTTTTTAGGCTTCCATATTTTTATATATGAGTTTTATGTTTTGGTCTCATATTACTTTATGAAGTTTTTCAGGAGGTGGTAGTTCCTCTTTAAAAGGGGTTGCCCACTTTTGGGGACAATTGTTTCCTTGTTTAAATGCATGTAGTTAGGGCCAGACTGGGTTTCATTAAAAATTTTGCACCGTTTGCATCCTATAGCCTCTGTATTAAACTGTCTATTAGTGGCTGCAGAATGAGGTAACGGGGTTGGCCACATTATCTTTACTTTATCACGTATTGGGGACATGATTTTGTGGCACTTACTAATATACTGGTAGGACAGGTTCTCCTCCTGCTCTTGTTACTGCTGCTTTCCTCACAGACTGCACAGATCTCCAGTCTGGACATTGGCTGCTTGTGGAGGAGCATGTGACTAAACCTGTCATCAGTCCCCTCCAATAGGAAAGCAGTTTTCCCATGGGAGACTTTCCATTGGACAAGACGAATTGACAGGTCTGGTCACATGCTCCTCAACAAGCAGACATTGTATTGACAGTAGAGCTCCAAAATTTTTAATAAATCCCAGTTGCACAAATTATTTCTAGCTCCAATAGGATTCATTTATGCAAGAAAAAAAAAATAGTCCAAAAAAGTGGACAACCCCTTTAAGGAAGATGCCTGATACAATACATTAGAAAATGTAATGTATGCACAAGAACCTACTATTGCATTATGGAATTGGCTTTTATTCCTGGGTACATTTTATTCCTTTCAAGTAAAGAACACGTCATTCCAGAAGGACTGCAATAGCGTGCCCCCGCCTAAAAACACACTATACCGTAATCACTGTGGAGTTCGGTTCATTTAATCGTAAAAGAAAAGCTGCAATTTACAGAAATAAAAAAACACAAACAAATAAAGGTACGATCCAACGGTTTTAGCTTCACTTGCATTCTTTACATTTCAGCTTCTCAATAGACCTGTGCGTAATTAGCTTTTACAGCGCATTAACATCTTAATACTGTTGTTACTGGAGCAGTGGTAAGTTGACCTTTTCGTAACTGTTTCACAAACTCATTTTTCTCCAGGTCTGTGCCTTTTGTGTGATCCTTGTGGGGGTTTTAATAAAAGCTGAGATATGCTGTTTACGCTGTGAACTCCGAGGTCTGAGCTTACAGTCCTTGCTGTGTGGCCGTATTTGAGTCACCACCACAAATGCAAAGAAAAAAGTACGGTCAGCACACTCGTATATATTTACTTTTCTGCCTAAAGGTTATCCCATTTTTATTGACTTTCCATATGCTTGAGGAACAGTGAGAACTTTATAGCCCAAAATTTTAGATTTTTTTTTATGTCTATTGCTATTATTAAATGTTCATTAACTATTTGAGGACGAACCATAGACTTTATACATCAGGGCAGTCCATATTTTATATTGCACTGAGGTTCTAAAAGAGTTAGTAGCCTGCAGCTGTAAAGATGGGGAGTTGGCTGCCAGACACAGTCAGACTCCTCAAAAAAAAAAGGCAAACATGGTTTATTACCATTACTGCCTTTTTGATCCTTGTAAAAACAACATTTGCGTATACAGATTATGAAGCACTGACCGTGCTTCCTTCTCCAGACCCAGTGATCATGTCATCGATGGGTGTAAGGAGAAAAAAGAATCTGCTGGGCCCTAGGAAGCCCAGTCAGCTATGCTATGCAGCCAGGAGGCTGAATTTCCCTTGTATCTGGGGTGAGTATACCCCAACAGTTACAGAGGAAATCAGAAAAAAATGTATTAATATGTTAAAATGTCCTTAATTTTTTTTTAGACTTTCTGTGGTGCACGATGTGTGAAATAAATGAAAAAAATAAATGTAATGTGGAAGAAAAATAGAAGATAACTAAAAGTAAAAGGAAACATTGTCAGTCTGAAATTCTGTTTCTAGTACTGCACCTGTGAAAAAAAGTATATATATATATATATATATATATATATATATATATATATATATATATATACACAGTATGTTCTGTATATGAGCCTGGGCTACAAGCATTCCATGTTTAAGTCCTGCCCCAGATTTGCCCTGGGAATGGCCAAAACCGGAGGGGAGATCCTCCTTTCTTCCTTTTTGGCTCAGGGCTTACTTGCATTTTCTGGCATTGTTTCCAAAACATTGCAAGAAACATACAATCTGGGCAATTAATTTTGCCAAAGGGCCACATGAGAGTCCGTGACTGTTGTAGAGGGCCAAACCAATAGGCTGAATTTAATTCTGCTCAATATTAACATCAATATATTAATATTATATTATTGATCATTAGATTAATATTAATTGTATCACTGAATATTAAGCAAAATTAAGTATGCTGACATCATCCCCCTATACAGTATATTGTTTGAGCCCCAATACAGCACCTTTTGTACTGCAAGAGCCCCCACACAACCTCCCTTTATACAGCATGCGCCCTACACAGCCTTCCTATATACAGCATGAGCCCCACACAGCCTCCCCATATACTGCATGAGCCTCACACAGCCTCCTTATATACTACATGAGACCTACACAGCCTCCCTATATAGAGCATGAGCCCCACACAGCCTCCTTATATACAGCATGAGCCTCACACATCCTCCCTATATACTACATGAGCCCCACACAGCCTCCCTATATACAGTACAGCATGAACCCCAGACATCCTCCCTATATACAGCATGAGCCCTACACAGACTCCTATATACAGCAAGAGCTTCCCCATTAGCAGAATGACCCCACACAGCCTCCCTATATACTACTTGACCCCTACACAGCCTCCCTATACAGAGCATGAGCCCCAAACAGCTTTCTTTTATACAGCATGAGCCCCAGACATCCTCCCTATATACAGCATGAGCCCCACACAGCCTCCCTATATACTGCATGAGCCCCACACAGCCTCCCTATATACTGCATGTTCCTCATAGCCTCCCCATGTCCAGCAGGACACCCCCATATCCTCGATATAATGAAGTAAAGGGGATCTGCAATCCCACGATGATGTGCATTTGGCACAAAATGTAATCTTAAAGTCAACAATACATTTTATTGCTGGCACATTGGTCGTATAGAACAAATCCATTTCTGTTTTTATACCTAATGTGCCTGCAATAAAACACATTGTTGATGTCAAGATTACATTTTGTGCCGAAGGTTGTTCTTCTACTATACCTCCATAGCCCCCTCATGTCCAACATGAGACCCCCATAGCCTCCTGATGTCCAACATGAGACCCCCATAGTCTACTCATGTCCAACATGAGACCCCCATAGCCTCCTCATGTCCAACATGAGACCCCCATAGCCTCCTCATGGGCAGCATGAGACCCCCATAGCCTCCCCATGTCCAACATGAGACCCCCATAGCCTCCTCATGTCCAGCATGAGACCCCCACAGACTCCTCATGTCCAGCATGAGACCCCCATAGACTCCTCATGTCCAGCATGAGACCCCCATAGACTCCTCATGTCCAGCATGAGACCCCCATAGCCTCCTCATGTCCAGCATGAGACCCCCATAGCCTCCCCATGTCCAACATGAGACCCCCATAGCCTCCTCATGTCCAGCATGAGACCCCCATAGCCTCCTCATGTCCAGCATGAGACCCCCATAGCCTCCTCATGTCCAGCATGAGACCCCCATAGCCTCCTCATGTCCAACATGAGACCCCCATAGCCTCCTCATGTCCAGCATGAGACCCCCATAGACTCCCCATGTGCAGCCAAACATCCCATACACATGAACATATGAATACCACATACTCACTTCCCCAGGCGCTCTGCTTCTGTTCCTGTCTCCGTGTCTCCGGTGCACTGACCCTCCACAGTACACAGCTGAGGCGATGAAATGACATCATCGTGCCAGCTGATTGGTGGAGGAAGTGGTCGGAGGCCCCTCCTACAATAATGAAGTCAGTGCAGATGAAGACAGCGAGCGGGCAGGTATGGGAGGGCACGGTGTAGATCAATGTTCCCCAGCTCCAGTCCTGAATAGCTACAAACAGATCATGTCTTCAGGATTCCCTTGTTTTCATGAACTAGGCAATATACTAGGGAGCTCCTGAAAACATGATTTGTTGGTGGCTCTTAATGATTGGAGATGAGGAACGCTGCTAACTAAGTCCCACTGACTGGTAATGCCTGTCTTCTCCTCATTTAAGGAGCTCTGGAGCTTTGGGTTACTAATAAGTTCACCTTACCACTTCAGCAACCAGGCCCTATTACATGTTAGTAGCTATCCTACTTCAAGAAATATGCATCTATTTCCTTTAAAAGGGATTTTTAACCAATTCCAACTGCATTTATATTAAACAGATCTCGTAGATCTGATGACGCTGATGTTCTAACTTTGAAGACCAAAAACACAATGGCTGTATTATCCATCCTCCAATCACCTATACTAATAGGCTGGTCCTCACTGTCCCTCCTCCCTGCTGCTGCTAAGGTCCCACCTGTCCAAGTACAAGCTGCAGCTGTCAGTGAGGCTGCCTTGGCGGAGACTGAATATAATAGGGCTCATGCGCGCTCTGGCACGTTTGCTGGATTTATAAAATGCTTATTTTAAATTGAAAATTTTATAAACATTCTGGCTCATATTTATGATTTAAGTACACCAGCCTCATCAGGTCTAAGAGGTCTATGTACTAACGCATGCAGTTTGTATTCTCAGATCTGATTTAACTAAAAGCAACGTATTTCTCCAATATACTGTAAATAATGAAGGAAATATTCACAATACTGACCTAAAATTGCCTGAATGCTACAATTCAGCTTTTATGTAAAATTATATATTATTACTAAACAGTGCGTGAAAAAAAACAATATATGGTGTTCACATAATAATGGTATTAAATGCTCAAGCAAAATTGCTGTATACTCCTATAAAGCTGCCAATAGTTCTGTTCAGAAAAACCCATATACAGTTCTTGTGAGGGAGTGCCAGGGCCGTAGTCGTGGCTGAGTATATCTGGTTAAGTGATCCCTGGCCTCCCGCCACATAAAAACAATGTCCCTTTTCTTGCATACCTTCTGCTGCACCCTTTGCACCCTCAGGATCCCATCGAGATGCTGAAATTCAACTGCTGGTGTTGTTGAGCCCAAAGAGACCAATTCAAACTTTAGATGAAGAACTTTACTGGGTTCCAATCGCAGCACATCCACATCAGTTACAGCATCAACCCAGAGTACAACATCGTTCACATCATTTACTTTCCCTGTGTCTTTACTTATTCCCCAGGGTGTCCCTGGGATGTACCAACCCATTCGGTACTGCAGCATCCTCCCTGTCCACAGTCACTGCGCTTGGAGTTCTCTCAGCCATTTCACCCCGGATCTGAGGGCATCAGCCCATACGATAAGTTAACACATCTTGGAGCGACCTGTGTCCTAATCCTGCTACAATTCTTTGGCTGTAAACTTCTGACCCACTGGCACTGGACGGCTGGGCCCTTTCCATAAAACATTGCCGGAGCTGCTGCGCTGTCCCGGGCTCTACAGCCCTACAGGATGCCTAGGGCTCCCAGGCCCCTCTGGGCTGCTTCTGCTCCCTCTCTTCACTGGCTCTAATCAGGAAATACTCCTTGCATACCCACAGCAGACTCCTCCTATTAGTTAACTATATACACTACTGTGCCCCATCTAGTTTTCCACTTGAGTTACTGCACTTTGCCTTTAATAAAGTAATGTATTGTACAGCAGCACATAAAATGCCATATCAAATCTGGTAACATAGCAGCAATTTCTACCATATAGACATTCACATTTTACAATCGGAACCGGGTTGGTTCTTAAAGGGGTAGGGGCAAGTACCAGTCCTTGGAGCCCCTTACATTCTTTTAAGAATGGTCATCCCCGACCACACCGCACTTAAGACTTTAATATATTTACATTGGAATACTCCACACAGGGAGGTGAACGAGGTACAACAGATTTTAAGAGTAGCCTTTTGGTTCAGCGGGTACACTGGATACCACCCACCACAGAAAGTCTTACGGCTTATGTGGGAGCCAAAGGAAAAAAAATGTCTTTAATAAAACTTCGCATAGTCCTCCAGGTGCATCTTCAGTCCATAAGGCCCTGGTCCCGACTGTTCACAGGACCAAAGCTTATAAGATGTCCGCTAATACCTTTTTGTCTTACAGTACCTTATTAACCTGACTTGTCCGTCAGGTTATCAGTCCAAAGGGCTTCATGTTCCCCTTCCTTTGTGCAAAGTACTGTTCTGGGAACTGTGTGTGGGCTGTCCTGTCCTGAAACACAGTCTGTTGCTACAGCCGCACACGGTCTATTAATCCAAGGACCCGTTTCTCTTTAAGGGCAAAGTTCCACCATCCAGCAGAAGAGGTGCAACAGGTGCAACAAAAACGTAAAGATGGGGGATCACCCAGAAACATCAAACTTTGACCCGTATCTGCCTGACTGCACCACTGTTCTGATGCTTCAGGGCTCCTTTGCCTACCGGGATGCGGAACATTCCTGCTTTATTTGGTGCAACAAGCTCTATACATCCAGATGGAGTTTACTTATGTCCACTTATCAGCGACATCCGTCCTGCGTCGCCTGGTCTCCTCCTGAATTCTGTGCACATGTCCGGATTGATGATGACAATGCCGCCGCAGTCGTCATAGGCTGCCAAAACATGGCAGAGGCATTAGTTGGCCGTGAAATGGCCTGGGAACTGGGTACTGCTTGGGCCGATTCTGAGCCCACATAAAGCCCCAATCAACCTTCTTCCTGTAGGGTAAAGGCAACGGCATAGTACTCCCGAGGGCCATCCTCCCAGTAAAAATTTACCCAGTCTCTTTCTTTTAAGGATTTGCCAAATTTCACCAAGGTGGCATTAACATACACCTTACCATTGGTGTCATTTTCCCAGATGAATCCGTAGCCATGTTCCACATTGGTGTATACCAGTTGCCCGCTAGTGCGCCATCCGGCCATAGCACCCCCTCCCGGTTGTCACAGTTCTACCCACACCTCCTTCTCCCACTGTTTCTTTCGCAGGATGACCTCCTCTATCCAGGCGGCCTGACTAGGGGAGCAGAAAGGGCCCTCTGATGGTGGATGAGTACGAGACGAGACTCGGGTCGCGATGTTGCCTAGCGCATGCCTGTCCTCTATGGTCTGGGGCCGAGGATCACTCACCATCGCTTCCCGTAACCAGACCGCGTCGGTCCCGTGGCTGTTGGTTCTCTCCATTATGGTAGCTGCACTCACCGACTCCTTCATTTCTGGTTTGAGCTCCTCTGAGGCCATCGCAGCTTCCGGTCTCCCGGCCTCCAACTCCCGACGCTGATGTTCCAGCCCCTGATGATGGTGTTCTGGCTCCGGCAGCCGCCGGCATCGCTCCTCTGCTGGACTAGGGAAATGGGGAGTGCAGAACTCATCAGCGACTCCTCTCTGCTGCAAGGGTCGGGTCCTCTTCTTCCTGTCTCCACTTCCACTCGATGCAGCCTATGCCGCCTCATCACCACGTGCACGAGTGATCCATCGCTGCCGATCCTGTAGCTTGTGATGGGGCCAGGCAGCTGCACGTGTGGTTTTCTTTTGGTGCCCCACCTGTTCCAAGGTGGGGTCACTTCCGGACGCTCCACCTATTTCTTTGCAATCTGTGGTAAGGGGCCAGGTCTTCTTTTTTTCAGACACACCCAGCAGGGGCAGACACCATACTTAGTCCGCCGACTCTGCCAGGCAATCTTTAGCACCACTTCCAAGACAGGACGCCCACGAAGGGCGGGATCAAAGCTGTTGTTTTCCATTTTGACGCCATTTTCCACCATCCTTAGAGTCACCATCTTAGTCATCACAGAGTCAATCACGTTCAGTACATTAGTCACATCAACAGTTTCTGCATCTCTTATAACATCCAGAATAAATATTTCTTCTTTTTTCAAGGCATCCCCGCTTTGCAAGGCTGCGACATCCTGCTGTACTATGCCAAGTGTAGGGGTGTGCACCAGGGCTGAGTATATCTGGTTAAGCGCGCACTGGCCTCCCGCCACATAAAAACAATGTCCCTTTTCTTGCATATCTTCTGCTGCACCCTCTGCACCATCAGGGTCCCATCAGGGCTGCTGAATTTTGACTTTTCATTCACATCCTTTACTTTTTATGTCTTAACTGATTCCTCCCAGGGTGTCCACAGGACGTACCAACCCGTTCAGTACCACAGTGTACTCCCTGTCCAAACTCACTACGCTTGGGGATTTCCTCAGCCATTTCACCCCGGATCTGAGGGCATCAGCCCAAGCGATAAGTTGCCACATCTTGGAGTGACCTGCATCCTAATCCTGCTGTAACCTTCTGACCCACTGGCACTGGACGGCTGGGCCCTTTCCATAAAAGGTTGCAGAGCTGCTGCGCTGTCCCGGGCTCCACAACCCTATGGGTCTAATCAGGAAATACTCCTTGCTTACACTCAGCAGACTCCTCCTAGTAATTCACTATATACACTACTGTGTCCCATCTAGTGTTCCACTTGAGTTACTGCAGTTTCCCTATAATAAAGTAATATACATTGTAGAGCAGCACATAAAATGACATATCCAATACGGTAACATAGCAGTATTTTCAACCATATAGAACATTCACATTTTACAGTGAGAACTGGGTCGGTTCTTAAAGGGGTAAGGGTGAGTACCAGTCCTTAGAGCCCCTTACATTCTCACAATATCAACAGCCTTAATATTGCTGCCAGATGTTAATCTAGCAAAGACACATCCATATAACAGCAGTCTGGATGTATAGTCTGGAGCCCCCCTATAGCTGCAGTCTGGATGTGTAGTCTGGAGCCCCCTATAATAGCAGTCTAGATGTATAGTCTGGAGCCCCCCTATAGCAGCAGTCTGGATGTGTAGTCTGGAGCCCCCTATAATAGCAGTCTAGATGTATAGTCTGGAGCCCCCCTATAACAGCAGTCTGGATGTATAGTCTGGAGCCCCTTATAACAGCAGTCTGGATGTATAGCCTGGAGCCCCCTATAACAGCAGTCTAGATGTATAGTCTGGAGCCCCCCTATAGCAGCAGTCTGGATGTGTAGTCTGGAGCCCCCTATAACAGCAGTCTAGATGTATAGTCTGGAACCCTCTATAACAGTAGTCTGGATGTGTAGTCTGGAGCCCCCCTATAGCAGCAGTCTGGATGTGTAGTCTGGAGCCCCCTATAACAGCAGTCTGGATGTGTAGTCTGGAGCCCCCTATAACAGCAGTCTAGATGTATAGTCTGGAGCCCCCCTATAGCAGCAGTCTGGATGTGTAGTCTGGAGCCCCCTATAACAGCAGTCTAGATGTATAGTCTGGAACCCTCTATAACAGTAGTCTGGATGTGTAGTCTGGAGCCCCCCTATAGCAGCAGTCTGGATGTGTAGTCTGGAGCCCCCTATAACAGCAGTCTAGATGTATAGTCTGGAACCCTCTATAACAGTAGTCTGGATGTGTATTATGGAGCCCCCTATAACAGCAGTCTGGATGTATAGTCTGTAGCCCCCTATAACAGCAGTCTGGATGTGTAGTCTGGAGCCTCCTATAACAGCAGTCTGGATGTGTATTCTGGAGCCCCCCTATGACAGCAGTCTGGATGTGTAGTCTGGAGCCCCCTATAACAGCAGTCTGGATGTGTAGTCTGGAGCCCCCTATAACAGCAGTCTGGATGTGTAGTCTGGAGCCCCCCTATAACAGCAGTCTGGATGTGTAGTCTGGAGCCCCCTATATCAGCAGTCTGGATGTGTAGTCTGGAGCCCCCTATAACAGCAGTCTGGATGTGTAGTCTGGAGCCCCCCTATAACAGCAGTCTGTATATATAGTCTCGAGCCCCCCTATAACAGCAGTTTATACTGTGTGCTCCTCTAATATCTGATCCACAGTGCCCATCTAGCATCCACAAACAATTAAGTCTTATTCTGACCTTCGTTATTAGCCGGCATTTTGTGCCCCTTCATACGACCTTATTATTCTTATTATATTACTGTTACTTTTCTTCTATTATTAATCATTATATTATTATAGTTTAGTATCTCAGTGTAGAAAAAGATAAAAATAACGATTTTGTCCACTGAAATCCCCCAAATAATAACACATCCACAAAAGAAACATCTGTTTCCTCCCTTGGATGCCGTAGTGAATGCTATTTTGCAATGAAAAGTCCTCATTAAAAGCCTTAGACTTTATCTTCAAACTTTGTTTTTTATTTTTTTCTTTGTTTAAAAGCGCACTTTAAAATAGGTCAGTTTACATTAACTCACTGCATCCTCCAAGGGTTTTTGATGTAGTCTCTCCAAAAGATAAATGTAATGTGCTTTAAAAGTAAAAATTGAGAAAAAAAAACAATACTTTTTAGGATAAGGTACAGAGCAAACACTGAATGTTTTGTCAGGGCTAGTTTTAGACTAAGTGGGACCCTGGGCGAAAGTTTAAAGTGGGTCCCTAAATGCTCACATATTGCGCCATCACACAGAAAGATTTCAGAGTGATTGACAATAGTGAAGTCGTTCGGCGCTTGTTTCCCGGCCTCTTTACACCAGCTAAGGAAGAATGATAGGAACAAAACGATCACGAGTAGATCAATCTGTCCCCCATACAGTATTGTGTAAGCAGCAGCATTCACTGGCGATGTGGTGCTGAGAACAATTATTTAGTTTAATGCACCCCTAGTCTACCACCTAGTATAATGCACTCCATAGTTCTCCATATAGTATAATTCACACCCGATAGTCCTCCATATAGTATAATACACTCCCCGCAATCCTCCATATATTATAATACACCACATAGTTCTCCATAAGACATAATACACTCCCCATAGTCCTCCATATAGAATAATGCACACCCCATAGTCCTCCATACAGTATAATTCACACCCCATAGTGCTCCATACAATATAATGCACACCCCAAAAAACTTCATATAGTTAGTACACTCCTCATAGTCCTCCATATAGCAAATTTTATTCCTCCACGTCCTATATACAGTTAAATTGCACTTCCCAATGTCCTCCACACAGTATGATTCACCCCACAGTCCTCCATACAGTATAATGCACATGCCATAGTCTTCCATATAGTATAATTCGCACCCATAGTCCTCCATACAATATAGTGCACACCCCATGGTCCTCCATATAATTCACTACACTTTCGGTTTTCCTTTAGATAGTAAAATACAATCTCCATAATACTACATACACTATAATGAGCCCCATAATCCTCCATATAGTATAGTATACTCCCATCGTCCTCCATATAGTATAACATATTCCCCTTAGGCCTCCATACAGTGTAATGTAAACCCCATAGTCCTTCATATAGTATAATGCACTCCCCACAGGGCTACATACTAGACCTCGGCAGAGAGGCATCCGAGGGGCTGGAAAACAGTGGCCAACGGGCTGCACTGTGCCCACCCATGCCTGCTCGCTCACTGTCTCCACTGTCTCCATCTGCTTTTTCTTTATTTGTGGACGAGGGGCCTCAGGCCACTTCCTCCACCAATCATTGTGTCAGCTGTGTACTGTGGGGAGTCAGTGCACCAGAAACACAGACACAGGAACAGAAGCAGAGCGCCGGGACCAAGGTGAGTATGTGGATATGTCTTTGCTTTTCTTGGGGAATTAAAAAATAACATGTGAAAAGTCGCAATCATTGAAATGAGTCCGTGATCTATCTGCAAAAATAACAGTAAGCACATGTTCCAAAAATACTGGCCATAGTGAAGCACACATTGCTACAACCTCTCACAACTACTCATAACTTCCAATTGATGTGGGCCACATGCGCCTTGGTGTGTCACTGCATCTTCATACCAGTTCAGTTTCTCTTAGGAGAACACATGTTCCAGCCTGGCCAGTCTTCAGGTCAGGCTACATTTCCAATTCTTATTGAGTATAGATAATGCTTGCTCTAGGCTCCCACTTGTCTGAGATAAAGGATCCTTCTGCCATTTGATACTTATTCACTCTAGAACTTGCTATCTGAGTATGGTCTCCCTTCTACACACACAACACCCTTTTTGATGCAGGTCTACTGAACCATACATCCTTCTCTTTTCTGTAATTTCCACTAAATACCCTACAAGCAGGAAACTGAATTTTTTTATGCCCATTTAAACCTCCCTTAATGTGCTGGTCCCAATAATTAACCCTATCCACTGGTTAGCTAAGTGCTGCAGGCCACAAAATAGATAAAACAACATTCAAATCAGGACAATGCATTATATCACTATAAGATCTTCAGGAGGAGATTTATGACCTTAATGAATTAGGTGTGCACCTCTATGTGCGCCTCGTTACAAATCTTTCTCCAGCTTCTGCTGTGAATGCTGCTATTCATCATGAATTTGAATGTCATGAAAACACCTGAAGTCACATTTTGCGAAACCTCGCATTGTGAAAAACAAAAGTGTGACTTTTCAAAAGCTTTTTTTCACTAGAAATCTGGTTAAAAAGTTTTGATAAAATGCCCCACAAGCTTTTTGAAAAATCCTAATTGTGTGTCCCTCTCAAGCCGCACTCTGTAAAATGCAGGGAGGCTCTTTTCTCTAGCTGTCACACTGAAATCTCCAATTTGCTCATCTCAAACAGCCTTTCTCCACTGTCTCTCTAGAGACAGCATTGTGCTGACAACTCGTCTTTTTCTTCTTAAGGGCACCTCTCTTTTTCCACAGGGATCTCTAATCTCTGGAAATCATCTGCCTTTCAACATAAGAATAATAGTAGGAACCTATCAAAGTGTTCTCTGTAGTTGTAACGTCACAAATTTTGCCGCACGCCATTCTTACAGAAAAAGTATTAGACATTTTTGCTATTTTAGGATCCTCTTGCCGTTTTTCAAAAGACTTAAAATAATCCCCTTGGAATAACTCTCCCCTCATAAAGAATATATTTTATGTATATGAATTAGGAAAACGTCATTAATTTTTCTATCTGTACGGTCAGGTAGTCTTATGAAAAAGAAAAATTATATTGTTCAATGAAGTTTTCAAAGTGCACAAAGTATCCAGTGACATATGTTCTTATAGTTATCTGTACAATGCACTGGGAATAAATAGAAATGAACAAATGCAGCATTAATCCATCTTAGAAATAACCTTCTGGTGAGTTTTCCTGCTCCGAGCTCATTTTGTCAATTGTTGCAGACTCTAAAAATACTTTGCTGAACGTTGTCCTGATTATTGGAGCTGTTACTGCTACAATAGCTGTGAGCAGAGCCGGGGATATTAAAGTATTTTCCTGGGACTTGTTGCCTCTAGAGAATGTGGACGCTTTCATATTAAGTGAAAATTAAACTGTTTGTCCGAATTGATTGTGCAGCGCCCCAGAGTCCTGGTCATTGCAGTAATGTTATTCTTCCACCAGGAAGAGTGATGTTACGTCTGGAGGCAAAAAAGGAGTTCACCTTGCCAGGTATCACAAACAACACAACGCACTTCACGCTCCAATCCACCAGGGGGAGCTAAGCTTCTATCTATTAGGGCACTCCTCACATTAGGGTAAAACTGGTGGGTTGGATAACAAGTTAGTCAGACACTGCCTGGGCTTCACCCAGTCAGTTCCCTGTCAGGCAGACAGAGGGGAAGGAGGAACATCACAGAGCTGCAGACAGAGAGGTCCCTGACAGGGGTGGTATCCTGTCAGAGGCCTAGCCAGAGAGTCACAGAGCTGCGCCTGCCCCACGCAGCATCCTAAGAAAGGACACGAAAAAGAATTGTATTGTGGAGAGTGAGAACTGAAGTCATAGCACAAGGAGAGGAAACACCAGAGGGAGTTCTGCCCTGTAGAAGGCTGCCTCCTTCTGAGGTGCAGAAGCCGGTGGCCGGAACACCGAGGGAGCAACAGTCTCCAAGCCTTGCTCCAGAGACTGGCAGGACAGTCGATTTCACGTTGGCTGCCCGACCATATACCCAGGAGGCACGGTGGCAACTTGTGGGGGCTGGGGCGTCGTAGGGTCCCTGTAAAAAGCCTCAGGCCATCAGTCATACGGGTTTGTCCTATCCATACCATCTGGGGGACAGAGAGAGAGAAATAACATCTAGAACACCAACATCAGTTGTGAGGACCTTACCGAGAAGCTCAGCAGGGAGGTACAACAACACACAGGCGCTAGAGGAAGGCTACTGATTTCCACCTGGGTAAGGGGACTCTGGATTTGCATTCAGACCGGCTGGACTCTGCCTACCCTGTGATCCGGTGCTCTGGACTGTGGATTCTGAAGCCTTCGGTAAAGGTAAAGAGACCTCAACCTTGTGTCCTCATTATTCACTGCACCTTACATCATCCACTATTCACCATCTACTCTCTGGGAAGCCCTGGGGATACACTTCACCTGTGGGAAGGTATACTATCTTGCTGCCATAACATCACCCCAGCGGACCCCTAAGCAGCGTCGGTCACCCTGACCGAATACCACAGGTGGCGTCATGAACACTATTATTCCTATAAACATTCTTCCTTTAATTGGACACCCCTCAAAGGGCCACGGACCGGGTCAGGCCACTGTGACATCCCTCGAACAGAAGGACCCGGTACCGAGTACCCCATTGCTCTGACGTGGGGGCGCTCCAATTTACTTTAATTTACATCTTAGATTTCATAAGCACAACAGGAATGTAAAACAACAGTCGTATGGGGTCGTAATATGATGCCGATAGACATACTGTATATGGGCAGATTTGCTCAATTCCATTTTGGGCAGATTCACTCAATTCAGCCAAAAATTCAATTTTGGTCCAATTAAATCCACTTAGAATTAAAAGTGCCCCTATTGGTGTGGGCTTATAGGGTCTTGTGGGGGTAACATTCATCATTGATGGAAATTATCAGAAGAACCAAAGACCGCTAGGATAATTAGGTGACCGCCATTATGCTGAATTTATTAAAATTACATTACATTTTAGATTTGCCCCAATGTTTCAATATCGTAGTAAATTTGGTTATCATGTTGAACGATTCATTCATCTCCAGATGCCATAGTATGACCAATAACTTCAAAATATGTGCTGAACAGAGGTGCTCTACTGTGGAAACTACCCTCTCCTAAAACCTTTCCCCCTACCATATATGACTGCTGCTTTCTTGGAATTTCCATCTGGCATTGTATTTACTGAAAACAGGCAGCTTGTTAAGCTGGATTGCTATGAAAGGCAACAACTTTGTTGTGACACTGGAAATAGCGATATCCACCACCGAAAAAGAAGAAGGAATCAAAACTGCTGGACGAATTATCAACAACCTTAAATACGCAGATGATACAACATTGGTAGCACAACATTGATAGCAACAAGAGTTGGAAAGAAGGACTTATTGCGATTGGTCAAGACAGAAAGCTTGAGCATGGGACTCCTACTCAATACAAGGAAGACAAAGATATTGATTACTGGCAGGTACGAGCGGGACAAATTTGAGATGCATGGTGATGAATAGGAAGTTGTAAAAGACTTCAACTTACTCAGATCAATGGTAATAAGGAGAATATATATATGGGCAAAATTAACAATGAAGTCACTGCACAGGGGCTTCAAATCAAGGAATATTTCACTGGCGAAGAAGACACAGCTCGTACATTGTCTGGTCTTTTCTGTATTAACATATGGATGAGAAAACCAGACTATAAAGAAACAAGTACGGTACATCAAAAACGGAAATAGAAGCAAATAGCCATAAAATTGCAAAATTTTATTTAAATATTCTAAAACCAATGACATGTAAATATATTCGACAAGCAATAAAAAATGGGGATCATACTATACAAAACAACCGCCAGATACCACGCAGGCAAAGAGGAAAAACCCTGGAAACTGACGTCCACCGGAAAGAAACCGCTGTAAATACCCTCCTCCACGCCACGTCATCGCACCCTAGGCCCCTAATAGATGGTATTCCTACCGGGCAATTCTTGAGGGCGAGGCGGTTTTGCTCGGACGATGCATCTTTTCAGAGGCAAGCTAATGCATTGACAACCATATTTGAGGAACGTGGCTATTCTAAAAGAAGTATCAGAAAGGGATTCAGAAAAGCCAGGGAATCTAAACGCTCTGATTTGTTGCAGCCACGAAAAAAGATTGCCACTGAATCAACTGTAAGATTCATTTCCGCATACAATGGAAAATTCTTTGAGATGAAGGAAGCATTGAGAAAATTTTGGCCCATTCTCACAGCTGACCGTACGCTTGTCAAGCATCTTCCATACCAACCATCGATCACCTTCCGTCGTTCACCTAATTTGAAGGATCAATTGGTTCGTAGTTATTACAAGGGTACCCAGGTACCCATCCGGGCAAATCCTTTACATCTAAGGGCCCCAAATGGGGTTTTTATCCTTGTGGCGAATGTATTGCCTGTCCTAATATGTCGCGTGCAACTGACTTTCAATCTAGTGACGGTAAAAAAACTTTTACTATCACGCAGCACATCACATGCAGTACTATAGGGGTGGTCTACCTTGCTTCTTGTACATGCCCCAAACTATATGTAGGACTTATATCTAGATCCATCAAGATTAGAATAAGGGAGCATTTTCAAGACATCACAAATGCATCCAATGTGGATGATATGTCCCTGCTAAAGCCTATACCAAGGCATTTTAAAAAGTATCACAGATGCGATGCTACATTACTGTCTGCAGTTGGCATTGATAAAGTGCACATTGACACCCCGGGAGGGGATTGTAGGAAGAGATTGGCACAGCTAGAGGCCCAATGGATCTTTAGAGTGGGTTCAGTTCAGCCATCAGGACTTAATGAAATCCTTAGTTTTGCCCCTTTTCTGTAGATTTATGGTACAATATTCTTTTTAGTATGCTTTTAATTGTTTTTTTTGCTGAGTTTTTAACCCCTGTGTTTTTATGTTTTTTCTAGTATGATATAGTCCCACTTCATTGTATGATGATTTCGTAAAGCGTTGATTAAATGGCGGCATTATTCCATCTAGCTCTGCACTTACCTCGGAGTTTTCGTTGGTTATGGTTGAATCGCATGAAGAAACCATAGTACAGGAATTATGTCTCTAACACATATCGAATTCTACATTGTGCTAGCATAATAAGCATGTTTTATGTTTTTTGATTTTTGTATAAACTGATGAATCTTTAACCAATCTATATTGACATTGTCATTGCACTATGAATATTGTTATTAAAGGGAACCTGTCACCACGTTTTTGGAAGATGGGATAAAAATAGCGTTAAATAGGGGCAGAGGTGGGCGTTACATTAGTGTGTGTGTTATGCGTTTATTACCCACCTAAGTTGCCGAAATAACTTTGCAAAGTCTCCGTTTTCGCCTGTCAATCAGGCTGGTCAGGTCACATGGGCGTGGTGTCTTCACCCAGATTTGGCGTAGTTTTCCGTTGGTGGCGTAGTGGTGTGCGCATGCCCAAAGTCCGGAATCCTCTTCCAGGGGATTTAAAATAGCGCGGTGTTCGTTATTGCATTGGTGATCGGTGGGCGCGGCCATCTTCCTTTGGCCGCGCGTGCGCAGAAGCGGCGCTCTGCTGGCCGCGGCTTCAGGAAAATGGCCGCGGGATGCCGCGCGTGCGCAGATGGATATCGCGGCGGCCATTTTCCTGAAGCCGCGGCCAGCAGAGCGCCGCTTCTGCGCACGCGCGGCCAAAGGAAGATGGCCGCGCCCACCGATCACCAATGCAATAACGAACACCGCGCTATTTTAAATCCCCTGGAAGAGGATTCCGGACTTTGGGCATGCGCACACCACTACGCCACCAACGGAAAACTACGCCAAATCTGGGGGAAGACAACGCCCATGCGACCTGACCAGCCTGATTGACAGGCGAAAACGGAGACTTTGCAAAGTTATTTCGGCAACTTAGGTGGGTAATAAACGCATAACACACACACTAATGTAACGCCCACCTCTGCCCCTATTTAACGCTATTTTTATCCCATCTTCCAAAAACGTGGTGACAGGTTCCCTTTAATACCCAGGTTTATATATCTGATTTAGTTTAAAGGCGTTATTTATATACTAGCTGTACTACCCGGCTTCGCCCGGGTTAATGACTGCTGTTAGCAAAATAGAATGTGTTAACAAAAATTTATTCTGCACACAAAAACCACAAAACAAATAGATAGAAATGTAATTATTAAAAGGCAAAAACTAAGCAAATAGAAGCATTTCACAACATATATTAGCTTTGTTATACTGAGAATGTCTTTGTTGCCTATATTAACCAATCAGAGCTCAGGTTAATTAACTGTAGCAAAATAGAAGCTGAGCTGTGATTGGTTGCTATTGGCAGCCTGATAAATCCCCAGCCAACAGGAAGCCCTCCCCCCTGGCAGTATATATTAGCTCACACATACACATAATAGACAGGTCATGTGACTGACAGCTGCCGTATTTCCTATATGGTACATTTGTTGCTCTTGTAGTTTGCTTATTAATCAGATTTTTGTTTTTGAAGGACAATACCAGACTTGTGTGTGTTTTAGGGCGAGTTTTATGTGTCAAGTTGTGTGTGTTGAGTTGCGTGTGGCGACATGCATGTAGCGACTTTTGTGAGATGAGTTTTGTGTGGCGACATGCGTGTAGCAACATTTTGTGTGTTGAGTTGCATGTGACAGGTTAGTGTAGCAAGTTGTGTGCAGCAAGATTTGTGCATGGCGAGTTTTGCGCGTGGCGAGTTTTATGTGTGGTGCATTTTGAGTATGTGCAAGTTTTGTGTGAGGCAACTTTTGCATGTGGTGCAACTTTTGTACATGTGGCAATTTTTCTGTGTGTGCAAGTTTTGCATGAGGTGAGTTTTCCATGAGGTGAGTTTTGCACGTGTGGCGAGTTTTGCGTGAGCCTAGTTTTGCATATGGCGAGTTTTGCATGTAGCGAGTTTTGAGTGGTGACTTTTGTGTTTCGACTTTTATGTGGCGAGGTTGGTGTGTGTGTGTGGTGAAATGTGTGCTGAGGGTGGTATATGTGTTCAAGCACGTGGTAGTGTGTGGCGCATTTTGTGTTTGTGTTCATATCCCCGTGTGTGGTGAGTATGCCATGTCGGGGCCCCACCTTAGCAACTGTACGGTATATACTCTTTGTCGCCATCGCTCTCATTCTTTAAGTCCTCATTGTTCACATCTGGCAGCTGTCAATTTTCCTCCAACACTTTTCCCTTCACTTTTTCCCCATTATGTAGATAGGAGCAAAATTGTTTGGTGAATTGGAACGCGCGGGGTTAAAATTTCACCTCACAACATAGCCTATGACGCTCTCGGGGTCCAGACGTGTGACTGTGCAAAATTTTGTGGCTGTAGCTGCGACGGTACAGATGCCAATCCCGGACATACACACATACATACATACACACATTCAGCTTTATATATTAGATATACCTGTATGTAATCTCCTGTATATAGTATATACCTGTGTGTCATCTCACCTATATATAGTATATATCTGTGTGTCATCTCCTGTATATAGTATATACCTGTATGTCATCTCCTCCTATACATAGCATATACCTGTGTCATCTCCTCCTGTATATACTATATACCTGTAGGTAATCTGCTCCTGTATATAGTATATACCTGTGTGTCATCTCCTCCTGTATATAGTATATACCTGTATGTCATCTCCTCCTGTATGTAGTATGTACCTGTATGTCATCTCCTCCTCTATATAGTATATACCTGTGTGTCATCTCTCCTGTATATAGTATATATCTGTGTGTCATCTCCTCCTGTATATAGTATATACCTGTGTGTCATCTCCCCTGTAAATAGTATATACCTGTGTGTCATCTCCTGTATATAGTATATAGCTGTATGCCATCTCCTCCTGTATTAGCCCTCGTTCACACGTTATTTGGTCAGTATTTTTACCTCAGTATTTGTAAGCTAAAATGGCAGCCTGATAAATCCCCAGCCAACAGTAAGCCCACCCCCTGGCAGTATATATTAGCTCACACATACACATAATAGACTGGTCATGTGACTGACAGCTGCCGGATTCCTATATGGTACATTTGTTGCTCTTGTAGTTTGTCTGCTTATTAATCAGATTTTTATTTTTGAAGGATACCAGACTTGTGTGTGTTTTAGGGCGAGTTTCGTGTGTCAAGTTGTGTGTGTTGAGTTGCGTGTGGCGACATGCATGTAGGGACTTTTGTGAGATGAGTTTTGTGTGGCGACATGCGTGTAGCAACTTTTTGTGTGTCGAGTTGCATGTGACAGGTTAGTGTAGCAAGTTGTGTGCAGCAAGTTTTGCGCATGGCGAGTTTTGCGCGTGGCGAGTTTTATGTGTGGTGCCTTTTGAGTATGTGCAAGTTTTGTGTGAGGCAACTTTTGCATGTGTTGCAACTTTTGTGCATGTGGCAATTTTTCTGCGTGTGGCAATTTTTCTGCGTGTGCAAGTTTTGCGTGTGGCGAGTTTTGCACGTGTGGCGAGTTTTGCATGTGGAGAGTTTTGCGCGTGGCGAGTTTTGAGCGGCGACTTTTGTGTTTCTACTTTTATGTGGCGAGGTTGGTGTATGTGTGGTGAAATGTGCACTGAGGGTGGTATATGTGTTCGAGCACGTGGTAGTGTGTGGCGCATTTTGTGTGTGTGTTCATATCCCCGTGGTGGTGTGATTATCCCATGTTGGGGCCCCACCTTAGCAACTGTACAGTATATACTCTTTGGTGCCATCGCTGTCATTCTTTAAGTCCCCCTTGTTCACATCTGGCAGCTGTTAATTTGCCTCCAACACTTTTCCTTTCATTTTTTCCCCATTATGTAGATAGGGGCAAAATTGTTTGGTGACTTGGAAAGCGCGGGGTTAAAATTTCACCTCACAATATAGCTTTGACGCTCTCAGGGTCCAGACGTGTGACTGTGCAAAATTTTGTGCCTGTAGCTGCGACGCCTCCAACACTTTTCCTTTCACTTTTTCCCCATTATGTAGATAGGGGCAAAATTGTTTGGTGAATTGGAAAGCGCGGGGTTAAAATTTCACCTCACAACATAGCCTATGACGCTCTCGGGGTCCAGACGTGTGACTGTGCAAAATTTTGTGGCTGTAGCTGCTACGGTTCAGATGCCAATCCCGGACATACATACATACATACATACATACACACACACACACATTCAGCTTTATATATTAGATAGGCATTGTTAGTATAGATATACATTTCTATTTTGTTCAAAGTACATCTAAATTGGGTTATTGTCGCTTTTATATTTTCATCATTATTCATTTTTTATTATTTATAAGCACTATTCTATATGTATAATTTGTCTTGACTATTTATAAATACTGCACAATTTATTCTTCAAAATATTGAATATGTTTTTGTATTTGCGTTATACAAAATATTCACATTATTTAAATACTTATTTTTTGTTCACCGAACTATGCACATTTCCACTAATATATTGGAATAATATTTTTAAAAAAATTCTTTCTACACACACTTATATGGTATAAATATATATATATACACACACGTAGTTATCACCCATCAATCCTTTTCTTTCAATAACCCGTTCACTCCCATATACCATGAGCATGCGAACACCTAATTCACCATCTTCTACTTGTGCAGTGTGCGCTTGCGCTGGCACTCCGCTCTGGTGTTACCGGTGGAGACGCGTCGCAGCTGGCCCCTGGTTCGCTCCCCTCTCTGACGCGTCGGGAGGGGAAGCGACCAGGTGTCACATGACGCCGATCAACGGTGACGTCACGCGGTGCAGCCGGCGGAAGCGCCGTTACCCAGCTGCCGCCGCCCACGTTTAAACCAGCGCTATTTAAGCAACTTACACCTCTATTATTACATACCTTCCCGCAGACGAAGCCACACGCGAAACGCGCGTCCGGGTCGCTGCCACTACCCGCAGGTAATTATAACACATGTTCGCCCTCTTATGCTGCCCCAATTAACCTATGTATACATCAGGTCCGGTATTTAGGCTATCAATTATTTGGGTCCTCTGCTCCTATTCATTGAAACCACTTGGTTTATACATGTAATATAGGAAAATAGGGCCCCTCTTTTTCATTATGGAACTTTAACAAGCCTCCTTTCGCATGTATCCTACTATGGCTGCAATTGGGAATATGTGCATTCTTTGGCGAACATCTGATATACCTTCTATCCATTCATGTTTGTTGGATATCTACTTTTGTTATCTGTTGTCACTTTTTGACAGTTATTATTAAATACAACCTCTTTACCTGCGTGGTATCTGGCGGTTGTTTTGTATAGTATGATCCCCATTTTTTATTGCTTGTCGAATATATTTACATGTCATTGGTTTTAGAATATTTAAATAAAATTTTGCAATTTTATGGCTATTTGCTTCTATTTCCGTTTTTGATGTATTTATTGCTTTTTGAAGCATTGCCATACTTCTAGGCAGTAATTTATGATTTTTTGAAGAAGAATCAACACCTTCAAAGTGTGGTGCTGGAGAATGATATTATCAATACCATGGATGGAAAGAAGGAAAACAAATCAATTTTGGAACTAATCAAGCCGGACATGTGCTAGAACCAAGGATCAAAAGGCTACGACTTGCCTACTTTGGACACATCATACGAAGTGAGCAATGACTGGGAAAGGACATCATGGCTCGGAAGAATGGAGGAAGATCAGCAACCTGATGGCCTGAAATAATCAAGATTATGGCAGAGAAGACCCTAGAGGGCCTATCTAGGCTTGCATAAGATTGATATTCCTACAGAATGTTCATAAATTGAGTCGCCATGACTTGAGATCAAGCTGAAAGCTGTTAATAATGATAACAAAATATCCACCATTGACAAAAAGTCTGAAAAAAGCTCCAATGCTCCTCCTTCCTCTCTCTCCCTTCACTTTGAACTTTGCGCCAGCTACAAAGCATGGACAATAAACTCTCACATAGGAGTTAGATAGTTCAGGTGCCTGGTGGAAAAATATCTGGAATTACTGTTGCAGCAGCTAAAGTAAAATGACCATGATCAAGTAGAAAAATAAACAAAATACAAACATTAATCTAAAAAATATGACATTAAAAATAGATTTTTATTTAGTAAAAATAATTGGTATATTCTCTTTATCCTTAGGGTCTTTTTGTATCAAATCCCAGCACATCCTCTTGTCTCAGCTGCTGCATGACTCCAAATGTCCTGCATACTCACATGGGATTCAAGTTTCGTTATTACCTCGATTTAAGTTAGTAATTGCTATAAAGCTGTCTATGTTGTAACTTATTATAGAATATATTTAATGCCCTATAAGGAAACCATTATAGTCATTTTATTATATTATAAAATTCATTTTAACAGGTGGAAAATTGAATGCTATAATACCTGCTGAAGCGACAGTGGTAAGCCGAAAGGCAATGTCTCTTTGGCTCTGTTTAACCTTTGTCTATGATGTGCAAACTATGCGACAATCCAAGAAACCGATCAAGCCAAAAAAGACATGACAGTCTGCTTATACCACATCTGTTGTGAATTCTGCTTTTGGGTTCCCTCCGGTGGTAGTAGGTGGTAATGCAGTTGTCCCTGGGTTGCAGTCCTGGTCAGGTGTGTCTGCTGATTGCAGTTCTGACTGGGGTATTTAGATTTGCAGGATTCATTAGTCCTTGCCAGTTGTCAATTGTTGTTGGGAGGTTTGGACCTTTGCCTGGTTCCTCCTGCCTTTCTGCCAAATCAGCAAAGATAAGTGTCTGTTTTTTTTTTCTGTGGCACACATGCTGTGTGCTTCATAATTCAGTGCTAATCTTTGTGTTTTCTTGTCCAGCTTAGATTGTGTCAGTATTTTCTCAGTCTTGTTGGATTCTCTGGGGTTGCAGATATTCATCCCACGTCTATAGTTAGATTGTGGAATTTTTTGTATTATCTGCGGTGGATATTTTTGGAAGGGTTTTATTACTGACCGCCTAGTAATCTGTCCTATCCTTTCCTATTTAGCTAGAGTGGCCTCTTTTGCTAAATCCTGTTTTCTACCTGCGTGTGTCTTTTCTTCTCCTACTCACAGTCATTATTTGTGGGGGGCTGCCTATCCTTTGGGGGTCTGCTCTGAGGCAAGGTAGTATTCCTATTTCCATCTATAGGGGTATTTAGTCCTCCGGCTGTGTCGAGGTGTCTAGGGTTTGTTAGGCACACCCCACGGCTACTTCTAGTTGCGGTGTTAGTTCAGGATTTGCGGTCAGTACAGGTTCCACCGACTCCAGAGAAAGTTTCATGCGGCTCCAAGGTCACCGGATCATAACAGTACAACTGGCCAATAATGAGTTAAATGCATCTCAGAAGAAGGGAAGAAAGGTGTTGAGCCATTTTTTTTTCTGCAGTCTGCTTTGTCTTTTCTTCCCTCTTTATCAATGGGTGACTGAGGAGTCTTGTGCCAGCATGGATGTTCAGGAATTAGCTTCTCGTGTAGACCAGCTTGCTGCTAGGGTACAGGGTATTTCTGATTATATTGTTCAGACTCCTGCTTTAGAGCCGAAGATTCCTACTCCTCGTTTGTTTTTTGGTGATAGGTCCAAATTTTTGAGTTTTAAAAACAATTGTAAACTGTTTTTTGCTCTGAGACCGCGATCCTCCGGTGATTCCATTCAGCAGGTTAAAATTGTCATCTCCCTGCTGCGTGGCGATCCACAGGATTGGGCATTTTCCCTGGAATCTGGGAATCCGGCCTTGCTTAATGTAGACTCCTTTTTTCAGGCTTTAGGATTATTATATGATGAGCCAAATTCTGTGGATCAAGCGGAGAAAACCTTGTTGGCCCAGTCTCAGGGTCAAGAGGCGGCAGAATTGTATTGTCAGAAATTTAGAAAATGGTCTGTGTTGACTAAATGGAATGATGATGCTTTGGAGGCAATTTTCAGAAAGGGTCTTTCTGAATCCGTTAAAGATGTTATGGTGGGGTTTCCCACGCCTTCCGGTCTGAGTGATTCTATGTCTCTGGCCATTCAGATTGATCGGCGCTTGCGGGAGCGTCGAACTGTGCGCGCTGTGGCGTCGTCCTTAGAGCAAAGTCCTGAGCCAATGCAGTGTGATAGGATTTTGTCTAGAGCGGAACAACAAGGATTCAGACATCAGAATAGGTTGTGTTATTATTGTGGCGACGCTTCTCATGTCATTTCAGTCTGCCCTAAGCGGACAAAAAGGATCGCTAGTTAATTTACTATCAGTACAGTACAACCTAAATTTCTGTTATAGGTGTCCTTGATCTGCTCATTGTCATCATTTTCTGTCATGGCGTTTGTGGATTCAGGCACCGCCTTGAACTTAATGGATTTTGAGTTTGCCAGGCGTTGTGGTTTTCCCTTGCAGCCTTTGCAGAACCCTATTCCTTTAAGGGGGATTGATGCTACACCTTTGGCTAAAAATAAGCCCCAGTTTTGGACACAGGTGACCATGCACATGGCGCCAGCCCATCAGGAAGATTGTCGATTTCTGGTGTTGCATAATTTGCATGATGTTATTGTGCTGGGTTTTCCATGGTTGCAGGTACATAATCCTGTGTTGGATTGGAAATCTATGTCTGTGACTAGTTGGGGTTGTCAGGGGGTTCATAATGATGTTCCTTTGATGTCAATCTCCTCTTCTTCCTCTTCTGAAATTCCAGAGTTTTTGTCTGATTTTCAGGATGTATTTGATGAGCCCAAGTCCAGTTCCCTTCCACCGCACAGGGACTGTGATTGTGCGATTGACTTGATTCCAGGCAGTAAGTTTCCTAAGGGCCGACTTTTCAACCTGTCTGTGCCTGAACATACCGCCATGCGGAGTTATGTTAAGGAGTCTTTGGAGAAAGGGCATATTCGGCCATCTTCTTCACCGTTGGGAGCAGGTTTTTTTTTTGTTGCTAAGAAGGATGGCTCCTTGAGACCTTGTATTGATTATCGCCTCTTGAATAAGATCAAGGTCAAGTTTCAATACCCCTTACCTTTGCTTTCCGATTTGTTTGCTAGGATTAAGGGGGCTAGTTGGTTTACGAAGATTGACCTTCGGGGGGCATATAATCTTGTTCGTATTAAGCAGGGTGATGAATGGAAAACTGCGTTTAATACGCCCGAAGGCCATTTTGAATACCTTGTTATGCCATTCGGGCTCACTAATGCTCCATCTGTTTTTCAATCCTTCATGCATGATATCTTCTGGGCTTATATTGATAAATTCTTGATTGTGTATTTGGACGATATTTTGATTTTTTCCGATGATTGGGAGTCTCATGTGGAACAGGTCATCCTGGTATTTTTGGCACCAGAGATTTGGTTGGTAGGTCCTTTTGGTGGCCTTCGTTGTCTCGTGATGTGCGTTCTTTTGTGCAGTCCTGTGAGACTTGTGCGCGGGCCAAGCCTTGTTGTTCCCGTGCTAGTGGGTTACTTTTGCCATTGCCGGTCCCTGAGAGGCCCTGGACGCATATTTCTATGGATTTTATTTCTGATCTTCCGGTTTCCCAGAGGATGTCGGTTATCTGGGTTGTTTGTGACCGGTTTTCTAAGATGGTTCATTTGGTGCCTTTGCCTAAATTGCCTTCCTCTTCAGAGTTGGTTCCATTGTTTTTTCAGCATGTGGTTCGTTTGCATGGTATTCCGGAGAATATTGTGTCCGACAGAGGTTCCCAGTTTGTTTCTAGGTTTTGGCGGGCCTTTTGTGCTAGGCTGGGCATTGATTTGTCTTTTTCTTCTGCATTTCATCCTCAGACAAATGGCCAGACCGAAAGAACTAATCAGACTTTGGAGACTTATTTGAGATGCTTTGTGTCTGCTGATCAGGATGATTGGGTGGCCTTTTTGCCACTGGCCGAGTTTGCCCTTAATAATCGGGCTAGTTCGGCTACTTTGGTTTCGCCATTTTTTGTAATTTTGGTTTTCATCCTCGTTTTTCTTCTGGGCAGGTTGAGCCTTCTGACTGTCCTGGTGTGGATTCTGTGGTTGACAGGTTGCAGCAGATTTGGGCTCATGTGGTGGACAATTTGGTGTTGTCTCAGGAGGAGGCTCAACGTTTTGCTAACCATCGTCGGTGTGTTGGTTCCCGGCTTCGGGTTGGGGATTTGGTTTGGTTGTCTTCCCGTCATGTTCCTATTAAGGTCTCTTCCCCTAAGTTTAAGCCTCGGTTTATTGGTCCTTATAGGATTTCTGGGATTATTAATCCGGTGTCTTTTCGATTGGCGCTTCCGGCCTCTTTTGCTATCCAAAATGTCTTCCATAGATCTTTATTGCGGAAATATGTGGTGCCTTTTTTTCCCTCTGTTGATCCTCCGGCCCCTGTTTTGGTTGATGGGGAGTTGGAATATGTGGTTGAGAAGATTTTGGATTCTCGTTTTTCGAGGCGGAGGCTTCAGTACCTTGTCAAATGGTAGGGTTATGGCCAGGAGGATAATTCTTTGGTTTTTGCTTCTGATGTCCATGCTGCTGATTTGGTCCGTGCCTTTCATCTGGCTCGTCCTGATCGGCCTGGGGGCACTGGTGAGGGTTCGGTGACCCCTCCTCAAGGGGAGGGTACTGTTGTGAATTCTGCTTTTGGGTTCCCTCCGGTGGTAGTAGGTGGTAATGCAGTTGTCCCTGGGTGGCAGTCCTGGTCAGGTGTGTCTGCTGATTGCAGTTCTGACTGGGGTATTTAGGTGTGCAGGATTCATTAGTCCTTGCCAGTTGTCAATTGTTGTTGGGAGGTTTGGACCTCTGCCTGGTTCCTCCTGCCTTTCTGCCAAATCAGCAAAGATAAGTGTCTGTTTTTTTTTCTGTGGCACACATGCTGTGTGCTTCATAATTCAGTGCTATTCTTTGTGTTTTCTTGTCCAGCTTAGATTGTGTCAGTATTTTCTCAGTCTTGTTGGATTCTCTGGGGTTGCAGATATTCATTCCACGTCTTTAGTTAGATTGTGGAATTTTTTGTATTATCTGCGGTGGATATTTTTGGAAGGGTTTTATTACTGACCGCCTAGTAATCTGTCCTATCCTTTCCTATTTAGCTAGAGTGGCCTCTTTTGCTAAATCCTGTTTTCTACCTGCGTGTGTCTTTACTTCTCCTACTCACAGTCATTATTTGTGGGGGGCTGCCTATCCTTTGGGGGTCTGCTCTGAGGCAAGGTAGTATTCCTATTTCCATCTATAGGGGTATTTAGTCCTCCGGCTGTGTCGAGGTGTCTAGGGTTTTTTAGGCACACCCCATGGTTACTTCTAGTTGCGGTGTTAGTTCAGGATTTGCGGTCAGTACAGGTTCCACCGACTCCAGAGAAAGTTTCATGCGGCTCCAAGGTCACCGGATCATAACACACATCCAAAGGTGGGCAGCAATCCCATTGATCCTACCAAAAAACCCATTTTTTTGCTCTTCTAAGGGGAACATCCATAAATAGTGTTGATGATGCCTTCAGTGTACCCATCGGGTAAAGTATAGATCAGGCTGTGAGCTTCACACTATTGTCACAGGTTTCTTTTACAAAACTTTCCAAATGAATGTCTGCTCCACAGAACGACCCTCCCCACATTGGTATGCCATTCACGCTTTTCTTCAACTATGTAAATAAGAGATTCTTGCATATTTCTAAACGTAGACTTCCTTCCTTAATATGTATTTGATGATTTCAGCTGTGTGACAACAGCTGCATTGCTACTTATTGGATTAAACAAATGTTAGCTCTTCCCATCTTGGGCTCCACATCGGCTGCCTGCTCTATATAGAGAGGCATGCAGTATATGAATCCTACATGGATCCTGACCCTGGATTTGCTGCTTCATATTCTGATTCTGAACATATGTAATGCAGTGTATTCATTTATTCAGGGTAAGTTACCATCACTCAGGTTGAGTCCCTATGATTTTTTTTCAAAACTGTTGTAGTCATCTCGCGAGGCACATCTCTTTCTCTAGTCATCAGGAAAGGTAAGGAAGGAGCATGAAGATCCCCCAGTATAACCCTGTGAATGAGTGCATCACCAGTAATAAAACAATTCACTGGGCACAAGGAAACGATGCTGGTTAAGTCATGCTCTTCATTCTCACCACCTTATTCGAGTATTCAATTTAATGACTATGCACCATATAGTAATGGGTATGTAGCCAAAATGGACCACCTTTCATTTTATCACTATAAATAGACAAACTACAATTTCAAAGTAACAGCATGCACCGAAAACTTGATGTGTTTTTCTGTATTCGTTAATAAATATTTAAAAAATCTTTTTCACAAAATATAACTTGAGTAGGGATGAGGGATCCGGAACTGCAAAGTTCAGGGCTCATACTGTCTAATGCTGAACTCCGAAAAACAGACTTTTTAACAGGAGTATATTTTACTGATTGGGTTCAGTGCACAATAAAGTTTCTTGAAAGGCTGCAGCATGTTCAATCTACAAGCCTTTAGGCTGTGGGATCTTCCGGAGCCATCACAGCCATGGCTATATTACTGGCATGGCTGGTATTTGTTGGCTGTGCACAGCCTGGTGCATGGTTCCTCCTCTTATAACTCATTCTAAATTTTGTCCTGTACATCATAACTGATAATTCTTTTTTCCCAGGGCCTAGGGTGATATTATATCTTCATTTCTTCACCTCTTTTTTGACTAGTAGTTTTATGTTATAATTAATTCTGTGTAATTAATAAAGCTATGTCTATTGATTATAAATACGAGGTCACCACTCCATTTATATATGTTTAATTATTACTGTACAGTTAAAGCCTGAAGTGAGGCATAAATGTTCTGAACTAGAGCACCACCTGCATGATGAGACATCTGCTTTCAAACCACGAGCTGAAATGGCGTGCACACCTGAAAAACCAAGGAAGATCAGAGGCTCCTCCTGCTTCCTTCTTCCGCTGAAGTCTTGGCCTCTTCCTCCAGTTTCCAATCAACAGGGCCACCTGGCCCACCACCAGCAGTGTCACTGAGCATTTTTACCCCATCCCATGAAAGTGTTCACCTGGCCATCCTCCAAACACTGGAGAAAAAGCTAAAGTACCGCCCTACCCACCAACGGTCCCTGGCCTTTGAAATGCTGCCATTCTGGCTGTTGGAGACTGGCAGTTTATAAAAAACTAATGGCTGTGTATGTGTTCCCAGCTGCCACCACTTTTCCAGTCATGCCAGTCCTGCACTACACACAAATGTTGCGGACAAAGTCAGGTGTGCACTGCGCAACTCCATCTGTGGCAAGGTCCACATAACCACCAATATGTGGAGCAGTGTTCATGATCAGGTTAGGTTATTTGTCCCTAACTGCCCAATGGGTAAATGTAGTGGCGGCTGGGAGTAAGGCAGAAAGTACTCTGGCGCATGTTCTACCACCACAGAGGAGTGCTGGACATTTTTCTGTCCAAGTTGCCTTCTCCTCTTACTCCACTTCCTCCATCGCCTCCTCATCAGGTCAGAGTAAAACCTGCACCACCATCTTCAGCACGACCAGAAGGAAATGACAGCAGGCTGTTCTGAAACTCATCTGTTTGGGGGAAAGATCCCACACCATGGACAAGTTGTGGACGGGGATCAAACAACAGACCAATGAATGGTTCGTGCAGCTGAATCTCAAGCCCGGACTGGCAATGTGAGATAACTGGTGAAATCTCATAGCAGCTGAGCCTAGCTTGTTTGACACACCTATTTTGCCTAGCACATGTGCTGAATTTGGTGGTGCAGAACTTTCTTAAAAACCATCCGGATTAGTCAAAGCTGCTGCTAAAAGTGCAGACCACCTGTGCTTGCTTTTGGCATTCCCACCTTGCTGCTGCTTGCCAGTCTGTGCTGCAGCGCCATTTGTGCCTTCCTGCTCACTGCCTTACATGCAACGTACCCACGTCATCGCAGGTCCTTCACGCGCTCATTCTTAGGAACAGAGGCTCCCGGTTACAGCGGTAAGATCCAGGGGCCACCGGAGAGGTGAGTATATCCATATTTTTTATTTTAATTCTTTATTTTACACATGAATATGGTTCCGATACCGATTCCCGATACCACAAAAGTATCGGAACTCAGTATCGGAATTCCGATACCGCAAATATCGGCCGATACCCGATACTTGCGGTATCGGAATGCTCAACACTACTCATAACTGATGGTAAGATCATCCAAGTGACAGTTGGACAGATCATCCATGTGACTGATGGGAAAATCATCCACGTGGCTGATGGGCAAATCATCCACGTGACTGATAGACAAATCATCCATGTGACTGATGGGCAAATCATCCATGTGACTGAAGGGCAAATCATCCATGTGACTGATGGGCAAATCATCCACATGCCTGATGGGAATATCATCCACGTGGCTGATGGGCAAATCATCCACGTGACTGATAGACAACACGTCCCCATTTTTACCTATGCTTATGTTTAAAAAAGTGGAAAAAATACCTTTTACTGAGATGAACATTGATTAACATGGTGGAAGAGCATGTGTCCACACTTCTCCACATACTGAGTTGTGGGTCTGCTCCATTTACATTCTGTGTCTCCAAATTGGACACATGGCCTTAGCTTGCCCTTTATGCCTTGTAGGTGCTGGCCTGTCCTGCATAAGTGTACTGTCAGAATGTGTGTTTAGCACAGAAGGGAGTGTAATCACAGTCAAGCACATCCTCCTGTTCACAGCCAATGCAAGCTTAAATTCATTAAAATGAACCATGCTTGGATCCCACAGGACCTGTGTGTACCTTTGACTGACTAGAGAAGAAAAAAAACATTGAAAAAATGGTGCAATAAAGTCCAAAATATTGTATTAAATATCTTTATTAAATATAAATATAACAGAACAAGGTATCAAAATAGTAATGAGTTAAAAACTGCAAACACAATGCATGAAAACGCATGGAGTCAGACTCCGTAACCCACACCAGTAACCGAGTACAGCATACTGGGGAATTTAGACCACAATATTGTCACTGCATACTCCATCATAGTGCCAGTACATAGTATCAAAAATAGGAGTATACAGGTAAAGATACCAAATTAATATATATTGCAATATCCGGAGATAGTAACCCAGATAAATACCATGCCAGCAGATGATGTGGGGAACGTGTCCACTCCAAACCCACCCCTGGGTATGCAGTGACAATATTGTGGTCTAAATTCCCCAGTATGCTGTACTCAGTTACTGGTGTGGTTTACGGAGTCTGACTCCATGTGTTTTCATGCATTGTGTTTGCAGTTTTTAACTCATTACTATTTTGATACCTTGTTCTGTTATATTTATATTTAATAAAGATATTTAATATTATATTTTGGACTTTATTGCACCATTTTTTCAGTGTTTTTTTGCTTTTTAGCATTTGGTGTGTCTTGCACAACTCCAATTACAGGCGTTAACTATTTCTCACTCATATTTTTTATGACATCATGATTAGAGGGTGTGTATATTTTTGCCTGTTTTGTTTTCCTTGTTTATACTTATGACTAGAGAAGAAGATCGGCCTCCCCAAATAAAAAAAGAAGAAAAAACAGCAAAAGAAAATTTGAAAAAAAACCCCCAAACAAACAAGAAAAAAATACAAAAAACAGAAGCAGTATTGCTACCTCCTCCTCCGCCTCTTCCACCTACACTGCCACGTCCACATGCACCTCCTCCTCAACCTTCTCCTCTATTTGGACTTCCACCTTTTGGTTCAAGATTGTCATTTTTTATTCTATGTTATTTTAAGTCACTTCCCTAAAAAAAATTAAAACACAAACAAAAAAAAATCAGTGTTGGCTCCCTCATCCTACACCTCTTTCACCTACAACACCATGTCCATCGCCTTACCAACCTCCTTCTTCACTTGGCCTTCCGCCTCCTGTTTCAAGATTATAATTTTTTTTATTCTGTGTTATTTTAAGTCATTTTCCTATCCACATTTGTTTACAGGGCACCTGTCCTGCTCTTACCCTCATTTTGCTCTTTTTTTGCAGCCCCAAAGCCCTTACTATTTACCATTCTACAGCCTTTTTACAGCACCAAAGTTCTGGTCCCAATTGACTTCTATTGGATTTGTGTTTCCGGGCAAGTTTAAGTCAAGTTCTGATTAGAGATGAGTGGTGTTCGAGTTGAACTGTTCGCCAATTTCAAATTTGAGCTGTTTTGGTCGGTGTTCGAGTCGTTCGACGAACCTGAACAATTTGCTTAAAATTCGTCTGTTCGAGTTTCTGTTCGATAACTGTTCGCTCACCAAAAGCCTAGCTTGATTTGCACATTAAAACTGTTTATCATTGTTAGTAGACTGTTTCAGTGTATAGTGGGCAGGGGGCGGGGGATAGATCTGTGCTGAAATAACGCCGATCTCCATTTTTTTTTTCTTTCCCGCACTTACAGAGGGGCGGTGCAGTTTCTCAGCCTATCAGCAGTGCGCACACACACATCAATGTGCATGTGATGCAGACAAGCAAGGGCATGTGTCATTGGCTGTGTATGTCACATGTCCTTGCCCTATAAGAACCAGCTATTTGCCCCATCGCCACCATTTCCTCACTGCTGCAGCTTAGTGTTAGACGGCACCGCTGCTGCTGTGGGCGCTATACAGACTAAGAGTGTTTTTTTTGGAGCGAATTGTCAGAGAGATAGGTTTAGGGAGTCGGGAGGAGTCGGGACTAGTTGTAATATCAGCCCTTTTCAGGGTAGGTTACAGCAGTTCATAGCACTGTTTGCCAGGCAGGTCTGGGCCAGTGCTGTGCAAGTGTTAGTCACAGCATTTGTTGTAATCTAGCTCAGCCAATCCTTTTGGGCTAGTAGCATTGTCTGATAGTCATCTGAGTAGCCCGCCTGTGAAGCTAGCTACACCACCTGTGTATCTCAATTTTTACTGCATCTAACCCAGTAAATCGTTTTGGGGTTTTGGGCTTAGTAGCATTGTCTGCACGTCAGCAGAGTAGCCCACCTGTGAAACTAACTACACCGCCTGTGTATCTCTATTTTCACTGCATCTAATCCAGTTAATAGTTTAGGGCCTAGGAGCAGTGTCTGCACGTCAGCAGAGTAGCCCGCCTGTGAAACTAACTACACCGCCTGTGTATCTCTATTTTCACTGCATCTAATCCAGTTAATAGTTTAGGGCCTAGGAGCAGGGTCTGCACGTGAGCAGAGAAGCCCGCCTGTGAAACTAACTACACCGCCTGTGTATCTCTATTTTCACTGCATCTAATCCAGTTAATAGTTTAGGGCCTAGGAGCAGTGTCTGCACGTCAGCAGAGTAGCCAGCCTGTGAAACTAACTTCTCCGCCTGTGTATCTCTATTTTCACTGCATCTAATCCAGTTAATAGTTTTGGGCCTAGGAGCACTGTCTGCATGTCAGCAGAGTAGCCCGCCTGTGAAACAAACTGTACCGCCTGTGTATCTCTATTTTCACTGCATCCAATCCAGTTAATAGTTTTGGGCCTAGGAGCAGTGTCTGCACGTCAGCAGAGTAGCCAGCATGTGAAACTAACTACACTGCCTGTGTATCTCAATTTTCACTGCATCTAATCCAGTTAATAGTTTTGGGCCTAGAAGCAGTGTCTGCACTGTCCGACGAGCCCTGGTGCAATACGTTATGACGTATAGCTTGGGCTCACTGCATCTAATCCAGTTAATAGTTTTGGGCCTAGAAGCAGTGTCTGCACTGTCCGACGAGCCCTGGCGCAATACGTTATGACGTATAGCTTGGGCCAGCGAGCTCAAGAGGTGGGGCAAATCACGCTGCAGGAGTGGTCTCAGATTGTTGTGTCTTCTGAGCAGTTTTGTCAGCTTTTGGACACCTTTTAAGGTGTTTTCTATGTGTTTTCCATGTGTTTGTATGTGTTTGTGTTTGCCTGCCATTGGTTTCAATGGGGTTCGACGGTGTTCGTCGAACGTTCAACGAACAGTTCGTCGAACAAGTCCCTGTTCGACGAAACAAACCGAACTCGAACACTAGGGAGGTGGCTCATCTCTAGTTCTGATGCCAAAACCAAGTAGTGGCAGCTTGCCGCAGCAAAAACCTCCCATCACTGCTTTGTTTGCAGTTGACTAAGCGCCAACTCTTTGGATGATCTATTCAAACATGAAAGAAATTGGGATGTGAAGGGCAAGATTATTTCAAAGAATTGCAAAAATTATTTTGAGACTGGAAAATGGAGGTTGAACTGTAAAACCCTTTTTTTTTCTTTTTTTAAAATAATTTATAACTCATTTCTAGGTTTAAAGTTCATAAACTTTTTTTTAAATAAAAAATAGGATTGTGGTATAATGTTTCTGACCTTATTTATGACAGCGAAAAAGTTCATATTTGGGATCTGTTCTCCTTATGAAAAAGTATTTTGGTTGACCGCATGAACTTTACACAGTGCTAAAATCTACAACATTTGTCTTATGAAAGGGAGACAAATCAAGAAAGTCTGTAAGAGGTATAAATACTTTTAGTAACATTTTTCATTAGCTAAATTCTGAAATGAATTGTTGTGAAATTTGTGCAAATGTCAAGACATGTTTGGAATGTAGAAATAAGTGCACATGACCTGAATTACATGCAGCTCTATTAAAGTGTCGAGTACACGAGTCTGTGCAGAATCTTTGCCAGTTACATAAAAGGAAAAATTTGGTGCAGAAAATTCTGTATCTATCTCAATCACCTGAATGGGGCTTGCTGAAACTCTGCACATTCTGCAGAAACAACTTCAATACCATGAAGGGTAAAGATTTCTCAGGTCTGTGGCATGATAAGATAACCTTAGTATAGAGGTTCAGTAAACTTTGATTATTCGGAGTGGAGCTGCAGGGACTTTATGTGCCTCCATACAGCCAGCTATAGGAAAAAAAATGGAGACACAAAGCGCAAAATAGGGTCTTATCCTTTAGATAACCAAGAGAGCTTTCTTAGAATTGCTCACCTGATTTTGTTGAATGAAGAGCATGTAGCGATTTCGGCTGCTGTAGATCCACAAGCCGATCAACGGCCGTATGTTGTATGTGGAATTTCCTGAAGAAGAGGTCGCACTGACCTTGAAACGCGTTGAATAATCCACCTTTTAAATTTATTATCCTTGGAACTTCATCATTAAGGCAGCGCGGATTTAATCCATACAGCCAAGCAGAGCAATGTACATAGCAGTTCTAAAAGGGTTTTATACCCTTTTTCTTTATAGAATCTGGCCAAAGGAAAGTCATAATTGTACAATAGAGAAAGAAAGGTATTAATTATCTCTTCGAATGCTTGACACTACAACACTTTAGTGGTCTCCACTGAAACTGGAAGGGCTGATATTTCATGAGTGATGGAAAGATCATCCAAGTGACAGTTGGACAGATCATCCACCTGACTGATGGATAGATCATCCACATGACTGATGAACAGATCATCCATGTGACTGATGGACAGATCATCCACGTGACTGATGGACAGATCATCAATGTGACTGATGAACAGATCATCCATATGACAGTTGGACAGATCATCCACATGACTGATGGACAGATCATCAATGTGACTGATGAACAGATCATCCACGTGACTGATGGACAGATCATCCACGTAACTGATGGACAGATCATCCCCTTGACTGATGGACAGATCATCCATGTGACTAATGGACAGATCATCCATGTGACAGTTGGACAGATCATCCATGTAACAGTTGGACAGATCATCCTTGTGACTGATGGACAGATCATCCACGTGACTGGTGGACAGATCATCCACGTGACTGATGAACAGATCATCCATGTGACTGATGAACAGATCATCCATGTGACTGATGGACAGATCACCCATGTGACTGATGAACAGATCATCCATATGGCAGTTGGACAGATCATCCATGTGACTGATGGACAGATCATCCATGTGACTGATGGACAGATCATCCATGTGACTGATGAACAGATCATCCATATGGCTACGTTCACATTTGCGTTGTGCACCGCAGCGTCGGCGCCGCAGCGCACAACGCAAACAAAAACGCGGCAAAACGCACGCTAAAACGCTGCGTTTTGCGCCGCATGCGTCGTTTTTGGCCGAAAGTTGGACGCAAAAAAAAATGCAACTTGATGCGTTTCTTGCGTCCAACGCTTGCGGCCATGCGGCGCAAAACGCAGCACAACGCATGTCCATGCGCCCCCATGTTAAATATAGGGGCGCATGACGCATGCGGCGCCGCTGCGGCGCCCGACGCTGCGGCGCTGACCGCAAATGTGAACGTAGCCTATGGCAGTTGGACAGATCATCCATGTGACTGATGGACAGATCATCCACTTGACTGATGAACAGATCATCCATGTGACTGATAGATAGATCATCCACGTGACTGATGAACAGGTCATCCATGTTACTGATGGATAGATCATCCATGTGACAGTTGGACAGATCATCCATTTGACTGATGGATAGATCATCCACGTGACTGTTGGACAGATCATCCACTTGACTGATACATCATGCACATGACTGATGGACAGATAATCAACACTTCCCCATTTTTACCTTTAAATATGTTTCAAAAAGTTGGGAAAAATCCTGAGATGACCATTGATAATCATGGAATGTTGGCTGGATAATTCTCCTACTCCTGCACAGGCCACTGAAATATTACATGTCTGTCATTGAGATGAATGAGTCCACCAGAGTGAGTGATGCTCTCACCTTCATGGCCCAAAAGGATTGACTTCCCTCTATGACCTATCGGAGTATGGACAAGGTTGTTTCCAGAAATCAACCCCCTTTGAGACCTTCGTCTTCTTTCTCTCGTATTGTTCCCACAATACATATAAACATTCCTCAGCCTCTCTGTCTCTTTCCTACGATGTTTGGTTTTTCCTTATCTCTCTTCGTCTCAAGTCCCCTTTGGAAATCTGTGTGCTCATCTCAGGCTAATGAAGAAGTTTAAGTGCACAGAAAATTGAAACTGCCACGATACATAACATTGTTTTAAAGCCTCGGTGTCTGCAGTGAACTTGGAAAACATTAAATCGGTCATTAAAGGAAGAGTTATTCAGCATAAAAGCAGCATGATAGAGACACACAAGAGCTTTTCTCCTCTGTGCTGAACGCTTTTAATTATGCACTTGGATTCCGAAACATGATCAACAAGTATGTGGATTAGAAGGGATTAGGGAAGACATGGATCATCAACACAACTCCCACACATCAAGCCTTGACACATATTAAACTTTTAAAACACAGGAACATTAGGATTAGGCTTTTAAAAAGTTCTTTAAAGGATTTTTTAATATAGTTTGATGTGAGTTATTTCCATCTGATAATGTGATAGATTTAATGAAGGGGTGCAGCTAATTGCAGCACAGCTCCATTCAAGTGAATAGGATTTTCTTGCAGCTCTCTAGAAAGCAGGTAGAGAAGAGATCAGCAGTTGGACCCCAACAATTAGGATTCTAGTGATATGTCATCTCTTCTAATGGTATAAAACAAACATTTTAATTCCAAGAAAGGAAGAAAACAAATCAAGTCTAATTACAAAATTCTTGTGTTGTTATCTCCCGTTAAGAGCTTTTTGTATTTTGGTTGTATCTCTCTTCTCAGAAAACCTGATGGATGGAAACCATTAGGTTCCCTGATATAATTGAACTTAGGGTACTGTCACACATTGAAATTTTCATCGCTGCGACGGCACGATTCGTGACGTCGCAGCGTCGTATAATCATCGCTCCAGCGTCGTAGACTGCGGTCACACGTTGCAATCACGGTGCTGGAGCGATGCCGAAGTCCCCGGGTAACCAGGGTAAACATCGGGTAACTAAGCGCAGGGCCGCGCTTAGTAACCCGATGTTTACCCTGGTTACCAGCGTAAACGTAAAAAAACAAACAGTACATACTCACCCGTCGGTGTCCTTCAGGTCCCTTGCCGTCTGCTTCCTGCTCTGAGTGCAGCCGTACAGTGAGAGCAGAGCGCAGCACCGCTGTGATCTGCTCTCACTTTCCGGCCGGCACTCAGAGCAGGAAGCAGACGGCAAGGGACCTGAAGGACACCGACGGGTGAGTATGTACGGTTTGTTTTTTTACGTTTACGCTTGTAACCAGGGTAAACATCGGGTTACTAAGCGCGGCCCTGCGCTTAGTTACCCGATGTTTACCCTGGTTACAAGCGAAGACATCGCTGGATCGCTGTCACACACAACGATCCAGCGATGTCAGCGGGTGATCAAGCGACGAAAGAAAGTTCCAAACGATCTGCTACGACGTACGATTCTCAGCAGGGTGTCTGATCGCAGTAGCGTGTCAGACACAGCGATATCGTAACGATATCGCTAGAACGTCACGAATCGTAACGTCGTAGCGATGGAAATTTCAATGTGTGACGGTACCCTTAATTATTGATCTCTCACAAAAATGGCCTGAGCGCAAAATATAAAAAGGCACTGTCACTGATGGAAATGGTAATACCGCCAGAAGACACAGAAGTGATTCAAGCTAATTAGTACAAAAACAATCTTTATTGAAATAACACATACAATGTAAAAAAAAACATTAAAAAACAGGGTGGGGACAAAAATCCTACTAAGTTGGCGTATCGTTTTAAGGAAAGAGGATAAAGTAACAAACAAATAAAACGCAGATAAAAAAAAGCAAAAATAAACACAGAGAGAGCAATTAATCTATGGCAGAAATAGTAAAAAGAACCCCAACAAGAACCAAGAAGTGTGCTTTATATCAACTTACAATAACCAATGGGATCACATTTCCAACAGTTTAAATAAACATTGGAATATTTTGTTAACTGATCCAATCCTAAATAAAGTCTTGTCTCCAGCTCCCTCTTTAGTTGCAAGACGGTGTAAAAATCTTAAAGACTTACTGGTTCATAGTTTCTATGATCCGGTTAGCAACAAAAATAATCAAACTAACAAGACATCAATCACTGGCTTCTTTCCCTGTGGCCTATGTAAGGCCCGTATCAATCTTGTTAAGGCAAAAACATTTCACAACTCTGATGGCACCAAAACCTATGATACAAGGAACCATCTAAATTGTAGTTCAAAAGGTGTCACTTATTTTGTAGAGTGTCCCTGTTAAAAGATTTATATTGACCTTACTACCAGGGAGCTCAAAATATGGGTTAGGGAGCACGTTCTGGATATTGAAAAAGCCAAGAGTATAGATGATCTTTCCCTCCTAAAGACTATGCCCCATCATGTTAAACAATATCATAAATGTAACCCTTAATGGTACTCTTAATGGTTGGTAGGGCGTAGGGGATCAAATACTTATTTCCCACTGCAAAATGCAAATAAATTTATATAATATATACAATGTGATTTTCTGGATTTTATTTTTGATGTTCTATCTCTCAATGTTAAAATTAATTTAATTAATTACATTTGTGCACAATACAATAGTAACGCTTCTCTTTTATGCCTCCCATAGAGCAGTAAGTTCCCTCTTTCTTACCCCATACAGTAGGTATGCCTCTGTTTGTGCCTTAATATACTGTAGTTAGCAATAGTGGCCTACACATTTGACCTTATCACATCAATGATTAATGATTTTGACCCATTTAGGGTAGGTGCACATGTTCAGGAATTGGCAGCGCTTTGTACACAGCACATGTCCGCTGCATCCAAAGCGCTGCTGTATATTGAACGCAGGTGATTCCGCATGTGTTCATTGAACCGTGCGGAATCACCGCTTCCAATACATTGACAGGTGAAATTGACATGCTGCGGTCTGGAAAGACGCGCCGCATGTCAGTCACCGTGGGTGATCCGCGGGTGTCTCAGGAGGCATAGTGGACATGGGAGTTCTTGAAATCCCATCCACTATGCTGTAACATCTGGACACTGCGGGTTAGACACTGTGGAAGTACACAGCGTCCAACCCGCGGCACTTACTGACAGTGTACACATACCCTTACACTAATAAAAAAACCCTGAATCTTAGTTTTCCCTGCTGCCCTGATGAGATGGTGGCCTTCTTCGTTTTCCCCCAAGTGTGGGTGGTGGTACCTTACAGTTATGTCTGCATTACCTGGGACAGGATTCTGAGGTCCTCTTCTGCTTCAAGCCTCTGCTAGACTTGTGACTTCCATAGTGTCTTGTAATGTAAGCGGTGGGACAGGGGGTAATTGACTTTATGCTCCAGCATAATTTTCAATTATGTAGTTGAAAAAAGCACTAGCCACTACAGGGTCCCACTCCTGACGGGGACCATCACACTTTTCGTTCAGGATGATCTATGGTAATGCCAGGAAGAGGCCACATATCTACCAATGAAATTATTTCTATTGCTCACTTTCTACTCGAGGTCAAGAAGTCATAGTTAATTTTGACCACTCAGAATGTCTGTATTTTTAGACAAGGTATTAACTAGTGAATAATTTCAGAAGTACCAAGTGATGCTTAACAGTTTTAAAGCTAATGCAGATGACTGCGTGTCTCTCGCTTGAGCGTGACATCTCCATGTTATTATGGCTGAACCCTAATGCTCACACAGGGATGAGCAAACTAGGGGAGAGGTTAAACCTGCACATTACAGGTTTGTACAAAGACTAACCAAAATCCCTAACCTGACCTTTATTTGTCTCTGCCTGACCATGGAGGTTGGCATCCTAAAATTACACAATTGGGCTCTCACTCAACATCGGAGGATCAAGTGTTTTAACTGCACCCGCAACTATACTCAGTGGGTAAGACCAAACCACAACAACAGAACATGGTGACACAGACAGAGGGTTAGACACAGGGCTAAAGAGGTGTTCACACAGTCATAAATGAAAGACTGAAGGAAAATAAATGAATCTAAAAAGATCTTTGGTATACTGTATGTGAAAACCCCCAGACCCTCAGCAAGATTACCCTTTTATACTAATACTTCCTGTCCTGTCAAGAATAGTATTTAGAAAAACCAACCACCAGAACTATAGATAAACCATGAAAAACCGGACAACCGTCAGGAAGGAACCTCGTTCCGAAACGCGCGTCGGGGTGTGTGCGTCTCCTGGACAAAGTGGCACCTTAAAGTATTGATCTCCATTATTTTTTCTCCCTTCAATTGCACACTGGACAAAGCACTTTGTAGGCCATATGGAGGTTTGAGCATTTACTATGTGACACATTGCACATTGGCACTTGCCAAGGTTACTACTTACTATTCATTTTTTAATATAGCACAATTATTTTGGCATTCCATCATTGATTCACAGTTTTTTACTTAGTGTTTGTTTGGTTTGTTCCACTTAATGAAATTTTGGAGATCTTTGATATCCTATTTAGGAGACCATTCACTTTTATAGGTCCACTATTCATCATTAATTGTTTTTATATCGCTTCTTATATCAATTTTTATGGTTGTATTTAATGTACTGCTATGCACACACTTTTTATTTATATTTATTTTTATTTATTTTTATTCTTTATTGCTGTTGCTATTAAATAAAGATATACTGTATATCTTGTATTACATCAACTTGCCCGGTTTTTCATGGTTTATCATGGTTCATGGTTTATCTATAGTTCTGGTGGTTGGTTTTTCTTGGTATATGAGTGGTTCCCATTTTGTTTTCGGTATAACACTGGGGATAATTATTTTACTACCCTAGATTTCATTAGAATTTAGTTTATTATCATGTGTATTGATCCCTGAGGTGTTATCAAACTGTTCTAAGAAGAGTATTTAGCAGTTTTTTAACCGTAATAGGCAGGATTACATTGACTGATTAAATCTCTGATTTTGTTCATTAAGGATATGTACATGTGTTGTTTCCTGAAACTGCAAAAAACTAAAAAAGCCACAGGTTTTGAAAAAAGTAAACATGGACAAAATGTATAAACAAATTTAATTTAACACAAGAACCTGATTTAACTAAAAGTTAACTAATTATTTTCTGATGATAAGTTTGCCTTAACCTTTGCTTATTAGAAGTTACCAGGGTGACCTATAAGTATTTTCATTCAGTGATTTTGATTGTGACCTCCCACGATCAGACTCATATTCGTCTTTTTTTATTTCAATTTATTTTTTCGAGATTAGAAAAAATCAGTTATTAATTAGTCTCAAACTGGAGTCAATTAAAAAGAAGCTCACACATGAAATTCCAGGTGGTTAGTAATATATTCCCTTGGCCATCTTCCATCCCTTTTTTTCTTGAAGTCTGAAATGGTAACTCCTATGTTTTGGAACATATCCAACCTCCAATGGTGACACATCTCTGCTCTGACACGCTGGTTGTGAGTCAGTTTTTCATAACTGGGTAGAGCTTACCCGAAAGGGGGCATCACCAGGATGATTGACAAATTCATCATCATTTATGTAAAAAAAAGTACTGTAAATTATGGTAGAAATGTAGTCCATTCTTGGAAGTTGCGGAGCATGGCATCTTAATGATTTTGATGCATTTTACTCCAGTGCTCTCTTCCTTAAGACTCATGGCAAAATGCCAGTCTTGATGAATCGAAGCCTGAGTTTTTTTATGTACATTGATAACCATATTAGGTTCTAAATCCACATTAAAAAAAGCATTGGAAATTGTTTTCGGATGCAGATTTTGAAGCGTATCAAAATTACTTTAGGAAAAATACGTGTGAACATAACTTTAAGGGATGCTTCACACATCAATTTTTTTCATACGTCTGCTATCCATGCTTTTCACAGATAGCACTCGCACCTATGATAGTCTACTGGGTAGTTCACATGTCTGATTCTTTCCTCGAACCAAGCGGTCAGCACAAAAGTGAGAAGACTTGTCCTATATGGATCCAAAAAAATCAGCATTTGAATGTCATTTGTGTACTGTTCAATTTTCACTGACTATTTGATACATGAAGCTTAAGAAGCCTCCATCATTTTGTTCTTTTATTCTGAAACAACTTATGAAACTTTTACAAAATTCTGATGGCAAAAACTGCCACTGACCAATCTCTGATGGCACTGTGATCAAAACCACTCATAAAACTCAGGCAGTATTTTTGTGTCCGAGGAAAATCACAGACGTATAAAGTCTCCTGTCCCCTCTTTAGGCATATTGTGCTCTAAAGATGCTCTATGATTTATAGAGAAGTCATTGGGAAGCCTCCCAGGAAATGCCCTGGTGTCTCTTTGAGTATTTCGGCAATGTTCTGCCTCGAAACCATACGTTTTTTTCAATGTTGAATGAAATCGAATAAAAAAAAAATCTGGAAAATGCCCGAAGAACGACTCTCCAAATTGTCTGTAGTATGATATCTATGAGCTCAAATATTACACACGGTAATTCCATAATAGTCTGAGTCTAAAAATTCTAAAATTGGAAATTCTAAAAATTGAAAATTCCAACAACGACAGAAATGCAATGTGAAGGATACAGCCGCAATGTAATACAGAAGTAAATACACTGATACGGGGCTGGCATTAGCTAGGAACAATCGAGTGTAATGAGCTGTCTTTCTTCATAGGCTCTTGATTTCCTCACCATGGGACTTCCTAGCATGGGGTAATGAGAATGAAGCTCTGTTTAATGAGTAATTTTCTTGTTGTGAGATTTTGCACTTGATGTTCTTCACGCTGAGAAGTTACCCTATACCCTTCGTAACCTTATGATTCATCTTAACGAAAAGCAAAAATCTCATCTAAACTATAGATGACCCATTACCAGAGAAAGTATGCGTATAAAACATCGCTCAGAAAAACACCAGTGCAGTAATAATTATTTTACGTATGTGATGTATACTCAGATATAATTTATTCCTTCCAAAATGAAAAGAGGTAAAGCAACCAATAAATATTTATTTAGTCTCTCAAAGTCAAACTCGTATGAGTACTCAAGGATTTAAAGGGAACCCGTCAGCAACTTTTAACATATAGAACTAAGGATATTGCTGTATAGATTATTGTCCCCCTTCAAAAATTACACCTTTTTTGTAGAGTTCGAATGTTGCTCTTATGAGAAATATAGAGTAGAAGCCATATGCAAATAAGGCTGGAAGTGCACTGGGGCGTGTCAGTGCACTTGAAAGACATCATCCAAAAGCATTGACACGGCCCCATTAGACTTCCAGCTTGATTTGCATACATCTTCTACCGTAAATTTCTCATGACCGGCACATAGGATTTTTTGCAATTTTTCATTGTGGGACAGGCTGCACCATTACGTCGATATTTAAAAATCATTTGTTGTTTGCACTTTAAAAAGGCATTCATGCAATTTTAATGATCACCCATAACATTAAAATAATCAGTTTAATATTACGTAGGTCTCCATCTTGCTGGAAAACCAGCTCTAGTTAATTAAGATAGAAAATAAACATTGTGTTTGTTTTAATGGGTCCAGAAAGGCTAGCGTTAACTCCCAATGCACAACAATAAGCCAAACTGTAATCTGTTATCTACTTATACTTATTTTCAACTGGTTAATGAGATCACCTGGTGCAGGCAAACCTTGTCCCATTTGAGCCACCACAATAAGACAGATATTTCCCCAGTGGAAGGATCATGAAGTAGTGTATATCAAGGAGTCCTTCGGATGAATGGCCATCATTGTAATATATGGGCCACTCCAGTCCACATGGCTTCTCTTTCTTAGGAGCTTTTTCTCCTGAGTGATTGCGGGTGTCCTAATAGCAGATCCTTCTTCTCTAATGTTTTTTGACCTAATGCAAAATATGGTCAGGCTTCTCCTCATTAGACAATTGAATCTAATAAAGGGCACCTTAGTCATGAAATACGTCAACAATATTTTTTTTTGTCTTTTAGCAAGTTTCTTCTAATTGATTATATTTGAGTATAAATAATCTTGTACCCATAGGTTATTCCATTTTGTCCATGGTGTAAAAGAGATTGTCCAGTGAAAGCAACTTATCACTAGTGATGAGCAAGTATACTCGTTACTCTAGATTTCACGAGCACGCTCAGGTGGTCTCCGATTATTTCGGTGTGCTTGGAGATTTAGTTTATGTCGACGCAGCTGCATGATTTGCGGCTGCTAGACAGCTTGGATACATGTTGGGATTGCCTGTTTTTTAGGAAATTCCCATATGTATTCAAGCTGTCTAGCAGCCGCAAATCATAATCATAAACTAAATCTCCGAGTATCCCGAAATACTCGGAGACCACCCGAGCATGCTGGTGAAATCTCGAGTAACGAGTATACTCGCTCATCACTAATTATCACATATTTGACAGATAGGTGATAACTTACTGATCAGTGGGGGTTTGACCACTAGAACGGGGAATTTTTATCCCCAATAGAGAACTTTTAGCCTTCATGCAAAATGGATTGGCAGGTAGAATGACAAACCGCTTCTCCATTTAGTCTGTATGGAGCTGCCGCGAAAGCTCAGCACAGCACTTTGCAGCCCTATAGTGAATAAATGGAGTGGGCATGTGCACTGCTTCTCCATTCTATTCATTAAGCAATCACTATAGATGAGCAGATTTTTTAAAAATTGAAGTACACTGACTTTGACAAATTTTCTCAAAAAATTAGATTTCAATACTGGAAAGCTTGTAATTGCTCAGAAAATACATATGGGGAAAGGAGAGAGAGGAGAGAGAGAAAGAGAGAGGACCCCACTGACCATAAGAGCTTACACTCTACAGGAGAGAGAGAGGACCCCGCTGACCATACGAGCTTACACTGTACAGGAGAGAGAGGACCCCACTGACCATAGGAGCTTACACTCTACAGGAGAGAGAGAGAGAACACCGCTGACCATAACAGCTTGCACTCTACAGAGGAGAGAGAGAGTACCCCGCTGATCATAAGAGCTTACACTATACAGGAGAGAGAGAACACCGCTGACCATAAGAGCTTACACTCTACAGGGGGGAGAGAGAGGACCCCACTGACAATAAGAGCTTACACTCTACAGGGGGGAAAGAGAACCCCACTGACAATAAGAGCTTACACTCTACAGGGGTACAGGGGAGAGAGAGAACCCCGTTCACCATAAGAGCTCACACTCTACAGGGGAGAGAGAACCCCACTGACAATAAGAGCTTACACTCTACAGGGGAGAGAGAGAACCCCACTGACAATAAGAGCTTACACTCTACAGGGGAGAGAGAGGACCTCGCTGACCATAAAAGCTTACACTCTACAGGAAGGAGAGAGGACCTTGCTGACCATGAGAGCTTACACTCTACAGGAAGGAGAGAGGACCTTGCTGACTATGAGAGCTTACATACTACAGGAGAGAGAGAACACTATTGAAAATAAGAGCTTACACTCTGCAAGACAGAGGACCCCATTGACCATAAGAGCTTACACTCTACAGGAGAGAGAGAGGGCCACACTGACCATAAGAGCTTACACTCTACAGGACGGAGCATTTATACTCTACAGGAGACAGAAACTGGCTTAGTGACTTTCCTAGATGGAAAATGACTCCACACAAACTGTGCTCCACTGTGAGCCACTGATGTGTGATGGTTCCAGGACACACCACTGTCATAGCTGAAGGTAATAATGGGGAAGCCCTTGCACCAATGCAAAATTACATTAGCTCTCTGATGCCTCAGCAATGTGGGAAATAAGTTTTATTCTTTTTTTGCAAACCACAAATCGAATCTCAAAATATTGAAATTTTCATGAAACTGCAAATTTCAGGAAATTCGACTTGAGCTCAATACTCTACGGATTGATTAGCTCATCTCTAGTTATCAGAAGACATCTTATTTTTTTCCAGACAACCCCTTTTTAGGGAAGAAAACATAATTTTCTGAATATTGGAAATGTTCTAGGTTGGTTCCACAATTTTCTGGATTTTTCTTTCAGACATTCTTTTTTCAATTCCTTTTTTGCTACTTTTTTCTCCAAACTTGATGTTTTTTTCTTATATGTATTCCGTGTGTGTTCAGCTAAAAACTAGATTACTGTTAAACTTCTCAGCACACTGAAAGTAGCAAATAACATCTGTCTTAATGCAGTCTTAATTTCTTATCAGGGATTCTTGGCTTGTGGGTCACTCAAGGACTCTGAATTCTATCTTACCAGACATTTTATTGTTGCTCTCCAGATTTTCTCGCCTTTTTATCAATGTTTTTTTTTTGTCCTAATCTTTATAAAAGTAAACTATTGCTGAGAGAATGTTGCTGGAAATACTTACTGGATGCATTTTACTTTTTCTGTTATATATGGCACTTGGTCTACAGTATAATCCACTTTACATAAACACTAATACATAAAACTATATATTATCATTTGCAGCCAAGTCCAAGTTTTGGCTTCACCCCTCTTTGGCCAAACTATTCGATAGGTGCAGGGCGTTACACTTGAAGAGCTCTCCGAACATATGAAACTCTTTACAGCTTAAAGATATTGTCCACTTCTTTAACATTGATGGCCTATCCATAGGATAAGTCATTAATGTCTGATAGATGGGGGTTCAACATCGGCATCCCCGGCATCCCCGCCGATACAAATTTAAAGAGAACATAGAAAGCTATTTTCAATTACATTTGTCTATAACCTCCCAGAGCTATTTGTTTTTGTGGTGAGCAGCCATTGCTTTTATTTTACAGACTTTCTTGTACACTTCTTCCTTCTACAGAATATGTTATATCCAAATCAATTTTCAAGCATGCAGTAGCGAAAGCATCAGGTGTAGGAACACGCTGTAATTCCACCGTATCTACTACGATTTCACGATTCCCCTTTACCAATTTCGTTAACATCTTCAATCACACGGAGAATCAAACATGATGGTCAGAGATAATGGACCTTGAACATTTTTAGCAAATTCTTGCTTCACGTTTAATTTAAAACTCTTTGGCAATACAATTAACTTGAACATGACAGTATTATAATATTGTATATTAGGTACCCTTGTGTTACTTTACAAGTTTTATTTTAATATGTATCTCAAAACCTTGATGCTATTGGGAAAAGTAGAAAATCTGAAAGCATCTCTATACCAATAAAAAAAAAAAATCAACGTACTTATGAATTGACCTCAATCTATTTAGGTCTATGAGTCTGACCAAGTATGAATGATATTGTTGGGTAGTCAAGTAATGATTTACATCCTTATGGTAAAGTCTGGCTGAGGTCGTTGGCTCAAAAAAGCAACCTCACATAGAGTTAGCAATAGCCACTCCATATATCAGATCTATTTTTCACCGTTTCACCCCCATTCAGAAAACTAGCCTCACAATGGGCTCCCAAGGTTGTATCCACAGAGTAGCTACTCTTTGGAGGAGAGAGACAAGATTTGTTAAACTAAGCTTGTCAGTAACTTGAAGGGTTAAATCAAGGACAGCATCAGTCTGCTAAACCACAGACGAAAAGGAAGTCAAGCAGTATACTGGGAGTTTAAGTAAGGTGCTGCACCATTGGTCAAAGCAGGGTGCTGATTACTACTGCCGAGCTGATGAACATCACACACACATATGGAAGGGTGAATAGACACATGGACTCCAGGCATTAGTGCAGCTTCCCAGAGGACAAGTTGAATAGAGGACTTAGACTACCTGAAATTTCAGGAGTTATCGGACCGATGGAGTGGAACCTAGCAGGGATAGCTGAAAACACAGCTAGTACATGGAGCAAACCAAACAAGGAACACTGGAGTCTCAATCCTAAGACACAAGTGTGTATCTTAATGGGTCTTAAATAGTATTAGAGAGATGATATAACTGAACCATGCTGGGTAACCTGCAAAATCCTATGTGGAGCACAACAGATGGCAGTAGACCAAGGTGAAGGAAGCAGAGCCCAGAATACCTGGGAGAGGTAGATAACAATAACCTGCAAAGCAAAAGGTGGCTACTTTGAAGAACCTAGAATATAAGACATAATTTCAGTTGTTTCACACTTTTTTGTTAAGCATATAATTTCACATGTGTTAATTCATAGTTTTGATGCCTTCAGTGTGAATGTACAATTTTCATAGTTATGAAAATACAGAAAAATCTTTAAATGAGAAGATGTGTCCAAACTTTTGGTCTGTACTGTATTTGTTTTTTGTTTCACTTATACTTAAAAAAAACTGCTATTTTTTTTCATTTCACAAATGTTTAAAAAACAAAAACAATTAGAAATATTGGTAATTTCATCCAGGACACTGGGTCTATATTAGTCTCTTGCTTTGCTGTCTGTTCGGAAAGAGTTTACAACAGTTTTCCTGTCATCTGAGGCAGGATTGCAATGGCACTATCACAATAGACAATGTGACAAATAATCCCCCTATTTTTGTACTGATCTCTGCACACGCTCATTAGATGCTTCAATGCAAAAGATAGGGTCAGAGTTTGTTCATTGTAGCTAATATATATGTGGATTTCTTTAAACAGCAGGAAGTTGGAGTCTAAAAAAGCCCCAGTGTCCAATGTGAAAACTCTACAATTTCTAATTTTTATTTTGAATTAATATCGGGATATAGGAGAAAGCATTGCTAAAATTGAATTAGAAAACAAAAAAACCTTATCAGTTTCTGATATTCGCTTCCACTTAAAACAGGACAGATCCTTTTTTAATCTTTATTTTTCAACAAGTTTTGAGCCAACTGGAGATCTCTTCATCAATACGGCTTAACTACTTGTCGCAAAAATGGAAATTCCCAAAAATATATACATTTGTACGAAAATACAAAATAAAATACAAAATGTCTTCCAAATGTCTAAATCTACTTTAGAAGGGTTTACAGTTTTCTACCATGCGGTGGACAATCACACAGTTCATTTACATGAACTCAATACTCAGCTGATGACATTCCACCTTAGGGACAGATTCCATATTCAAATATTCATGTGTTTGCTGGTGAAAGTCACAGACATTTAGAAAAAGAACATTTCATTTGACACTATTTAGAATAAAATGAAAGATTTTATTTTTTTCCGGGAGGGCTTGTAAGATTTATAGTCCGGGGCCTCATTAATCATTACATTCGGTGCTCCGTTAGTTACGTATTTATTAGATTCAGTTTTAATTCTGAATTACACATTGAGCGTTGACGAGTTCATTACACCTTGGAACATATTTACCAACATTAATGTAAAAATGTGTTGTAATGTGAACTTGTCAACTCGAATGAGCGATGACGTACATCTTTTAATTGTCCCATTCGTTTCTATGGGGGACCATAACATTTTCCTCATTACTGGTTCCATTAACATTTCTCCCTAGACTAGAAAAAAATACAATTTTTTTTTCCAGACCTCATTAATGTGCATCTCATTATCGATCAGTTGATTGCAGTGAGGGGATGAAAGACTTTGGAGTCATTAATACAGTAGCGTCATATTGATTAAATTAGGCTTTTACGACAGGGAGAAACCTATTAATCCACACTGTAGAGTCAATCATTTATTTCTTCTTATATAGTCATTACTTGATCACAGTTTAATGGAGAGTAGCACATTTAAAGCTCATTTAATAATATTTATGTAAAGCAAATTATTCCTTTTACAAGAAAACAAGCCGATAAAGATTATAAATGGATTTCAGAGTGTCCACCAGCATTAACCCGCCAGTGAATTACACACAGAAGAGTGCTATAAGGTCTAATGTATCAAGCAATTAGCGTTTAAAAGAGAGCTAGTCATAGATTATCATTAGAGATCATTTACTGTGTTTTTAAAAATATATACTAGATTATATTTCATGACTTTTCCCATATCACTGATGGTATCTTCAAAGCATTATAGCTGCCACTTTATGACAAGTCCGTTTGATCACTGCTGATCATAAGATACATAATCAACTGTAATTTTTGTTTAAACCCGGCAGCAAATGCTCAATTTCACCAACCAAGATCAATTAGGGCATACAAAGTTTTCTTGGAATTCAATGAACAGTTTGTATATGCGACGGATATCTTGGGTCTTCCTATCTGGTTAATTCTCTTCTATTAAATGTTTCCTTAAAGGGGCTAAACAGACTTATTCTACTGATGACTAGAGATGAGCGAATTAATTCATAGTAAATGCAATTCATTTAAAATTTTCAAAAAAAATTCAGATTCCACTGTATCTGAATTTGTTTAGAATTTGACTTGGGTGAATGCAGAAAAATGGTAATAATATTCTTTATTTATATAGCGCCAACATATTCCACAGCGCTTTACAGTTTAATAGTTTCAAACACAACAGTCATAAGTAACAGCGTTAACAATGCAATAATTAAAGCACAATAACATGACCCTGCTCAGGAGAGCTTACATTCTATTATGAGGTGGGGAGATACAAAGTACAGGTGTGTATTTACAATGATGTATTTACAATGATGGTCCAGTCATGGGGGGTAGATGGAAGTAGTGAATGGGCTACACACACACAAACACAAAATGACTTTGATTAGTGAACGTGATAGGCCGCTCTAAACAAATGTGTTTTGAGGGTGCACCTAAAACTATGCAAATTGTGGATGGTCCAAATATCTTCGGGTAGAGCATTCCAGAGGATTGGTGCAGCATGGGAGAAGTCTTGGAGTCGGGAGTGGGAGGTATGGATTAGTGCAGAGGTTAGTCGGAAGTCATTTGCAGAGTGCAGCGGTCGACTAGGCCTATACACAGAAATAAGAGAGGAGATGTAAGGGGGTGCCGCACTGTGGAGAGCTTTGTGGGTGAGAACAGGTACTTTGAATTGGATCCTATAATGAATGGGCAGCCAGTGTAACGACTGGCAAAGAAGGGCTGAATCTGAATACCGATTAGCCAGGTAGATGACCCTGGCTGCTGCATTAAGGACAGACTGAAGAGGGGAACGTCGAGTGAGGGGGAGGCCAATTAATAGAGCATTGCAGTAGTCCAGGCGGGAGTGGATCAGGATGACAGTGAGGAGGGTTTTTGTTGTTTCCATGGTGAGAAAAGGGCGGATTTTAGAGATGTTCTTTAGGTGTAAGTGGCACGAGCGGGCAAGAGATTGTATATGGGAAATGAAGGAGAGATTGGTGTCAAACGTAACACCCAGACAGCGCGCCTGCTGCCGGGGCGTTATTATGGTGCCACCCATGGAGAGGGAAATGTCAGATTTAGGGAGGTTAGTAGATGGCGGGAGCAGAAGAAGTTCAGTTTTGGAGAGTTTGAGTTTAAACACTTTTGCTGGCTTCTGAGGGCCAGGAAGACGTTAAAAAATAAATATACTTATCTATCTTTGGTCCTCTCCAGAACTGTCCCATTGCAGCCCTGATCTTTGACTGTCATTTTTCTCCTTTTGACCACTCTTGGTTCTTCTCTCTTTTGGTGCTGCTGTTGCCCATACCACATGTGGTCATGTGTGGTGCATCGCATGTCAATAATGTCAGTTATTTACATTGCAACCTAGTCTAACCAAATGGGGCCTGGTCAACAGCAGCTCCAGAAGAGAGAAGACCTGTAAGTAGTGGGAAGGAGAAGAAGAACAAAAGAGGTGTCAGCTGGAAGATGAGACAATGACGGGAAAAGGATAGGGAGGTTCAATGAGAAGTATTTCTTTAAACTCCTTCCTTGTATATTTAATTTGTACCAAATGTATTTGATCTTCATTCTGAATGTCCATTCAACTTTATTGATGACCTATCCTTGGGATAGTGCATTAATATCAGATTGGTGAGGGGGTCTGTCATCCGGCACCCTCACCGATCAGCATCAGTTACATTACGCTCAATGCGCTGGGCTTTGTTCACTGTTTACATCCGGCTGCCACCGCTGGAAACAGCTTGACAGTAGAGGTACTGTGTTTCAGATCTCCATTAATCTGACATTGATTACCCATCCTAAACAAAAGCCATCAAAATCCTAAGTTTGGACAACTCCTCTGATATGTTATTTTATATGGATTTTTCCCAAACCATCTAAACCATAAGACATATATATGTAGTCATCAACATTCTAACATGTAAAACCTTTCTACATTCTCCCCTTGGACAACACTTTCCTCTCCTGTATTTTAGAGGCTCAATATTTTATTGGGCCCTTGAGGCTTAAGGTGAGGAAGATTAGAGCAATTCAAAAAACGTGCTTCACTGGGGATTCACTAATGGTACATTACTTTTTGCTGAGTTATATTTACAGAAGGATGACATACGGAACTATAATTCAGCATTTCAGCCTCTGCAGAAGAAAGTTTATCAGACCAACAATGCAAATTTTTCAAGTTTTCATCTTCTCTATTCATAGCAATAAGTCAGAATCCAGCTTTAATATTCATGTGAAATAAAAAATATGACTGTGTGCCACGAAGTTGAATACCCGTTTGATAACAGTGCCATTGTTAAAGCTCGTGAACAGTGAAATGTTAATGTAGGGACACACACACACATCTTCAGATAGAAATCCAAGATTTTATTTTCTAAAGCACTAAAGTCTACATTCACATAAAACATCTAAGAATGCTATCAAATGTGAAAACTACAAGCAAGAATGACCTCTTCAATTTCATATTTACAACATAGGAAATCCATGTTTCATAGCCCCCCAGAGGGGGGGGGCTATGTCCCCCTATAAGTCTTCTGATAACTTAATAATTTTGGAAGCCCAATAGCTTTGCCATCAAATTGCCATTCCAGTAATATCATTACGAAAGTACTTATATGTATTTATGTGAATGGGTTCAGCCGCCGCATAAGACAGAGCACGTGAATATGGCTGTTATTAAACAAAAAAGGACTGTATTTCTAATTCTGGAAACAGTGGGAATGGCTGGAGGGAGCCACTGAGACTTTGGGTGCTGGGTATTTCGGGAGGGTGCAACAAGCCACTTTTCCTTGATGCAGGCAGTGGACTGAAGGAAAGCCTAGCTACAATTCAGGAAAACCCTTTATTGTGTTTCCAATCCCAAGTCTTCATTGTCCTATCATAGCCAAAAAATGCCTCAACAAACACATTATACACCGACATAGCTTCAATGCATTTTCATAAAAATGCTCCATTATCACTGAGCGGCAATCGCCGGCTTTCCAGCTGGTGGAACATTCTTGTTCATGGGTCTCTAGACAGGAAATATAATATTTGTTCATGCCAAAACTGAATAAAAAGCATGAGGAGACATTTGCGAGTTTTCTCTTAATTCTTCAACTTGGAGAAAAATACACAAATTGTAAACAGCAGTGAACGGTGGATTTATCAGGGCAGGACCTGAGTAGATGAGAAATGGAGAATAGGTTATGTGACCGGCTAAAATCTGTTCTCACGCCACCATCTTTCACCCGTAAAGTTCTGCTGTTTTCAATCTGCTCAGTAAGTCAGAGCCAATTCTGTTAGACACACTTCTAATCGGCTTTTAGTGTGAATAATATTACAACTGGTTAAAAGCTATGGATCCAAGGTATTCATTTCATGAAATTTTCATATGTCAAAAAACAATTTTTACTTAAAGTATGAAATACAATACTCCAGGTCCAGAGTTCCTAGTTTTTAGTTAGATTTTAAGAAAAGTAATTTACCCCAAATGTGGGGTAACTCTGTATCAATTACAGCTTAGTTTGGAAAAAAATTCGAAATGTAAATATTTGTTTTGAAAAAAAATGTTAAGTCGATTTTGATTCCTTTTGAAATCCCTTTAAACTTTTGTCTTCTCACCTCGATCTCATGTACAACATAAACATTTTACTATAGGCCACATTATCTGCTTATATACAGTATTGTGCCTCATTCTCCTCCAGAAGAAATGCTTCTAACTGAGAATACAGTTGGTAAATGGCACTCCATGAAAAATATAGAATAGATTATGGCCGCACTTATCTGTGCTAAAATGAGGAAATATGAAATATATAGGAAATAGGAATAGCATACTGGCTTATGAACTTTATGAAAAAACATGAGATTTTTAGCACAAGATTTGGCCAAATATTGTGAGCCCATTCACCAAAACGTCAAGGTAATCTCAGATCGAATGGGTAACTAACCTGACTGCCTGGTGTGAACACTTACCTATGGTATCTGAGCTACTGCCCAATGTGAACACATGCTTGTGGCTACTAACATGATAAAGCCTACTTATAAGCCAGTATGCTATTCCTATTTCCTATATATTTCATATTTCCTCATTTTAGCACAGATAAGTGCGGCCATAATCTATTCTATATGTCTTTTTTGGCTATGCACTAGCATTAATTATTATTATATATTGTTCAGTCAGTTTATTTATTTCTACTCCATGAAAAATGCCATTTTATTTTCTTGTGGACTTTGTATGAAGGAAGGAACCCATGGCGGGTTATGAGCATAACATACCTAGCATTTTTTTTACACCATTTTGGGACTCAGTGTCAATTTTTCCAACGACAAACTCTATAAAAATGAATTTTTTTCTGCACAAAAAAATATGCAAAATGATAAAAAAGTCACAAACTTTTATAATAAATGGCATTCAAATGCAAAAAGTCTGAGTGAAAGTAATATTTAAACCTGGTGAGATCGATTTCCTAAATTCACAAAATAAACAACAGGTGACAAAAATTTTAACTTCCTCTTCCTCCTCTTCCTGCACTTTGATCTCTGCGCAAATCACAGAGCACAATATTCTCATAAAGAAGTGAATAGATCACTTTTTTTTACTGTGTTCTTATGTTCAGTTGTATGCTGTCAAGCAAAGATTTCAAGTATGCTTTCGACTAAGACTAGGGTCACATGACAGTATTTTCTCTCATCTGAGAGAATTGAGCCAACTATGCTAAGCACACTCTGATCAGTTTGATTCAAGTTTGCTCCGATTCTCTCGGATGAGGAGCAGATGGAAAAAAAACATTTCTCCATTTTGTCGATTCTGTCAGTGAGTGTAAAAGGGACTATCCTCTGATATCACCCAATTGCAGTCTGATATATTCCTCACAATCATTGACTTGCATGGCCGAGTGCGATCCCAATATCAGCTCAAACTCAGGCATACAGCAATTTTTACCTCATACCGTCTCTGTTGGACGGCCCTGTCATAGCATTCGCTTGAGTGTGATCCGATGTTTTGTCGGATCGTACTTGGAGTGAAAATATGGTCGTATGCATGAGCCTTTCGGATGAGCAAATCTGCCAAAATTCAAAGTTGGCAGTCTTTTGAATTAGGCAAGGAAATTAGATTTGCCCAAATATACTGGATGAAAGTTAAATGTGCATTATAAACATAGATAAAGCAAAACATAAAAATATTATTCTCACCAGACCTGCCATGCTATGCTACTGTCTGGTGGGTTTCTTGGGTCCGATGGTTTTCTTCGGTCTGATGGTTTTCTTCGGTCCGATGTGGTGTCTCCTTCTGTTTTGTGCAGTGCCACGTAGCAACTTTTTGCGCTGAGTAGGACCGTGTTGTCATGATGTCATGATTCACGTCACAAGTCATGACGTCACACTGAACACCTTAGTAGCCTTCACACAACAACATGATGTTTAAAGCCAGAGAAAGAAACTGCCCCTGACAGGAGAGGAAGCTGTGCAAGATCCAAGAAGATCGAGTCCGTACAACAGGACAGGTGAAGGCCACATGAGTATAATTTTTTTATTTTGAACGCCTTCTTGACTCTGTAATTTGGCAACATCTAGAAACTATTTTGCTGAATTTGTACAGAGCAAATTTGGATTCAGACAAATTCTATTTTTTTTTTAAATTCAAGGGAAATTTGATTAACCTCGAATTGATTCGCTCATCTTCGTTTCCCCCTAATACTTCTCTGAAAATTACATTATTTTTACATTTTCCTATTGTCAAAAGCTGAAATATTATATCTTATATGTTCAATATAGACACCACTGAGTTACAGAACAATTTCCTGAGTGTTTAGCTGGAAATTCAAAACAAGTAATATAAAATGAATCACCCATGTGAGATGTAGGGGCGGAAAAGGCCAAAAATGCCTCTTGGCATCACCCATTCATGTTAAGTCGTTTATTGGAAACATATCACATAACTGACAGTTTCTGTAAATCTCACACACTGTATAACACCCTAACACCGTATACCTCATCTGACCTTAACTTTTCCTTTGAGAACAGAGACAGGGGAATCTACTGGGGTCAGATTTGTGTTTGGGCCATTCAGTGTCTAAATAAATTCATTTCTGCATCTGAATTATTAAATATTCAATTATTTGAAGAGATAAATATCTAATATTTTATTAAAAAAACATTTTAGAAATGCAAAAAGCAAATCTCTTCACATGATCTATACAGATCTGTGTTTTCTTTATAGTTACTGCTTCTGCTTACCTTCATGGCTTTCTTCTAAAGAGTTTCTCTGGTGAAAACAAGAGATGTTTGCATGTGTTTTTTTTACAGGACAGCAGTTATTATTCGTAACTGTAATGTCCTATAAGATGCTATAGGATCTGTCAAGACCCCAGAGCAAAATAAAAGTGTTATGTTAAAATTATATAAAAAACCCCTCATACTCACCTTCCGCTCCTCTCTCCAATCCCTTCACTACTCACTGCTACCTGTCTTGTCCTTGCTGTATCTTTTGATCTTCCACCACTCGTGTTGGAATCTTCAGGTCTATCACACTGTGCTGGATTTCTAGGTGTAATGGCACCCTGGAGGGTTCACGTGGGAGGTCCATAGCAATGGCCCAAGAATTTCATAGTGAGTGGTGAAGTGAGTATAAATACCATACTTTTTCTTTTTTAACCTTTTGATGGCCCATTATGGCTCAGAGAACCTAAAGGCCGCCATTTTGCTGAATTTGTAATGAAACAAATTGCAATAAAATCTTCATTTTTGTGAATGCTTTATTAGCTCATCTCCAGTTGTCACCTATGCACAGGGTTCAGTAGATGATATCTCATTGATTGGTGGGGATGAACCACTGAAAAGCAGATTGAGGCACTTTAATCATTGTTAGAACGGAACTGCAGTGCACAGGCTCGACCGATGCTCCATTCATTCCCAATGGGATTGCCATAAAGGATAAATGGAGTGGCAATCATTCCATTTTGTAACAGGTAACTTCATGGATAAAAATTCCTTATTCTGCTGATTATCGGTGATGGACCTTGCAGTCGGACCCCTTTGATCAATACGTTAACTAATTTTTACCAGACAACCACCCTAATTTATAAGGCCAGTTTTACAAATGGGACATGGATTCCATACTATCATCTTCTGCCTTGTTCTCTTTAGAATTTAGATTAGGATGAAGCTTGGGTGCCTTAAAGGAACAATTTAATAATAAAACTCCGCTATGTTATGCCTAAGACCAGAGAGGGCAATACTCAATGATTTCCAAAGATAGAAAATTCATGCACCACTCTTTCACTTGAGTAAGCAAACTATGATTCAACCTGTATGCATCCCACTGCCCTTTCTAATGGATGGTCATATTTTCTAATAATGTCCTTATCTGGTTGATAGTAGTGTTGAGCATTCCGATACTGCAAATATCGGGTATTGGCCGATATTTGCTGTATCGGAATTCCGATACCGAGTTCCGATATTTTTGCGTTATCGGAAATCGGAATCGGGATCCATATTCATGTAAAAAATAAAGAATAAAAAAAAAAATATGGATATACTCACCCACCGACGGCCCCTGGCTCTCAGCGGTGCAACCGGCAGCCTCCGTTCCTAAGAATGCAGTGAGTGTAGGACCTGCGATGACGTCGCGGTCTTGTGATTGGTCGCGTGACCACTCATGTGACCGCTCACATGACCGCTCACGTGACCGCAACATCATCAAAGGTCCTTCACTCTGCATTCTTAGGAACGGAGGCAGACGCTTGCAGCGGTGACAGCCAGGGGCCGTCCGAGGGTGAGTATATCCATATTTTTTATTTTTATTCTTCATTTTTTACATGAATATGGATCCCAGGGCCTGAAGGAGAGTTTCCTCTCCTTCACACCCTAGGAACCATCCAGGATCGCTCCTATTACTTTCCGATATTTGTGTCCCATTGACTTGTATTGGTATCGGGTATCGGTATCGGCGATATCCAATATTTTTTGATACTCCGATACTTTCAAATATCGGACGGTATCGCTCAACACTAGTTGTTAGGTTATAAAGCAGGTACCTGTCTTTAACAACCCTTCATTTTATTGTTTGGTTGCTTCATAGCTGCTTTAATGCCCATTATACCCTTCCCATACTGTGTAGTTTTGCTCTACATGAACAGTGGCATCAAGTGGTTGTGGCAACCAGCCTTACAAGATCATGTTAGACCTTGTAGATTTATTAGTGGGAAATCATTTTGTCATGTTACAAATGATGCTTGAACTATATTTTTTCTGGTTATTTTACTTGTTCGTTAATTTATTATTCTTGACCATGCCTCTGAGTTAAGATTTGGTATGCCAATCTGGTACTTGTTGACGTCTACCTGGTACTGAACCGTACTTATTACTGACTAAATTCATAGTTATTTCCTCCAACTTGTTGCATTTTTATTGATTTTCTAGGGAAGACGCATGGTTTTGTGTTGTGAATTAGACTTTTTTGGCTCCCTCTAGTGGTTACTAGTGATATGACTCTGGGATTTCCTTCCCTCTGTTTGCACCCAGCTGGGTCGTTACTTCAGGGGTGTTGCTATATAAACCTCCTGGAACCTTAGTCCAGTGCCTGGCATCGGTGTTATCAGACACATTCTGTTTGCTCCTGTTTGCTGGTCCTGGTTCGTGCTAAATTAAGCTAAGTCTTGCTTCTTTGTTTTTTGGGTTATTTGTTTGCTATCATTTTTGTCCAGCTTGTACTAAATGTGATTCCTGACCTTGCTGGAAGCTCTAGGGGGCTGGTGTTCTGCCCCAGGGCCGTTAGACGGTTCGGGGGTTCTTGAATTTCCAGTGTGGATATTTTTGATAGGATTTTTTGCTGACCATATAAGTTATCTTTCTATATTCTGCTATTAGCTAGTGGGCCTCTCTTTGCTAAATTCCTAGCTCATTCTTATGTTTGTCTTTTCCTCTTACCTCACCATTATTATTTGTGGGGGACTTCTATCCAACTTTTTGGGGTATTTCCTCTGGAGGCAAGAAAGGTCTTTCTTTTCCCTTCTAGGGGTAGTTAGCTCTCTGGCTGGCGCGAGATGTCTAGGATCAACGTAGGAACGTTCCCCGGCTGCTGGTATTTGTGGTGCTAGGATTAGTTATATGGTCAGCCCAGTTACCACTGCCCTATGAGCTGGTTTTCTGTATTTACTGACTTAGCATTATTCCTGAGACCCTCTGCCATTGGGGTCATAACAGTATGCCAGGCCAATATTGAATGTTTAAAGCATTGCAGAAGTGGGATAATAAGAAAGGAAACTCTGAGTTTTTCTTTTCTTCCTTCTCTTCCTCCCCTCTACCTTTGAGTGGCGTGTGCTTGCTGCAGACATGAATGTGCAGACCTTGATTACAAGTGTTGACCAGCTGGCAGCTCGTGTGCAGGGTATACAAGATTTTGTTACCAGTAGTCCTATGTCTGAACCTAAAATACCTATTCCGGAATTGTTTTCTGGAGATCGATTTAGGTTTAGGAATTTCAAGAATAATTGTAAGTTGTTTCTTTCTCTGAGACCCCGTTCATCTGGAGATTCTGCTCAGCAAGTTAAAATTGTTATTTCTTTTTTGCGGGGCGACCCTCAGGATCGGGCTTTCTCGCTAGCGCCAGGAGATCCGGCATTGGCGAATATTGATGCGTTTTTTCTGGCGCTCGGTTTGCTTTACGAGGAACCCAATCTTGAAATTCAGGCAGAAAAAGCCTTGCTGGCTATTTCTCAGGGTCAGGATGAAGCTGAAGTGTATTGCCAAAAATTTCGGAAATGGTCCGTGCTTACTCAGTGGAATGAGTGTGCTCTGGCCGCAAATTTCAGAAATGGCCTTTCTGAAGCCATTAAGAATGTGATGGTGGGTTTCCCTATTCCTACAAGTCTGAATGATTCTATGGCGCTTGCTATTCAAACTGACCGGCGTTTGCGGGAGCGCAAAACCGCTAATCCTCTGGTGGTGTTGTCTGAACAAACACCTGATTTAATGCAATGTGATAGAATTCAGACTAGAAATGAACGGAAAAATCATAGACGTCAGAATGGGTTGTGTTTTTACTGTGGTGATTCTACACATGTTATATCAGCATGCTCTAAACGCCTAACAAGGGTTGTTAGTCCTGTCGCCATTGGTAATTTGCAACCTAAATTTATTTTGTCTGTGACTTTAATTTGCTCTTTGTCTTCTTACCCTGTTATGGCGTTTGTGGATTCAGGTGCCGCCCTGAGTCTTATGGATCTGTCATTTGCCAAGCGCTGTGGTTTTGTTCTTGAACCGTTAGTAAATCCTATTCCTCTTAGAGGTATTGATGCTACGCCATTGGCGGAAAATAAACCGCAGTTTTGGACGCAGGTGACCATGTGCATGACTCCTGAACATCGGGAGGTGATTCGTTTTCTTGTTCTGCATAAAATGCATGATTTGGTCGTTTTGGGTCTGCCATGGTTACAGACCCACAATCCAGTCCTGGATTGGAAGGCAATGTCTGTGTCAAGTTGGGGCTGTCAGGGAATTCATGCTGATTCCCCGCCGGTGTCTATTGCTTCCTCTACTCCTTCGGAAGTTCCTGAGTATTTGTCTGATTATCAGGATGTATTCAGTGAGTCCAGATCCAGTGCTCTGCCTCCTCATAGGGACTGTGACTGCGCCATAGATTTGATTCCAGGTAGTAAATTTCCTAAGGGAAGATTATTTAATCTGTCAGTACCTGAGCATGCCGCAATGCGTTCATATATCAAGGAGTCTCTGGAGAAGGGGCATATCCGTCCATCCTCTTCCCCTCTTGGTGCGGGATTCTTTTTTGTGGCTAAGAAGGACGGATCTTTGAGACCTTGTATTGACTATCGGCTACTGAATAAAATCACTGTAAAATTTCAGTATCCTTTGCCTCTCTTGTCGGACTTGTTTGCCCGGATTAAGGGTGCCAAGTGGTACACCAAGATAGATCTTCGTGGTGCATACAACCTTGTGCGCATTAAGCAAGGTGATGAATGGAAGACTGCATTTAATACGCCCGAAGGTCATTTTGAGTACTTGGTGATGCCTTTTGGGCTTTCTAATGCTCCCTCAGTATTTCAGTCCTTTATGCATGATATTTTCCGGAAGTATCTGGATAAATTTATGATTGTTTATCTGGACGATATTCTGTTTTTTTCTGAAGATTGGGACTCACATGTGGAGCAGGTCAGGATGGTGTTTCAGGTTTTGCGTGAGAATGCCTTGTTTGTTAAAGGCTCAAAGTGTCTCTTTGGAGTACAGAAAGTTCCCTTTTTGGGGTTTATTTTTTCCCCTTCTGCTGTGGAGATGGACCCAGTCAAGGTCCGAGCTATTCCTATTCATGAGTGGACTCAACCCACGTCAGTTAAGAGTCTTCAGAAGTTCTTGAGTTTTGCTAACTTCTACCGTCGTTTTATCGCTAATTTTTCTAGCGTTGTTAAACCTTTGACGGATATGACCAAGAAAGGTTCTGATGTTGCTAACTGGGCTCCTGCAGCCGTGGAGGCGTTCCAGGAGTTGAAGCACCGGTTTACTTCGGCGCCTGTTTTGTGCCAGCCTGATGTCTCACTTCCCTTTCAGGTCGAGGTGGATGCTTCTGAGATTGGGGCAGGGGCCGTTTTGTCACAGAGAGGCCCTGGTTGCTCGGTAATGAGACCATGTGCTTTCTTCTCTAGGAAGTTTTCGCCTGCTGAGCGGAATTAATATTGTGGGCAATCGGGAATTACTGGCCATGAAGTGGGCATTTGAGGAGTGGCGTCATTGGCTCGAGGGTGCTAAGCATCGTGTGGTGGTCTTGACTGATCACAAAAATTTGATGTATCTCGAGTCTGCTAAACGCTTGAATCCTAGACAGGCCCGCTGGTCATTGTTTTTCTCCCGTTTTGACTTTGTGGTCTCGTATTTACCAGGTTCAAAGAATGTGAAAGCTGATGCTCTTTCAAGGAGCTTTGTGCCTGACTCTCCTGGAGTCACAGAACCTGTTGGTATTCTTAAAGAAGGAGTTATTTTGTCAGCCATTTCTCCTGATTTGCGACGTGTGTTGCAGAGATTTCAAGCTGGTAGACCTGACTCTTGTCCACCTGACAGACTGTTTGTTCCTGAAAAGTGGAGCAGCAGAGTCATTTCCGAGGTTCATTCCTCGGTGTTGGCAGGTCATCCAGGAATTTTTGGCACCAGAGATCTGGTGGCTAGGTCATTTTGGTGGCCTTCCTTGTCACGGGATGTACGGTCATTTGTGCAGTCCTGTGGGACTTGTGCTCGAGCTAAGCCTTGCTGTTCCCGTGCCAGCGGGTTGCTCTTGCCCTTGCCTGTCCCGAAGAGGCCTTGGACACATATTTCCATGGATTTCATTTCTGATCTCCCGGTGTCTCGGGGTATGTCTGTCATCTGGGTGGTATGTGATCGCTTTTCAAAAATGGTCCATTTGGTGCCTTTGCCTAAGCTGCCTTCCTCTTCCGATCTGGTTCCTGTGTTCCTTCAGAATGTGGTTCGTTTACACGGCATTCCTGAGAATATTGTGTCTGACAGAGGATCCCAGTTTGTTTCCAGGTTCTGGCGATCCTTTTGTGCTAGGATGGGCATTGATTTATCGTTCTCGTCTGCCTTTCATCCTCAGACTAATGGACAAACTGAGCGAACTAATCAGACTCTGGAAGCTTACTTGAGGTGTTTTGTTTCGGCAGATCAGGATGATTGGGTGACCTTCTTGCCGTTGGCTGAGTTTGCCCTAAATAATCGGGCTAGTTCCGCTACTTTGGTTTCGCCATTTTTCTGCAACTCTGGTTTCCATCCTCGTTTTTCCTCGGGACATGTGGAGCCTTCTGACTGTCCTGGAGTGGATTCTGTGGTGGATAGGTTGCAGCAGATCTGGAATCATGTGGTGGACAACTTGAAGTTGTCACAGGAGAAGGCTCAGTGTTTTGCCAACCGCCGCCGCGGTGTGGGTCCCCGACTTCGTGTTGGGGATTTGGTGTGGCTGTCTTCTCGATTTGTTCCTATGAAGGTCTCCTCTCCTAAATTTAAGCCTCGCTTCATCGGTCCTTACAAGATATTGGAAATCCTTAATCCTGTGTCCTTTCGCTTGGATCTTCCGGTTTCGTTTGCCATTCACAACGTGTTCCATAGGTCTTTGTTACGACGCTACGTTGTGCCTGTGTTTCCTTCTGCTGAGCCTCCTGCTCCGGTGTTGGTTGAGGGCGAGTTGGAGTACGTGGTGGAGAAGATCTTGGATTCTCGTCTCTCCAGGCGGAGGCTTCAGTATTTGGTCAAGTGGAAGGGTTATGGTCAGGAGGATAATTCCTGGGTGGTTGCCTCTGATGTGCATGCGGCCGATTGGGTTCGTGCCTTTCACGCTGCTCATCCTGATTGCCCTGGTGGTCTTGGTGAGGGTTCGGTGACCCCTCCTTAAGGGGGGGTACTGTTGTGAATTAGACTTTTTTGGCTCCCTCTAGTGGGTACTAGTGATATGACTCTGGGATTTCCTTCCCTCTGTTTGCACCCAGCTGGGTCGTTACTTCAGGGGTGTTGCTATATAAACCTCCTGGAACCTTAGTCCAGTGCCTGGCATCGGTGTTATCAGACACATTCTGTTTGCTCCTGTTTGCTGGTCCTGGTTCGTGCTAAATTAAGCTAAGTCTTGCTTCTTTGTTTTTTGGGTTATTTGTTTGCTATCATTTTTGTCCAGCTTGTACTAAATGTGATTCCTGACCTTGCTGGAAGCTCTAGGGGGCTGGTGTTCTCCCCCCGGGCCGTTAGACGGTTCGGGGGTTCTTGAATTTCCAGTGTGGATATTTTTGATAGGATTTTTTGCTGACCATATAAGTTATCTTTCTATATTCTGCTATTAGCTAGTGGGCCTCTCTTTGCTAAATTCCTAGCTCATTCTTATGTTTGTCTTTTCCTCTTACCTCACCGTTATTATTTGTGGGGGGCTTCTATCCAACTTTTTGGGGTATTTCCTCTGGAGGCAAGAAAGGTCTTTCTTTTCCCTTCTAGGGGTAGTTAGCTCTCCGGCTGGCGCGAGACGTCTAGGATCAGCGTAGGAACGTTCCCCGGCTGCTGGTATTTGTGGTGCTAGGATTAGTTATATGGTCAGCCCAGTTACCACTGCCCTATGAGCTGGTTTTCTGTATTTACTGACTTAGCATTATTCCTGAGACCCTCTGCCATTGGGGTCATAACAGTTTTGCTTCTGACCATGTCACAGCCCTATTGCTGACATTTTTCATGACTACTTTGGGTACCACATGGCATTTAAGTCCATATTTCTGAGCAGACGGTGAAAACCTTGGTGTTCCTTTGACTTCTCAGCATCAGATTGCTTAGATAAGTAAAATTTGCAGTACACAAGCATAAGGCAATTGCAATTTAACCTGCTCGAATATTCTTGTCATCACAGTTCAGTTAGGCAAGAATTATAAAATGTGTAATTCAACCCAACACAAAGGTTCTTCGAATTGTGAAATGTGTCGTAATGGAAAAATGGGTTTGCCCATAGTAGTAAGATTGGTATAGACATTATGGGAGACATTTACTTACGTCAAACATTTCTATGTTGTTCTTAATGAAAAGAACAGTTGACTAAAATGTGACAAAATTTGTAAGAGACATAGCCCGCTTAATAAATTTTTCACATCTGTCTGTGTCCCAGAAATGCAAATGACTATGACTTTGCCCAGTGCACAAAAAAGGTCCATAAATACATGGTTGGTGAAGTTTGATGTGGAAGAACATGACCGGCCGCACAGAGCCTGGACCTCAACCTCATTCAACAACTTTGGGATGAACAAGTATCCAGCTTACCTCCATGTGATCTTCAAGCAGTCTGGAGCAAAGATGGCATCTATGCTTCAATGCAGAAAGTCCAATGAAGAGAAAGGAGGTCAAGCTTCATAAACACGCAGGAATGTTTATTAGCGGATAAGTACGAATAGCCGTGCAAAAGCTAAAATATCATGATAGAGACATGGTTAAAACATCAACACGTTTCAGGTGCATAACCCCTTTATTTCTTTAGCGTGTAGTATCCCAATACTTTTGTTCTAATAGTGATAAATCTAAATAATTATATATACAGAATCACATTTACAGGCTTAGAGTCACTCTAATCTAAACCACCTCATACAATTCGCTGGAAAGATGACCTTTATTTCCTGCAAGAAGTCTCACTGTTGCCACTGGTTTTCCATCATGGGTGGTGTGAAGCTTTACCCGTTACCGGAGCACTGTTCCCACTTCCCCCATAACCTTTTCTCTTCACAATCCTATGAGAAACTTACTCTGGCTTCCTTGCGAACACATTTTATATCTTGCAGGTGCGAGACTGATTGTTTTTCTTTCAGACAGGATAGAGCCGGGTCTTAAATTAGAGGTCCATAGAGATGGAAGAATGAGTTCAAGAAAAGCCTGGTGAGTTTTATTTTCTTTTATTTTACTTATATATATATATATATATATTTTTTTTTTTACCAGTCTCATTCTTTAGTCTAATGTATTATTCAAACAGCCAGATCTCCTCACATTATCCATTCTTTTGTACAAATTGCCTTGACTGTTTTTTTTCTGCTTCCCCTCTCCCTTTTCCTCCTGATCACATAATACAAAGCGGAATTATCTGCTCGTTTTGGAGGCAAATTGATGCAGTGATATTATTTGAAGGGATGTAAAATTGTTTCAATTGTGAGGCTTTTCTCTCACAGCTGCACCCGCTCCTTTCAGCTTCTGAATGGATTTCTCTCCTATTTAGATACGATCCTGATCAAAAATGAAGATATATAATACGTCATTTTTTTTTCCTTTAGAATTTTTTTTTTAAATTCATTCCCTTTCTCCTTTACATAGAGAGAAAAGAAAGCAGGGGTTTAATCTATAATCTGTCAACCTGGAAACAGTTTGATCTGTTAAAGGAGATTTCCATGCTTGGGGTATACATAAAGTGACTGCAGACTTGTAAATCCTCATTGAACGCATGGTGCATACTGTCAGGAAACTCTGTGATGCCGGCAGTGGGGAAAAATGGTCAAGTGAATGCATGTTTGTGATTTGCATACTTTCGGACACATTCTGACTAGACATGTCCGGCCTTGCTCAATACGCTTGCATTAAGCGAGGTTGCTCAAGTCTAGTTGGCATGTGACCGCATATATGCAAATTGCATACTTGCTGTCATGTGTTGCCCGCTCCCAGTGCTTCTGTGAAGATTCACAATTTTGCACCATCACAGTGACTGAAGACTTGTACCCTGGACAACACCTTTCAGATGTAATTCCAGGCAATAAAAATAAATTAGCACTGCGTGATCTACAACAGGGGACCCCAAAAACTTGTAGATTGCTGTAGTCAAGTTACTACAGTAAGTGAAATAGAATGCCACAATAAGACTTTATTTTTGCATTTCTGCCTTTTTTGTCAAGGCTTTGATGTTTTTCGTCTGCTTTTTTCTGTCGTTTTTTGTCTTCGCTCTCAGCATTTTTGAGGTTAATTTTTTAACACTGTAGTAGCATGCGCTAGATATAGATTTTTTAATAAACATTTGTTTAGCAAAAATGTAAAAAAGAGAGAATGTTTGACCCCCCCAAAAAAAACCACAATAAGCACTAAAAACCACAACAAAAATGTGTGACTGTCACTTTATGCAGCTTTTTTCATTAAGAGCAACTGAAGATTTGAGGTTTTTACAAGCAAATTTAACATCATCTTTCACCCATAGTCATTTGATTGCAAGTTTAGATGATATGAACCTCCACAGTGTACGGATGACGATTAGAAGACATTGACAGAAACTCTCTGCAGCCCTTTACATACACAGCGCATTATTTATATCCCCCATTTCATGACTATATTGTGAGCTAAGCAGCAAGAGTTATTTCTTATATTTTTATTAGTTTTTTTTCAACCGTGCCCTGTAGTCTGTCATCCTGAGAGCAACTGCTCAGCATGCAGAAGATGAGGTGTGTGCTAGCTAAGGACAACTTTTAATATCACCGCAATAAGCTGTGCCGCTACATCAAAACCAGGCACGAAATGGAGCTTAATATGATCATACAGGGGGCTATTTACCAACAATCTGCAAAAGGGAAAATCTGCTCTGTCAGAGAAAAACAAGCATGAAAGTTATGATCAACATTTCGGTTTACAACTGAAAGAAGTGATTGCGAGGATCAGTGAAGCTAAAACTGTCCCCCGCTCCCCCACCATTAAAAAAAAAAAAGGTTTGGACATGAATTTCAATTTTCATGCAAGTAGAAAAGCTTTATCACATAGTTTCCCCATTGCATATTTCTCTCTGGAATTTGACTACTAAAATGGCAATTTCAAAAAGACATTCGAAGTGTAGGCGTGACACAAGGTCCTTGTGGAAAGCTTCAAATAGCCCCTCTATAAAATGTGTCAAAGACAATGATCAGTTGGGAGAGAAGGGATGCAAAATGTTCCTAATTCTAGGAAAGTGGAGTCACATCATAGCTAGAGGAGTAATTATAGAGGGTTCAGTCACAACTAGAACTTGAAGCTTGGCAGTGGATGACCAAACAGTCCCTTTGACCCATATGAGAAGACCAGTTCTATTAAAGAGCCACAATAGGCTTTCATAGAGTTTGGTTCTTTGAGGAGCCTTGTTAAAAAAAAGTAGTTCACATTGCATCCTGGTAGGTTTAAAAAATGTGTAGTGCCACGGCTCCGCTATGAGTATTTGGTCAGTATTTTTCCTCAGTATTTGTAAGCCGAAACCAGGAGTGGGACAAAAATGCAGAAGCGGTGACGTGTTTCTATTATACTTTTCATCTGATTGTTCCTCACCTGGTTTTGGCTTACAAATACGGTGGAAAAATACTCACCAAATACTGATAGCGGGGCCATAGCCCTACATATTGTTTATGCCTACGATGATGCAATATGAACTGCTTTTTTGAACACGGTTCCTCAAAGAACCAAGCTCCATGAAAGCTCTGATAGATATTGGAGTTGTCTAAAAGTGTAACAGTGGCCATCTACTGATGAAGAGCCATTGAGTCACAAGCAAATTTGATAGAGCGCTAAATCAAGGAGCAAAGTCTAAGGAATTGTGCATTCTCCAATGTTAAAGGGAACCTGTCACCAGTTTTTTCTTTTATATCACAAAATCCTAAATCAGTATGTTTCAACCTCATACATATCCCATTGGAAGAAGCCTGGTAGGCGAAACGGCGCTGTCAGGGTATAGTGAGGGTGCTTAATGTACCGTAAGTAATTTGTCATCTTTATGATTACTTTGCAGCTTTCTGCTGTTTATTGGACACATGGCTCTTATTGCATTTCAACCAGCTTTAAATATGTCTGACATTCGTCTCTAGCACTGGGCACTTTCACACACGGCAGGTCAACTTTTTCTTTTAGTGATTTTGCATTATACTTGAATTTTCTTTGGTCACTTGACTTTAATACTACTATATGCACTAGCAGTAGATAGGCTTACATCCATTTGGGCATTAATTATATAAAAAAAATATTTCACAATGATAATGCAGTGTGCATTTTTTTGATCTGTATCATGATCTAAGTGACTCTGTCCATGTGCCGTTTTTTATGAACTATCCGTGAGAGACATTTTTTTAGTGTTGCCAAAGTCCCCAGCCTGTTAACAGATTGCCCCTTGCTATTTTAATGAAATACCCTTTGTTTAAATTTTTTGATAGATTATTTTAAAATTGTTAATAAAATATTAGAAATTTTAAGCCTTCTTGTTCAAGACTCTTTATCCCTCTGATCTGTTGGTTTCGGATATGTTGTTAAGTACCAGTTTTTTCTTGTATGAACCAATACCACCATTTCCCCAGCACCTCTGTTGCATTCCAGAAAGATGTATATTATGTCCTGACTCCCTTATATATCCGCAAAACAAACATTTGAAGTGCTACAGTGACATATGCAAATTTGGATGGTCTGGTCTGAGGGGCATGAATGCAGTGACACCTGTCCCCTCACTCCACTGCTAAACGCTGTCCTTCCTCTGTGATTGATGTGGAAGACTCATCCTGCGTCTTACACATAGCCAAATGAGGTCTCCCAGGTCCACAGGGACATCACAGACTCGTGCAGGTGCACTTTGCTCTCCTGTTATGACCCCAATGGCAGAGGGTCTCAGGAATAATTGCTAAGTCTGCAAACACAGAAAACCAGCTCATAGGTCAGTGGTAACTGGGCTGACCATATATCTAATCCTAGCACCACAAATACCAGCAGCCGGGGAACGTTCCTACGTTGATCCTAGATGTCTCGCGCCAGCCGGAGAACTAACTAACCCTAGAAGGGAAAAGAAAGACCTTTCTTGCCTCCAGAGAAAATACCCCAAAAGTTGGATAGAAGCCTCCAACAAATAATAACGGTGAGGTAAGAGGAAAAGACAAACATAAGAATGAGCTAGGTATTTAGCAAAGAGAGGCCCACTAGCTAATAGCAGAATATAGAAAGATAACTTATATGGTCAGCAAAAAACCCTATCAAAAATATCCACACTGGAAATTCAAGAACCCCCGAACCGTCTAACGGCCCGGGGGGAGAACACCAGCCCCCTAGAGCTTCCAGCAAGGTCAGGAATCACATATAGTACAAGCTGGACAAAAATGAGAGCAAGCAAATAACCCAAAAAACAAAGAAGCAGGACTTAGCTTAATTTTGCACGAACCAGGACCAGCAGATAGGAGCAAACAGAATGTGTCTGATTACAACGATGCCAGGCACTGGACTAAGGTTCCAGGAGGTTTATATAGCAACACCCCTGAACTAACGACCCAGCTGGGTGCAAACTGAGGGAAGAAAATCCCAGAGTCATATCACTAGTAACCACAAGAGGGAGCCAAAAAGTCTAATTCACAACACTCTCCCTACTGTGGGCAGAGCCTCCAACCCTACTGCGCATGTTCCAGCATACGCCTTTGTGGCTCCTGCTTCCTGGAACCAATTCGTCCATTATGTTTTGTTCCATGCCGGTGGATTCGAGTTTTGTTGGCAAGGAGCAAAACAAAACAATATGGATGAAATGGTTCCCGTAAGTAGGAGCCAGAAAGATTAGTGCCAGTGCATGCACAGTTAGGTTTTAGGCTCTGCCCACAGTAAGGCTCCTACATGAGCCGGTGATGTCTCTGTGCAGGTGTGAGATTTCCTGACCCCCCAAATTTGTAGTCATTGGAGCACTTCAAATGTTTTTGGGGGGATATACAGGGAAGTCAGAACATAATATACAACTTTCTGGAATTCAGCAGTCGCTGAAGAAGGTGGTGGTATTGGTTCATATATGAAAAAAGCTGTTGGCAAGTTCCTTTTAATTTCCACAAGAGGTTGTGAAGTTTCATCTAGGAAATTCAACCTAGAGTAAACTATGACAGTAATAGTTGACACCAACATGAGCTGAAATAATCAAAATGCATCTGTTATGTCTGTCAGAGGCCACATGTAAAGTAAGCTGCGGAGACAACATCACGTGTTTCTCAACGCAAGCAATGAATAGCCAGGCCTTTCTCCGGGAAGGAACAACCACGGGAAGGGCAGCATCCAATAAAGGAGAATGACCTCGGGGAGACCAAAACATCCAACACTGCGGAGACACCATCACGTGTTTCTCTATATTGCTATTCATTGCTTGCATTGAGAAACCCGTGATGGTGTCTCCGCAGCTTACTTTACATGCGTTTGCATATTTCCCATAAGGGATGGGGGCAGTGTTCTGGATCACTGCGTTGAGAAACACGTGATGGTATCTCCGCAGTGTTGGATGTTTTGGTCTCCCCGAGGTCATTCATCTGTTCCTTCATAGCCTGTCAGAGGCCACAGGCATGATTAAGGGTGCGTTGTCACCTGAAACGCAGCGTTGTCACATATCATGTAACTGTCAACGCTGATGTTGTTTTATCCTCTGCTGAGCACCTCTTGGTGAATAAAGAAGGAGTTTGTTCACAAGTTCATTGAGATGGATTTCTCATGTTTTGATTGCCCTACGGTTTGACAAAGCGTTCTCCCTGCTCCGAACACCTAACGATGTCTACTACGGTGAGCTGGATTGTTTTCTAGCTCAAAAAACTACCTCGTGCAGGCTTGGCACAAGCCACTTCTTCTGGCAAATTCCAGAGGAACCTCGACCACCCATTAACCATTGTACAGGATCTTTTCTTACAACGGAGTCCAGTGGATTGCATCTCTGCCGGAGTGCACCAGAGGTAGAAAGGGTGGCCAAGCAGGATCAAATCAAAACAGTTCCATCAAGGACAAAATCAAGGACAAAATTGAGCATGTACTAGCAACTTTCTACACATGTTACAACTGATTGCTGCTGGTCAGCAGTAAGCTGGAAATGGGACAAGAAGCAGGAGAGCTGGAAGATTAGCATCCACCTCCCTGTACTTGCGATAAAACTTCATGGATGGATTTATCTAACTTTTTCAAATAAATTGTACAATCAAGGGATGAAAGTAAAAATCATTAAAACCTCTACTCATATGCCTTTAGGTAAGGGTCTAATATCCTCATGACCAGTTCCCTTTAAAGCATTATATGAAAAGAGAAGGAAAACAAAAGCATTTTAGAATACAATAGAAAATAGTTTTTTGGGAAAATCATAAATCACAACCATCACAACCCTGATGGGTTTTGTGCATGGATTACGATAAAGTCTCATTTCTGCTGGTTCCACAGTTTGTAGCCAGCACTAATCTGGCAACATATGTCTAATAAATGGAACATCTGCATCATAAAAAGGCAGAGAGAAACTGAAATAAACAGAAAATGTCTTTACCAGTCATTTGTTTTGCCGAAAGACAATTCTAAAATGTCCACAAACAGAAACTAGTTATAAAAAATAAGCAATGTATCTTCCAAAATATCATGGCCTGGAAACTCTTTATAAGGGTCTCATCTACTGCATTTAGAGATGACCAAGTCAGTTCAAGGCAAATTCTAATTTAAAAAGAAAACAAACAAAAAAATCACTCAAATTATTTTTTTATTTGGTTTCTAATTAAATAAAATGGCCCATTCTGCAAATATGTAGCCGAGTGAGAATTAGATGGAAAAAATACCTTGCCGCTCAGCTTATCCTGCTGCTGCAGCCCCCCATCTGCATCATGTATTGTAATGTCATGGCGCTGGAAGCCAAGGCACAGTGTGGAGACCCTGGAATAGGCTGTTCCACTTGGTGTAGAAGGAGAGAAGATGCTGCAAGGAGCTGAACGCATGCCCAGATGGGGGGCTGCGGCAGCAGCGCAGAAGAGCAGTGAGGTGAGTACTTTTTTTTTATTTTTCTTCATTCTATGTTTAAACTCAAACAAAATGTTGAATTTGAATTTTGCAAGATTCGCTTATGGCCACTCTATCTATTTCTTTGCTATATAAAGATCAAAGTCCTATAAATCAGATATTCTGCATATTCTGATGCTTAACAACAGGCATTTGCAAAATGTCATTGAAGAAAAGTTTGAAATTGTAATTTGGCGCAATTTATTGGAGCATTTTAGGGCAGGTGCAGGTGGCCGTAGATTCTCTCTTCTGAGAAAATCAGGCATATTATGATAATCGCACTCTGATCACACTGATTAGAGTTTCCCAGCTTATGATCATAGTGAGATCCGATTGTGTCAGGAAAATATGGAGACTTTTTTTTCCATCTTCTCCATTCTGTGAGTGTGCGAAAATCGGACTTTTCTCAGAAGTTTTCCAAGTGCAGTCCAATGTTTTTCACACACTCATTGACATGCATGGTCAAGTACAATCCGAATTTCTGATCAAACTTGGGCATGCTGCTATTTTTTCCTCAGATCAGCTTTGATTGAGGTTAAAAAATTTGAGCAAATTTGCTCGTCTGCACCTAACTTTAATATGATTTATAGATTTCTACAGAACTACTGGTAAATATGGAACATTCACCTGAAGTCTTAGTTCAATGACAAACCAATATGTGACTTATGTAACATATTGCAACATGCCATACATAGTCCTCATTGTCATTGAAGATGCCTACAGCTCCTATGTAAACTTAAGTATCTTCATGGTTAGGGAAGCCCTTCTCCTCCCATCAAAAAAGTTATCCTCTTAATATATTGCAGTCATCATATTATATAGCACTGTGTTCTTACAATTGCTGATTTTCCCTTCTACCCAACTAATTCTTCTCTTTTCCATTAGGTCTGTGACATCATGTGATTAAAAACAGACTAGCTGAATCATTCTAAGCTCTATGTAGAGACAGAAGGTCAATTTTAACAGTGTGACTCATGAGTCACTACAAATTTTTGTTCAGATGTTTTAATGTATTCATCCATTTATTCATTCATTCATGCATTTATTGATTAATGCATTTATTCATTCATTTGTTCATTCATTCATTCACTTTTTTCAGGGAAGACTTGTTGCTGCAACTTTACCTCTCATTCTAGTCTTCTAGTCAATTGTAAAATCTTTTATTAGGGCACAATAAAGGACATGCCCCCGCCAGGACTCCGCTTTATTAGCTAAAATATAAAAATCAACGGATGGATGTCTGTTATTTTCAATGGAAGTAACTTTTACATTACAGCATCTTCTAACAATAAAACCTGATTCTACAACTTGCTACAAATGATAGCGGAGTCATGAGCAAGAGTCAAAGCAGGGCCTCAATTACCATTTTACAGTATTTCTTGTTCTTCAAAAGCTGTACATGTAACACACATGAACGTGCTGCATACCTGCCAATCGACTCAAAATTTGCCAGGGTTTCATGGAATTTTGAGACGCAAAATTGGGAAGCACTGGACAATAAGAGGAATGGGCTTTGCTTAAATCCCGCCCGAAAGTGGGCTTTCCATGTTTGGGAGAGGGCAAATAATGAAAGGTTTTAGGTCTGTCCTGGGTGGGGTTGGGAACGGGACTTTAACATCCTTTTTTTGCAACAGAAATGCTTCACCAACAGTTGGTAAGTCGGTGTCATAAAAATACAGCAAAACTTTTTTCATGTGGTCAAAAAATTCTGACAAATAGTTGCCAAATCTAAGAAAAGTGCTATCAAACATTACACATATAATAAAAACAAATGGTGCAATATACAACCGTAATGCATTGTCCAAATGCTATGGGAACTGTATACTGCATTGTACTGGATTCAGGCAATTCTTAAAGAGACTTCTTTGCATTAATCACTCCCTTATACAGGAATATAGCCTTTCTCTGCAAAAGCCCCCTGGGTTGTGTCCACAGAGTAGCTGCTTGTCAGTGGAGCCTTATGGCAATTTAATAGTGGACAAGCCGGATCAAATGCAGAGAATTGGAACCAAGAAATAAAATCATTGGCCAAGTAAAGAGGGTAGCCAGGGTGAAACCAGATAAAAGAAAACAGAGAGAAAGTGCCGAGGACAAAGGAAGCGAGCAGGAGGAGCAGTTGGGGTTTCAGGTTGGTGCTGATGATGTCATTGTCAGTGATGATGTCAGCGTTTACTCCTCAGATGTCAACTTTACTTCATGAATTTGAGTGGTAGCAATTGACAGTAGAAGCAGACAGTGTATGTATCAACAAAAAACACCACATACAGTCTCTAAATGATAACACATAAATGTGTAATGTAGGGGGCATTGTGGGGGGCCGGGGGGAGGAGGAATATAGAATGGTGCTTTCTGACTTTGTGGATTGGTGCCGGACTAACTGTCTAGAACTAAATGTAAAGAAAATCAAGGAGTTGGTGGTAAGTTAGAGAACGAAAAAGGAGGATTACTTACCGATCAATATTGCTGGCCAGGAGGTTGAGATTGTTGGAGGATAGAATTCAGAAGAAGTGTAGGGCTATAATGATCAATAATACACACCCACTACATGAGCTGTTCTTGGAGCAGAAGAGCACATTCAGCAGCCGCCTAATCCTACTAAGGTGCGAGAAGGAGAAATTCAGGAAATCGTTTGTACCTACTACTGTGGGGATGTATAATAATTTCCTAAGGGTGGTAGACAACAATGACTGATTGCTGGTGTACTGATGTCAATTAACAGTGACTTATATACCTGAACTACCCACATTTATTTGTTATGTAATGTTGGTATACTTGTGCAGGATTTGTGCCCTAAAATTTTAAGTACTGCTGTTTGTATTGCTGCTGTAATACTGTAATTTCCCCCCGGGATCAGTAAAGTGTATCGTAAAAAGATACAGTGCTACCAAACAGTACTCATGTTGACACTGGTGACATAATATAATAATAATATAAATCTATCATATTGCACTCAAAACATTCAGTTTCTCAGAGCCACATTTTTAGTGGTTTTGGGTGGAAAAGTGTGCAAATTAGCTTGCTTGTAGAACAAAAGACTACCTTGCAAAGTACAAGCGGGGAACGATGTCTACCATTTAGCTAGCCTTTCTACCCTTTATTGGGCCTTGATAAAGGGTCAGACAGTGACTTATAGGTTCGCCAATAGAAAAGAGTGAATTAATTCAAGTGGAATTGAATTCAACTCGAATTTTACAAAAATCTGCCAAACTGCCAAAATGTGGACTTTTTTGTAATTTGCTTCTGCATGTGTTCAGCAAAATAGTGGTCACTGGTCTCCATTTTTTATGAACCATAATGGGCCATCAAAAGTTGAAAAAATAAAAAAGCTATTTACTTACCTCTTCGGTCTTCTCTTTGGCCTCTCTGCTACTCAGCACCCTCCAGTCCTCTACGCATCTTCTGATATCATAGCACGTTCAATGAAAACTCCGGAACTCTGATGTTGCATGGGAAGGTTCTGTGCAAATCTTTGGATGAGCATAGCACACATCGTAATGTTGAGCGGAACCCTCCTGGGCGTCATGATAGCTGGAAGTCCAGCACAGTACGAGAGGCCCGAAGATTCTAACTGACGGCAGGAGATCAGAAGATGCAGCGAGGATCAGGATGAATGTTGGTGAGCAGCGGAGGACCCGAAGAGGTAAGCAGAGGGTGATTATAGCGATTTTGTTATTTTTTACAGGTTTATTATGCGCTGAGGTCTTTAGAGAAAGTCTCTTTAAGTAATGTCATTACTGTCCCCATGTTGGTGTTGTAAAGCCTGTGGATTGTAAAGCCTAACAATTTCACTGTCAGATTACTGCTATGAGTTCAACTTTAGGATTCTTGGAAGATGAGGACCCTGGGCAATTGTCCTTTCTTCCACTCCAAAAACTAACCCCAGGTCTTAAGAATTGTCCAACTAGTAAAGCAAAAACATTTGCCTTACTAGATTTTTGTCAGTATTTAGATGTTTAATTTTTACATTTTTCACTTCATTTTTTAAAACAAAAAAGTGCATTACTCATGTGAAATCTACAATCTTTTAATGATACATTCATCACATTCCTATAAATGTAATATCTGTATAAAAATATGCACTTCATCTGCAGCCGCCATTGCCGGGGGCTATAATAAACTCACATAAATATACCAGACATTACTTCTCAGAGACACATCGGGCTTGCAGCAGAATAATCACAGGTCGCATTGTCCTTTTATTACCGAAACTTCTTTTTCAAGGGGTGATTTGCCAAGTTAAACAAACTCATAAAAGGTTATCTGTGCCTACATGTCAGCAGCTTTCATAGGTTATCTCGGCCTTTATGTCAACGGGTAGAAATAAGAGCAGACAGGGAAAATATTTCAGACCTTGCACTGCACCAATGATATTAGCAGAGTATGGGTGGAATACACATGGAGGCCGGAGGGGAATCACATGTTTCCATTTAAAGAAGTTGAATTTCAGTGTATTAGAAAGATTATTCAGATTGACATTTAGATAAAGAATTCCTTCAGCTTTCACTGAACATTTATCTTCCCTGATAAAGATCTGTTACTGCAGACACCAACTAATGTACAGAATTTATCTTATGCAACATGTTTACTGAGTTTTCCATTTATCATTCTTAACGTGGCATAGTCATTAGAATCACGCACCTGTTGTTTGTATCCAGGTATTGAATTTTTGCTAAAATGAAGTTGTAAAGATGACGCCTGTCCTTGTGCTCTATCGAGGTATATGGGTAATCCCGAGGCTCTCTTAGACGTAGCCCGTTCATGTACTAGAAGTTTGACAAGCAATGTTACATTTTTTCCTAGAAAACATTCATAATAAGAAAATTGAAATACATGCTGTCACACTCATATCAGGAAGGAAGACGGCCAGTCCGAGGAATGCGATGCGATCCTTGAGTAAGTAACAGCAGTCTGACTGCATCCAATCAGTGATGCTGACTGGGACGGGTGGGCGGTATTATGGGCAGGGAAGAGGTGAACATTTATTTGGGTTTTATATACGCTTGACTTGCCGACGTGTTTGTAAATGCAAAATGAATATTCACCCTTTCCCCCAACCATAATTCCACCCACCCCTCCATGCTGGCATCACTGATTCAGTCAGACTGACAAATAACTTGCCCGAGGATTGCATCGCAATCCTCAGACTGGCCATCTGCCTTACTAACCTAAGCGTGAGAGCTTGTATTTCTATACAGCTCCCACTCTCAGGTCAGGAGATCAGTCTGCCTGAATCAGTGATGTCATTGCAGAGGGGTGGGCGGGATTAAGGACAGGGGAAGGGGTGAATATTCATTTGCAGTTTACATATGTTTGACTAAACAATACATTTGTCTGGGGCTTACAGGAATACAACAAGGCAACATAGAGAAATATAAGTCACATATCCTAAAAGGGCTGCCCAAGCCCTATTTTAGGATACTGTTAGTATACTACATGAAAATGACCTGACACATTCACTTTAATTGCCGATATAGATTAAGCATTATTATATTTTAAAACCTTCCCTACCTTCCCTTTAGGTGGGAGATACATCAGAGTATAATAAACATCTTTTCATCTTTTGAATTTTGGATTCATATTATTTCTACCAAATCGAATTGCCCGATTGGAGCAAGACTGTCAGAAACTAACTTTACGAAATTCGCACATCTTTACTTACAACCAAACCTATTACATTTTAGATAATCCATCAATCCATCATAACAGACCGGACATTCAGCGTCTCCCACTACCTGAATTTATGGATTATCTCAATTCAAACGGGTACAATATTCGTTTTACTCACAGACATGATTACAGTCAAATTAATTTTTTGGATTTGAATTTGAGTGGGCATTGAAGCCGCACTGTCTCTGCAGCTTCCAAACACTTTATCACACAGCATGCTCGTAGCACTAAGTTTTTCCGCATACATGGCATAGAACATGTGAATAGACCTTTACGTGGGGGTGACGCCAGACGGCGTCTTCTCACACGTAAGGCATTATGGATTTATCACCTCAATACTTGATTTCCAACTGGTCTCAACAAACATAATGAATTGATGTATCACTATTAGTGTCAATCATATTCGTATATCGTGTTTTTAAAGTTTGGTATGCTTTTTACTTTTTCAATTGAAATGATGTTTGTATATTTGTATTTCTTTTTGTGAATTTGTCAATCAGTATGGTTTTTGTATTTGAAGGACCTTTGACTTATCACATGATCGGTCTTTCTATTTTTCATTGGTCAGTGGTGTCCATATATTGTGTATTGTATTGTTTGTATATAGCTTTGACAAAGATCTTTAGTGATCGAAACGCGTCACCCTTTTCCCGTTGTGCTCTTGGAGGGCATATATCCACTGTTTTTAAACTGGCATAATAAAGTGCCAGCCTGAATTTTCTGAATATGGAGCTGGAGCAAGTCCTCCTTTTTTTTCCTGTCTCCCACTCACACACCACCTCCTCACCTCACCCCCTATCTGTCAGAATCCCACAAGGTTCAGTCCTAGGGCCCCTGCTCTTCTCCATTTACACCATTGGCCTGGGACAGCTCATAGAATCTCACGGCTTTCAGGATCATCTCTATGCTGATGACACACAGATCTACATCTCTGGACCAGATATCATCACCCTGCTAACCAGAATCCCTCAATGTCTGTTCGCTATTTCATCCTTCTTCTCCACTAGATTTCTAAAACTTAACATGGACAAAACAGAATTCATCATCTTTCCCCCATCTCACGCGACCCCCCCAACGAACCTATCCATTACAGTAAATGGCTGCCCACTCTCCCCAGTCCTCCAAGCTCGCTGCCTCGGGGTAATCCTTGACACTGATCTCTCCTTCAAACCACATATCCAAGCCTTTTCCACTTCCTGCTGCCTTCAATGCAAAAATATTTCATGGATCCGTACATTCCTAAACCAAGAATCTGCAAAAATCCTAGTCCATGCCCTCATCATCTCCCGCCTCGACTATTGCAACCTCCTGCTCTGTGGTCTCCCCTCTAACACTCTTGCACCCCTCCAATCTATTCTAAACTCTGCTGCCCGACTAATCCACCTGTCCCCCCGCTATTCCCCGGCCTCTCCCCTCTGTCAATCCCTTCACTGGCTCCCCATTACCCAGAGACTCCAGTACAAAAGCCTAACCATGACGTACAAAGCCATCCACAACATGTCTCCTCCATACATCTGTGACCTCGTCTCCCGGTACTTACCTGCACGCAATCTCCGATCCTCACAAGATCTCCTTCTCTACTCCCCTCTTATCTCCTCTTCCCACAATCGCATACAAGATTTCTCTCGTGCATCACCCCTACTCTGGAACTCTCTATCACACCATATCAGACTCTCGCCTACCATCGAAACCTTCAAAAAGAACCTGAAGACCCACCTCTTCCGACAAGCCTACAACCTGCAGTAACCACCAATTGACCACTCCGCTGAATGACCAGCTCTACCCTCACCTACTGTATTCTCACCCATCCCTTGTAGATTGTGAGCCCTCGTGGGCAGGGTCCTCTCTCCTACTGTACCAGTTGTGACTTGTATTGTTTAAGATTATTGCACTTGTTTTTATTATGTATACCCCTCCTCACATGTAAAGCGCCATGGGATAAATGGTGCTATAATAATAAATAATAATAATAAAACACAACAAACGACTACATCCCATTTATTGATTCCTTCACCAGCTGGGAAGCTATGAGTCAAAGGTTAGCTACCCTCTACCACAATATACTGTGTCCTGGTGCCTTAGCATTTCCAGGTGATCACTAGGATAGTAACACTATGAGGAACAATATACTGATGATCACCAGCAACTGTAGACTGCGGCTTTAGTGATAGCGTGCCACTGCTTCTGCCATCTGTACTTGTGTCCCCAATGTCCTCCATCCACAGCATTCACTCTTGCTCAGGCTTCATTCAGTTGTCCATTTTGGTCTTTTTCACGAATGAGAAACAAACAGACCATTTTTTTTTATCAGTGTGCCGTATGTGATTTTCAACCATTTTTCTTCATTGTGTCTATTTTTTACCATGAGTGCAGCATAAGTTTTTCTTGTATGAGAAAAAAAGAATTCAAATTTTCCCCTACATATTAAACAGTAGAGACAGACTACAGTCAGTAGTCAGTCAGTTGAACACAGATGGCCTCCAAGTGCTGTTTTTTTCATGGACCCCTTCACTTGAATGAGTGTGCCTCAGGGTTTAGTGGTGGATGCAAACTGTGGGATCCCACTGTTCACAAGAGCAGGGATTCCCAAGTTCTGCATGTGAATGAGTTAGTGCATATTTGTGACAAAATGCTGCATTCACAATCTAGGACACAGTGCTAAAATATAGTGAACTCTGTCTCATCATTGGAGAAATTTTTGTTCCTTCAGCCTGTAAAGGACATGTCACATATAAATGGCAGGTCACTCATTTATTTTCAAAATGCCTGTTAAGACCTACTTCTGCAAGCATAAAATGCCCAGACATCATAGATCAGAGGTGTCAAACTGCATTCCTCGAGGGCCGTCAACAGGTCATGTTTTCAGGATTTCCTTAGCATTCCGCAAGGTGCTGGAATCATTCTGTGCAGGTGATTAAATTATCACCTGTGCAATACAAGGAAATCCTGAAAACATGACCTGTTGGTCGCCCTCGAGGAATGCAGTTTGACACCTCTGTCCTAGATGGCTTTCCATTAGTAGCTTATCGTCCCTGAAACCATTACAATGGTTGATGTGTTCTCAAAGGTGAAAGTGGAATATGTGACTGCCAGACTCCACAAGCAGTAGCTTATCTCTCATGGGAACAAATGTTGCAGGGTCAACCTACCCAAATCTCTTTTTTTCTTTACATTTCCCATTAGGGGACAACTCTGGACACTATACACATTAGATAGTTAGCTGGTTCCACAGAAATTAGGATTTTTTTTTCCAATTTTGCATCTAATTTGTATGGGCACCTGCCATAGAAAATATTAAGATCCTGAAGTTAATAGTGAGGGTCCACCTCCCACTTCCTTTCTCTTTTGCAGTAGGACAAGAGCTTGCAATGTAAGCTGCCTTGAAATTGAAATTAAATTGCCCAGTTGACATAGAGGAAATTAAGTATAGATGGGAAGGGACAAATCTAATTAAAATTCCCTTTGAAGCCAAAACTCCTTGCAGAGTACAGGTAATTAGACAGGATATGTCTTTTCAGAGGGTTGGGTAACAAAATGGACATGTGCTTGCGCATAGACAGAGAAGTGGAAAAGCCTCTTTGGTCCCCAGGAAGTACATCCTGAGTTGAAATCAAACTTTTGTCCATTTGGAAGAAATGCTATACATTTACACCATACTTTATGTCTCCAAAGGAAAGTTATGAATATTGGTGTGTGTACAGAGCCGATAGTGATTGGACATACATTTTCAACTTCAGGACTAATAGGGGAAGAACATGCATATTTTTTCATAACTGGGACACCTGCTTGTAAACTTTAAATCAATAGCTGCCAGATCGCTGACAAGAGCCACGTCATGTTTACTATCTATGGAAAGATAAAAGCCCAATAAAAAATACGGCAGTGATATCAAACTTCTGCAATTGTCAGGAGTGAAGATATTGTTAATGTTGGGAATTTCATAAAATCCTAAAGGGCTGAGGACATCCCTCAACCCAACTCATGTGAGGTCATCACTGGGGACGTGGGGTGTGGGTATAACTCAGGTGCTGATAAAAGGTCAAGGCAAATTATGATCTGTGCTCAGGTAGAGAGATATATATCACTGTATGCATGATTCCCTTTAACCAGATATTTTCCAATCAAGTGATCTCCTTCGCTAAGCTGAATCATCTCTGCGATCAGCCTAGCAAGTTCTTTTTTAATCCATTTTTATTTCATGGAACTTTATATGCTGTATTGTTTTGTCCTCTTTGTAAAGTTTTTTGTATATTTTTTATAAACACTGCCTATCCTTCTGGATGAAATACAAAATGTAATAGTTCTGTTCCTTTTATTTTGTAAACCGCACCCGGAAGCCATAAGCTTTCATAACCAGGCATCCAATCAGCCTTTATAAAAAATGACTAGTGATGGCAGCAGGTAGTTCTTGGTTTATTGTGGAGCTAACCATGACCATAAAGGGGGGTTATATACAGATATCCCATGCGTGGGAATCAGAGGTGTATGTACCATACGCTCCCTGTTAGCTTTCCAATAACAGCCTTAGCAGAAACAGACACAACCTCCTCTGTTAATCATTGATCAATTGTGTAATTATTTGGACAATAGTGGGCAGCAGAAGGCTGTTTGTGACACAAAGATGACAGCATGACTGGTTCATATAAGACCCCCCTGGCTGCGATCTTTGCCAATTGGGGCCTGTGGTGGAACTCTTCGTGACCCCTTCAGTGTCAAATGCTTAGATAGACCTTAAAAGTTTGCAGCTACCCCATCTAAGAGCAGCATAATATTGGTGCAGCCATCCTGATTCCAGCTATGTGTGACTTACTCAGCTGCTTGCTGTAATTTTGATAAAATCACTATATTCTCTGCTGCTGATCTAACAGTTCTCTGAATTCTGATCTCTGTATATCCCCACTCACACCACTGAATAGCAGCTTTCTGTGTACACTGTGCATAGGCAGAAAGTTGACAATCAATAGGGGCAGCGTTATAAAGAGCTCATAAATATGGAGCACTACAGGGGCAGGTCTAATAGTCCTGTAGTAAAAAATCATGAACTTATTAAGCTGAAACAGAAAGTAACTGATTGCTGAAATCAGGGTCTCTGTCTCAACATTATGCTGCTCTCTGATTATGTGGCAAAAACCTGGTGACAGATTCATTTTAAATGGTAACGGGATCGGCAACACTGCAGTAAAGGTTTGGTGCCATAAAATTTAACCTCAGCTCATAATGAGATGAAGACATTATGCTTTTGCAAAGGTTAGTACATGTATTAGGATTCAATATTAGTGAAAACAGATGAATTGCAATGTTTCCACCAGTACTATGGTCTTTTTCAACGCTATCTAATATGCAAAAATATAAAAACTTACATGTAACCAAATATTCATATTGTGAGATCCAAAATGCAAATGGTGAAGGGGGGAGGCGGAATATCACATAGTGAGTGCATATGATGACAGGTTCGCTTTCCTCCCTAGTTAACGCAATCTTGCCTTGCGCACGCGCAGTATGCTTTGCCCAACTGCAGGCAAAGCCGAAAACCATTAGTGCGCATGCGCCGGCGCACTATGTCCTGGAACACAGCAAAATACTTCCGGGACATAGTGCGCTGGCGCATGCGCACTAATGGTTTATGGCTTTGCCCGCAGTTGGGCAAAGCATATTGTGCGTGTGCAAGGCAAGATTGCTTTGCGCACGCGTTAACTAGGGAGGAAAGCGAATCAACGTCAAGTCTATTTCGCGACCAGCGTGCGGTCAGCGGGACAGAAAGGGGATAATAAAAGACCCGAAACACCGCCCATATGACCCAAAAAAGGACCCGCCAAATTCAGGTGACAGGTTCCCTTTAAAGAATGCCACAGCTTTTCAAGAATTAGATGAGCTGTGGCATCATGCCCTGCTGTGCCCCTATTTTAGCAGATCTGGGAGAAACTGGTGTGAAAATGCCAAAATTGTACAGAAATTGTGAGACATTTTCAATGCAAGAAATTTTGTCAAAATTGTTTTTATGAATTGGGGCCTCTGACTTCTGTGGAGCTCTACTGGAGCTCTTTATGTATCCAATTTCATATTGTGATGCATGGAGATTTTTTTTCTTACTATGCTGGAGCTATGTTGAGGCACTTTGTTTCTGTAATTTTAATATGTTACTCAACAGTGACCACTTAGATTCTCTAGCGGTGTATGCTTAGTGCCATCATCGAAGTTTGGGTTACCAAGCTTTCTCAGTTTGAGCATGGTGTAAGTCTATAGTTCCTTGGAAAATTCAAGAAAAACTAAATCAAAGGTGAACATATAAAAGTATTATTTTGGCTTGAATATTCATGATCTAACTTGTGCCAAGTCCTCTTTCGTCTAGTCAACAGTGGATAGCGTTAGCGTAGAAGAGTACTTCTACAGACTGTTATTGTTGTAACTATAGTGACTCAACAAGCTGGAACGTTCCAGGGGTTTTAGACTATTTGTGAAAGTAATGGGGTGTAGGAGACCCCCAGGAGAGAACTGCTGGCAGAAAAGATCATTATTGGATCGATCATTAATGTAATGGGGTCACAGTACAGTGGCAGAGTCATTAAATGTAATAATAGAAATAAGAAACCAGTTTGCGGTCAGAAAAGACCACTTGTAAATTGAAAATTCCGCCAAAATCCATTGTTACTGGGACTGTGATCAAAATACCAGTAGAAAGTAGGTTTTTCTCATTATTTAAGGCCTTGGACCCAAAAGCATTAATGCTTACTTAATAGTAGCAATTTTTCTGATGGTGACAGTGAATTTTACAGAGATTAAGCGAAGTCATATAAAAATGCTATGACAATATCGAATAAAATATTGAAGTGCTAATTATAAAATAGCTACTTTAATTAAATTTGACGTGTGGAAAATTTTGTTTTCAATTTTTGATATGTAGATTAAGCATGCTTTCTTTTCCTTGGATGGACGAGTAATCAACTCATTGATTCAAAGTGTTTGCTGTGCTGTTGGAAGCCACTTGGATTCAGCAGGTATTAAATAACAAATCAACTTAGAGAATTTGATCAAAAGGTTAAAATTCTACTAAGTGGAAATAGACTGTTGGTAAAAACAAATGTATAGACCAAATTTTTTCTATATGCAAAACAAACATTGCTGAGGCACTTTTTCTAGTGCGTCAATACAAGTTAAGCAGACATGCTAGAAGGTCACTCTAGCATGAGTCTAAAAGCTAGATGCTAGAAGCTCCATCAGAGGGACAGCCATAGAGCACAGTTTCCTTTGCTTGGCTTATACAGGGTAATTGCTCATTGGGCCTCATTCATCAGAACTATCTTACAGTAAACTGTCTTTTTTTCCCAAAGCAAACAACCAGAGCTCTGCTTTTATTTTAGCAAAGCGGTGGAAGAAATTGATGAGGTCCATCATCTCCTTCCTGCCAGATATGTGATACGCTCCGTGGAAGACAGTAGTGTTGGGTGTATTTGTACATTCAACATGTCGAATTGCGACTGTGGACACCTTTATTTTGACAGTCCTAATAACAGAAACACGTGGCTTTTTCATTAATTTCTGGGAGCTCCAGTTCCAACTAAAAGCAGAATATTTTATATGGAAGTGATGTAACAAAAATTAGACAACCACATGTTGGGAATGGAGATGAATCTTCTGGCCTTCAAATTGGCCAGTTTTGTCTCATTTTTCAAAAAAAAGGTGAATCGATTAACCATGAATTGCCATACTGCAAAGCCTGTAATTACCCTAAAATTAAATTTATAACACTCTGAGGTTTCCTAGGACTATATTCAACCTATTTTAAGCTATCTGTCACAAATATAGCCTTAGTAATGTCTCAGCATAGAAATGGATGGTAATCCAGTAGTAATTAGCCTATTTAATTACACAGCACACTGAAAGACTTTTTCATAGTTTAAAAATTAATAAACAGTCCAAAAATTATCCCTCTTAGTCAATCCTTATCCCACAGACTGCTCTTTGCAGAAGACAGAGAACTGACATAAACTGACAGTGCCCCTGGCAGAGGTAACATCATCCTGCTGTGACTGAAATGAGTGATGTGCCATGTAGTCCATATCACACCATTAATATGCTGGCTCTAGCATACGGAAGCTAATCCTGGGCTGCATTTGGTGTTACTAGTACTACTAATCAAACTGACCTGGAGGATAAGGTGCAAGGTCATTTTTATTGTATAATGAATGCTGTAAAAACAAAAGAAAAAAAACAATTGTGGACTGCCACTTTTGTTTGCAATTTTACCTCACATGGAATTTTTCTTCCCGTTATCCAGTACATCACATGATGAAATGCATGGTGTTATTTAAAAATACATCTCATTCAACAAAAATCAAGTTCTTATATGGCTATATCGATGGAACAATAAAAAAGTTATGGCTCTTGGAAGAAGGGAAGAAAAAAACAAAAATGTAAAATTGTCAGAAAGGATTTAAAAATACAATTCCTCCCCGTTTAACAAAGCAAATTTGCAAAAGAAAGGACAAAAACCTCAATCTAAAATACCATGTTCTCCCATGTGAAATAAAAATGTACCATGGCTGTTCCAATGATGTAGGCACCGGGTCTCCCAAGGCTCACAAGACATTGTTATGCCAGGTGAAACTTGCAGTCAATTAGCATCTGATAATGTCCTAATGATAGACAAACACTTTAAATGAAAGGTATACAAATCTCACAGAAGGACACTGTGGAGAAACGGGGTCAGTGGGTGCTCTCGTCCGCTGGCTTGGCTGTCTTTAGCAATACTGCATGGACCACGGCCCATACCATTGAACGCCCACTCTATCTCCTAGTGAGCAATACACTACACAGACAACACAGGGTTAAGGTAAAACAGTGTGGCAATACTTTATTGAACCACAACACACAATAGCAAACAGAACAATCCCACCAATTACCCCAAGATGGTGCACATTACAGGGCCTCACCCTTCCGCTGACTCGCCGAGATAATGGTAGATGTTATGTCAGAGCTCCCAGGGTCGCACAGAGAAGAGGTAACGACAAGCATAGGGAGATAACCAAGAACTGTCCATAGAGTCCATACAAGGTCCAAAGCCAGTTGACATGATGTCAGAGCTCCCAGGGTCGCTACTCCATCTGTGGATGCACGCACAGAGAAGGGGTAACAACAAGCATAGGGAGATGACCAAGAACTGTCCATAAAGTCCATACAAGGTCCAAAGCCAGTTGACACGAGAGTCACCACCTGGCTTATCTGACCATCTCCATGGAACCAGGCGACCAGCGGGTCTCAACCCTGGCTTTCTCCAAACATATCCATGGTTCAGAGATGGTCACTGGATCAGATCTGTGTCCTTCCAACCGAAGCCGAAAACCCCTGGGTTGTTTCCTATAGAATCATAGATCAGTGTCCCTCGTGAGGGTGCCATGATAAATTGGCTGCAGTCCTTTCTCTTGTCTGTTGGGTGGTTTGCAGAATGTCTGGCTGATAGCTCTGTGTTACTTCAGTCTCCCAGGATGTGAACTCTGAGTCTTTTTATACCCAAGGCATGTAAGCTATTTTTAGAGTTTCCCAGGGTCTTTCAGTCCAACATCAAGATAAGGTAAACAATGGTGATGGGATTAAGTAGCACTATTAGCATATAAGCACACATCAATAAACAAAGCTTAACACACTCAATGTACAGTCACTATTACAGACGTTAGATAGTATATCAGTTGGCAAGTCTGTCTTCTTGACCCACCAGACATAAACACTTAAATTCACAAGCCAATATACAGATAAAAAAGCCAGTTCTTTTGGTTTTGCAAAAACATGGTTGTCTGGGAAATTAAGATACAATCTGGTTTCTTCACAGACACAATTCCTAAAACATCACTCAAAAGATTTTGCCTTACCAACACCAGGTCTGATTACCAATGCACAAGCAGGATACTACCATGAATTGATGGCATCCTACTAGTTCATTGTGTATGGTTGCTTCATCAGTATTTTGCACCTGTGCTGCCCCCGCCTTTATTATTGGGGTTTGGTGCTTCCTGCTAGTGCTTTGGTAATCTTACCTGGTGTTGATAAGGCTATTCCATTTTCTATGAAGGGTCTAAACAGAAGTTTGCAATATATTGTAGTTGGCTATTGGATATGATCATAGATGGCCTTTTGGACCCGTTTCAAAACATCTTGTCCAATGAAGCACATTTTTATCTAACCACACATGGTAATCCACAGAAGAATAGGTACTAGCATACAGAAAATTCTAGAGCTGCACCTGCAGCCACTTCATAATCCAAAAATTGGAATCGTGCATCCAATGTTCTGTAACAATGATGTGGCCACAGCCTCGTACATGGACGTCTTCCTGCAATTCTGTGCATAGTGAATGGATCAAAAGTGTGAGTATTGCATCTTTCAGCAAGAAACAGGGTTCTGTTTTTCATCTCCCACTTTATAGAAGTCACCCACTGCGATAACTCTTTTCTGTTCCGCTCCACATATTAATATTAATGTTTAAATATAGATGTAATACACTGAAATTTAATAAAGATTTCTACTGAGAATAATAAAAAAGACAATATGTCAAAACCTGGCTTAATTTAGTCCAAAAATGAAAATGGCAACAAAGTTCTGAGGTCACATTTCAGGATATAACACATGCAAAGAAACAAGAGAAATTAAAATGTCTGCCAGTCTGAGATACAATTGAGCTAAAACAGGATTCCTCACCTACATGCAATCTTGGAAGGGGATGCTACATGATCGATCTTGAGTAGTGGCCCGATCCCCAACTCCCTGCTTGAACAGGGGGTGATGTGCTTTTGATGATTGATAATTTGGAGTGGCGGCATAGTTGAGCCGCCGTCCTGAACTGCACGCTCTCTGAAGCAGTGTTTCATCTCCAGCATTGCAGATGCACCGAAGCTGGCCACTGAGCTTGCAAGTGTGAGCTCCTTCCCTGGGAAATCATCCATTTCTTATAGACTAGGCAAGGAGCAGTCAATTATTGCATTAAAAATGCTTCTGTTCTTAAGGTCTGAGAAGATTTTTAGGAGTTAAGTTGCAAAGTTCCTTGAGTCCTGAAACCTATATTGTACTAGAGCAGGGGAAGGTCCAACTACCAATCTACCCACCATGCCAAAAAAAATCTTGGTCCAAAAAAAAAAACAATACAGCACATCAGCTTTCCTGGAATCTTTTATCTTCTCACCTCGGGAAAATATATTGTCCACCCCCTCCTTTTTCCACTTTTAAAGCTTGACACTTAAATATTGTAATCAAGTAGACTAATCTCTGAGCTGTTAGTTGAACTTTTCCTAGAGACGTCAGTGAATGAATCAGATCTATTGGCAATGGCATACAATTCGTCAGAAGAGAGATCGCAGTTTACTGGTCTACTGCTGCTTCGCAAGCTATTTTTTATTGTGAAACTATCTTTGCATGGAACAAAAGTCGGGAGCAGGTCAAGACATATATAAACTTTAAAACAAAAGAATGTGATGACAAAGGCAGAAGACTTACTCATGGAACACAAAGAAAAGTTTCCTTTGCTCAAAGCTTTGAATGACATTTGGTAGGATGAAAAGATGAGTAGTACAAAACTTACTAAAGGTCCCCAATTCTTTTTTAGCTTTGACATTTCATAAAATATCTACTTTTGGTGTAGAGATGTAACTGATGGAAATCTGTAACAAGACCCAGTGTCAGCCATGTGCATGCATTACTTATATCTTCTTTTTGGTCCCTAACTGTGATATCGGCACTCCAAGTGCTTTGTGCAGCTTGATTCCTCTTTAATACTAGGTTTTTAGTGGACTTCCTATCTCCAGCATTGTTTGTTTTTTTCCCATCCCCAGCTCCAGTGACATAACTTAAAGTTTCTGAACCCCAATGGAAAATCTCCAACAGGGCCTCCAGCTCTTATAGGTCTTAGTCTTATTATATGGGGCAAAGAGACCTTTTGGGTCTCCCTAGACTCCAGCACCCGAGTGAGATTGTAGCCTCAGTACCTAGTATAGTCACGGTATGCCCCTGCCAGCCTTCCAGGAATTCTTTGGAGCCAGAAATTATGTAAAGATGATACAGTTAACTCTCAGGCTTTACTCCTCTGGGATGCATTACCCACAGAATGAAAGGCGCTCAATGTCCTTTCTCTGTCCCCACTTTATTTTCAATGTTTCTAGAAAATCGGCTTCTCAAGTAGAGATTAGCAGATCTTTTGAAATTCGAATTATCCTAATTTTCCCAAATAAATTGAACTGTGGCAAATAAATTAGTGAAAAATGTCAATACTGAAAAGCTTGTACTTGCTTGCAAAATATATATGTGGGAAAGAAGAGGGAGAAATAGAGAGAGGACCCCGTTCTTCATAAGAGCTTACACTCTACAAGAGAGAGGACCCCACTGACCATAAGAGCTTACACTATACAGGGGAGAGAAGGAGGACCCCGCTGACTAGAAGAGCTTACACTCTACAGGAGAAAAAGAGGCAGAGAGAAAGAAGAACCCACTGATTATTAGATCTTACACTCTATAGGAGAGAGAGAGGACCCCACTGACCATAAGAGCTTACACTCTACAGGAGAGAGAGAGGACCCCGCTGACCATAAGAGCTCACACTCTACAGGAGAGAGAGAGGACCCTACTGACCATAACAGCTTACACTCTACAGGAGAGAGAGAGGACCTCACTGACCATAAGAGCTTACACTCTACAGGAGAGAGAGAGGACCCCGCTGACCATAAGAGCTCACACTCTACAGGAGAGAGAGAGGACCCTACTGACCATAAGAGCTCACACTCTACAGGAGAGAGAGAGGACCCTACTGACCATAACAGCTTACACTCTACAGAAGAGAGAGAGGACCCTACTGACCATAACAGCTTACACTCTACAGGAGAGAGAGAGGACCCTGCTGACCATAAGAGGTTACACTCTACAGGAGAGAGAGAGGACCCCGCTGACCATAAGAGCTCACACTCTACAGGAGAGAGTGAGAGGACCCTACTGACCATAACAGCTTACACTCTATCAAAGAGAGAGAGAGAGGACATTACTGACCATAAGAGCTTACAATCTACTGATTATAGAGACTTACCCAGTGACTCTGAAGATGAAAAATCTCTCTGCCATACAAATTGTGCTCCACTGGGAACCGCTGATCTGTGATGTGTCAGGTACTGACCACCATTGTACAAGGTAGGATAATCTGCTGGATATCATAGCTGCAAAGCATTATGGGGAGCAAAATAATGTTAGTCCCTCTTTAATGCTTCAACAGTTTGTGACTTGTATCAAGCAAAGTTTTTTTTAAAGATGTTTATTTGTAAACCAAGAATTGAATCTCAAAATGTTTAAATCTGCAGCAAAATTGAGGAAGATTGACACAAACTCAATCCGCTCATCTCTATTCTCAAGGTTATTTACAGTGATCTGAATTCTCACTCTCCCCATCTTATCCTGCTGTCTGGCACAATAGCACCCAAAAAAACGCTGCACAAACTGCTTCACCAAATTCCTACACTTCTGAAACATTGAACCTGCTACAGTGGCATACTTCCAATACAGGTCAATCACACAGCTGCTATATGTTTTTCGTGCGTCTAGTTTTCTCAGCAGAGAAATCTGATGTGAGCACGTATCCTTACAGCTGCCTGTCCTAAATCATTTCTTTTCTTTTTTTGTAATACCAACTAATACATATATTCTGTATATAATATAGCCTAGCTATAATATTTTATTTGTCTTCATTGTCTAAACAAACTTTTTTGTGGACTTTTTTTAAATAAAACTTTTATTTTTTTGTTTATATGGTTGGTTTTAGTTAGAAGACGTGAACATTATGTTCTGATTATTTTAATTACAGTAATTGTTATTTATTTTGTGGTGGGGGGATATTGAGACTTTTGTTTTGGGTTTTCTACTGTGACCTACTCTTTTCCATATGTGCCCAATTCCCGGGTTCAAAGGGAAAATAAACTCCAAGCAAATGTGGCGCTAAGCACCTTAGGAATTTTTAATGCATCCATTTCCAGTGAAAAATGTTAAGAAAAATTTATTTTCTCAAAACAAAAAAAGGAAACAATAATTGAATAAATAAATAAATTATATTTTTAAAATACAGAGCAACGCATTTCGGCTGCTATTTTTACAGTGCAGCCTTCATCAGGTAGCAAAAAAAACAAAAACAGACAACAATAAGCACTATAACGTGACTTTATAGTGCTTATTGTATGTCTGGTTTTTTTGGACTGTTTTTTGGACTGTTACTCCAGGCATTTCTTCTATTGACATTAGTAAGGAGTGCCCATATGGGTATCACTCAAGTCCTATGAATTAAGGCAGAGGACTATATTTTAGATGTTATAGTAATGTATTCTGTTCTGATTCTCTTGTTCCTCTGAGCAGAAGTGTAGTTTAAAGGAGCAGGACATAGCGTAGTCAGCGATAGCCAAGGAGTTGATACACGGAAGCAGCAGTATAATCTTAGAATGAAGGAGCAGGTGAAAGGAAGCTTGACTAGAGGCTGGTAGCTCTATAATCTCACAAGGAAGGGATGCCAGGTTTAAATAGGATGCAATGCCAGGTTTAAATAGGATGTTCATCAGGGTGGAGCCAATCAGGAACTCAAAGTGGGGACAATCAGAAACAACACAAGTACAAGTTTCTTGGTTAGTTCTGAACTGTCATGCAAGTTGAATAGCTCAGAGGGAAGAGCTACCGCCTGGTGCAAAGCTCTTGTAAGCCTGGGTGCATGGATGCTGCCCTCTGGCTCCCATGAATCATCATCTGGTCTGTAACCCCTCCATTGCACCAAATATTGTAGTCTTCCTTTAAATCATCTAAAGTCCAGAATTTCATTCATAATGTACTCTTGTTCACCATGGATTTTTTCAGGTGGAGGAGGTGGCTGAGTTCTTCCTGGAAATGGGTTCTTGCTGAATGGCTTGAGCAAGGATACATGAAACACAGCGCAGTAATTGTTCAAGGGTTTGGTTTGTTCTTTCAGTCTGAGCATTGGATTGAGGGTGGAAGGCAGAAGACAAATTGAAAGTAACTCCTAAAGCTATACAAAAGGTTTTCCTAAATCTTGATGTAAACTAACTGAACACCTCTATCATAAATGACATTGTCAGGAATTCCATGCAGCCTAAATATTTCTCTGAATATTAATTCTGCAGTTTATTCAGTGGGAGGAATCACTTTATTTGGAATAAAATGGGCCATCTTTGTGAGCCGATCCACCATAACAAGGATAACAGTAATTTCTGTAGATGGAGGTAGGTCCACTTTAAAATCCATTGAGAATGGTCCCAAAGGCCTAGATGGAACTGGAAGAGGCTGAATGAGTCCTACAGGAGAACATCGTGGGCGTCTTGTTCAGTGCACATGTTAAACAGGAGGAAAAATATTTTCTCACATCCTTCCTGCAATTAGGCCACCAAAAAGAACGGAATAGTAGTTCTTGTGTTTTCATGACTCCAGGGTGTCTTACAAGTTTAGAATCATAGACAAGCTTGAGGATTTCAAGTCAAGCAGATATAGGGACATGTATTTGGTGGTTCAGTATTCAAAATTCCTCCTTAAAAGAAAGATCAATGTCTTTAGAAGGATGGTTAAGAAAAATGTCAATTTAGTATCCATCTTTAATTTTTGTTACAAAAATCCAGTCCAGTATTCCCCAAAAAATTTTTAGACGTAGAATGTACAATACAATTAGTGATAGACACCTCCTGAGGTCCAGGTTCAGTAAATATCATGGACAGGGCGTCAGTTTTGCCATTTCTTGAGCCAGGCCGATAAGAAATTATAAAATTAAACCTAGAGAAAATTAAGGCCCAACATGTTTGTCTTGCAGACGACCTCTTAGCTGTTCGAAAAAATTCTACATTTTTGTGTCAGTAAGAACAGTCACCAGATGATTGTCCCCTTACAAAAGATGTCTCCATTCAGAAAAGGCAACTTTAATACCAAAAGTTCTTTATTTCCAATGTCATAGTTCTTTTTTGCAGGTGATATGGTGTGAGAAAGGAATTCACATGGATGAAGCTGCATTTTGTCTCCAACTCACTGTGATAAAACGGCTCCCTCTGCAGAGTCTGAGGCGTCTACTTCAACAACAAAAAGCAGTTCAGGATTCGGATGGACTAGTAATGGTGTGGAAGTAAAAAGTGTCTTTAGCTTGTTGAAAGCCAATTGTGCCTCTGGAGACCAGAAAAACCTTTTGGTTTTCTTTGTGAGTGAAGTAATTGGTAAAATGATTTTTGAAAATGTTTTAAAGGAATCTTCTGTAGAAATTTGCAAATCCTATAATACACTGAATGTCTTTTAAATTTCTTGGCGTAGGCCAGTCAACGCCTGCTTTAATTTAACTGGGATACATGCTCAGACCTTCTGGGGAGATGATAACTCCCAGAAATTGAGTTCTGGTTTGTTTTAATTCACATTTTTCGAGTTTGGTATGAAGATGGTTCTACTGTAGACATTCTAGGACTAATTGGAAATGCTTGCAATGCTCCTCCAAGGAATATGAAAATATAAGAATGTCATCGAGATAAACAACAAGAAATTGATCCAAGAAATCTAAAAAAACATCACTAATGAAATGCTGAAAGGTGGCAGGGGCATTGCTAAGGCCGAAAGACATAACTAGATATTCAAAATTTCCACTCATCTCCCTGGTGGATTCGTATGAGACTATAAGCCCCTGTAATAGATCAAGTTTGGTAAAACGTCTGGCAGAACGCAGTCTCTCCAGCAACTCAGTAATTAAGGGGGGTGGGTTAGCGATTTTTAATGGTAAACTTATTCATTTCTCTATAATCAATACATGGCCGCAGGCCATAGAGTAGCCACCGGGGGGGGGGGGCAGAGGGGGTGGTGGCCCAGGGCCCACCAGGAGCTACGCTACTTTAACTGTATTGGGGTGCACAGAGCGCCGATACAGTTACAATCAGCAGCAGAGCAGGGAGACACGATCTCCCTGCTTTGTTGCCTGCCGCTGTGTGGCACCTGAGGAGGTGGTGGGGGGCCCTGTGCCAGCAGTGGGCCCATCACCAGTCATCGCAGGGTCAGCTTGATAAGAGAGGGAGCGTTACGCTCTTTCTCCCATTATCCCCCTGTCAGCGTCTGATGTCACTGATGCTGACACTGACGGGCTAGCGATGACGTCAGTACCCGGCGCCCACTGTCAGGAGATGAGCAGGTGCTCAGAGCACCGCGGAAACAAGAAGTAAGAAAAGCAAGTATTGTTTGTTTGTTTTCTATACGGTGCATTATACTATACAGGCTGCTTAATGGGGGTGTATTATATTGTACTGGCTGCCTAATGGGGGTGCATTATACTATACAGGCTGTCTAATGGGGGTGCATTATATTTTACAGACTGCCTAATGGGGGTGCAATATACTATACAGGCTGCCTAATGGGGGTGCATTATATTATACAGACTGCCTAATGGGGGTGCATTATACAGTACTGGCTGCCTAATGGGGGTGCATTATACTATACAGGCTGCCAAATGGGGGTGCATTATACTATACAGGCTGCCTAATGGGGGTGCAATATAGTATACAGGCTGCCTAATGGGGGTGCATTATACTATACAGGCTGCATAATTGGGGTGCATTATACTATACAGGCTGCTTAATGGGATGCATTATACTATACAGGCCTATGGGGGTGCATTATACTGTACTGGCCTATGGGGAGTGCATTATACTATACGGGCCTATAGGGAATTTATAATGCTATACAGGCCTATGGGGAATGTATTATACTATACAGGCCTATGGGGAGTGCAATATACCATACAGGCTTATAAGGAGTGCATTATACTATACAGGCCTATGGGGAGTGCATTATACTATACAGGCCTATGGGGAGGGCATTATACCATGCAGGCCTATGGGGAATGCAATATACTATACAGGCCTATGGGGAATGTATTATACTATATTGAGGACTATTTGGCACATTATACTATATAGAGGCTATCTAGGGGGCCATCACACATTGTTGGGGACATCAAGCAGTTTTGGGCTACTAAGGGGTCAATATACTGTGTGGGGGTACATTACAGTGAGGAGGCATCATGTTATGTATAAGAGAGCATCATGCTGTGTATAGGGGAGCTGTACAGGGGGGAGACTTTGCACATTATTCAATGTTAAGTGGGCACTTATTGTTATAGGGGAACTCAGGTTACTGTGACTACCAAAGGGGCACACAGGGCAATATTACTTTCGATGGAGCAAAATGTGGGCATTGTTTTCTTGGGCACTTGCACCTGGCATTACTATATTCTAGAGGGTTGTTTTAGAATTTAGAGGGCACAGAGAACCAGCAGGTGCAGTAATAGGGACACATACGGCAGCAGCATTGGGGTACTAGTAGGATGATGAGTTTGTGCAGGTTGGCAATAGATGGTGACGTGATGAAAATATAAGAAGTGAAATATGTCTTTGTTGTATTCTCTGCAGACGAGTCCTGAGTGGAAGAAATTGTCATGTCGGTCTGGGCCAGATGGAAAAGTCCGGAAAAGTGGACAACTCCATCAGAAAGAACGTCAGCGGTAAGTCACCATCTGTAACTGTGCTGTGATCTCTTATATGTTCTGTAGGGCTGGTATCTACCACTGTCCATATGGTGGTAATATCCATGTTGCTCTTTGTATAGAGATTATCTTCAGCAATAGCGCGGTCATCTGCTGAGGTTTTCCTCCACTATTAGGATGCATCACCCAGTTGTAATCAAGGTTACCTGGTTAGGGGCCCACTCTGAAGTTTCAGGCCCCCGAACCAAAACCTAAGCCTCTGGCCGCAGGGTTGACTCATTTTCTACAAAAAACAAGGGTGCTCCAGCTGGTGAAGAAGAAGGTTGAATGAAGCATTTCTCTAAATTTTTGTCTAGATTTTATTTTAGTAGTTTCAATTCGGAAATATTATCAATGTGCCCAAACGGAATGGATGCTCCAGGAACAATTCAATGGGATGGTCGTAAGAATGATTAGGAGGCAGTTGATAGGCTTTCTCCTTACTGCAGACCTCACTGAACTGCTGGTACTGAGGTAGTAATTTATCATGATTGTGATGAGAAATCTTGGATACTTGAAAATGTTTGTAACCACATACATTAGCAAGGCAAGTGTTCTTACAGTAGTCAGAAGGAAAGGTAATGGTCCTCGATGCCCAGTCGATAGAAGGGTTATGGATTGAAAATCATGGAATTCCAACATCAAACACTTGATTCATAGCTGTGATGAAGGAAATTAAGTCGTTAAGGAGGTCAGAATTCTTTTCCACATAAGGTGAGTCCCATACAAGAGCCTCATCCATCAGGAGATTAATGATGAACAAAAACTTTTTCAAGTCACTGGTAAGCAGAGAAGGTTGCATCTGAAAATAGTTACAACATTGATTTAGAAATCCACTGTTAGGGCTAGCGGAACACACCGAGTAAATATAGATGTTTATTATTATTGATGCGTTCGCAGCCTGGGGTCCACCGTGCAGGGGAACCTGCTGCTAGTAAATGGTGGCACTATTTGGCGGTAAAGACTAGCTCTGTTACTTCACAGAGTAGCCGTGAAAGGAAAGCACTGCACCCTGTTAGACTTCACAGGAGCACAGGCTAACTGCCCAACAGAGAGCAGTCAGTGGTCATGCATGCACACAATCTCCTCACCGGAGGTGCCGGTATTCTAAGGGCTTATTTAAGCCGCGTCCCTGAATACAATCTCACATGACCACACTGGCACAAAGCACATAACTCAGAAAGATACTAGCACATGGCCGTGTGGTCATGCGCACCTTTTATAGCTGCAGCAACTACAGGACCTTCCCAAGAAGGACCAATGGAAAGCTGCCAGAGAACTTGAGCAACTGCAGGACCTTCCTAGAGGACCAATGGGAATAGCTGCAGTACCTGAGCATGTGACCCTTGATCTCCAATGAGAGAGCTTACCCTGGGCATGCTCAGAAGGGGAAAAGTAGGACTTAGTCCCAAAGACGTCTGCTTGCTGCTGACCAGTACTGGCTACAATGGCAGAAGCTGGACAGTGTCAGACTGAGCATGATGCTGGGACCGACGCCTCCGCTGAGCAGGCTCCACTGCGGCAGGAGAAGAATGGGAGACCGTAGCAGAGATGGCTTTGAGATTCCCCCTGTGCAGAGGTGGGAACTCGACCCCTAACATCCACAGTAATAAAATGCTCCCCAAAGAACCTTGCGGGCAGCAGCATGCATGCACTTCAGGGCCATAGGTGTTCAAATTCAGAAGTTGCCTTTGTAACTTAATAATTTCTTTTTTCTGACCCAACACCTGAGTTTGCAACTTAGAAATTTTTTCTTGGTATGTGACTCCAAAATTCTGGAGTTCAGAAACTTTTTGCCTCAGTTGGGCTGCAACAGACTCCATTTTGTGCTCAAGATTACTCTTTTATGGACTGACCTGGGTTGGAGTAGTGGTATTCCAACCAGTAGGGGCAGCAACAGCAGGTAGTGTAGTCAGTGATAGCCAAGGATTCATTACATGGAAGCAGTAGTATAATCTTAGAATGAAGGAGCAGGTAAAAGGAACCTTGGCTAGAGGTTGGTAGCTCAATAATCTCACAAGGAAGGGAGTGCAACTCCCCATAGTTCAACATGCAGTATAATGCACCCCTTAGTCCTACATACAATATAGTGCAAAACATAGTTCTCAAAATAGTACAATGCACCCCATAGTCCTCCATACAGTATTGTTGCCAGCAAAATGCATTCACTGATTTAAAAAAATACCTCCTCCTCATTCCCCGCTGCCCCAGTCTCTGCAGAGAGAACTTTGATGCGCTTGCTGCAAATGTCATATAGCTGAACATCCGATGTCCAGCATGGAGCCTGGAGCCGGGCCCCCCTGGCTCACAGACCCCATAGTGGCCATGAGGCCTGCCTCCTTTGTACACCACTGCCACCCATTGGTCCTCTTGTCATTATGCAATGTACCATTAATTGTTTAATCCAATAATTATGCTGATTTTTGTTACTTTCTTCTGTGATAACCATGGAAACAGCAGCATAAAAACTGGAAAGGGTTGGAGACCTTCCAATTTATTTTGAAAGCGCAGTCAAAGAAGTAAAATGCTTCAGTTTTCACCACTTTTCAGAAATTATTATTATACATTCATGTACTCTCATGTTTCATCTATTATTAAATCTGCATTATGTTCTTTTATGGATGGTAGGTGGATAAACTCAGGTATACAATATTCCTTCTTTGTCATATTTTCAATTTAAAAAAAACACCATTGGAGGAAAAACCTCCACTATACTAAACAAAAAAAAAACACCAGAACACAGGCATGCTTACCTGTTCAAGGCCTCCAACAATTGCACTAACCAGGGTGCACCAGGCCCAAGTAAAGATAGCAAAAACACAGGTGCAAATAATACCGATGCAGCCAACCTACAATCAGGAATTGGCTGCTTGGAGCACCCGTGCACAAAAATAGTCTGTATGTGGCATGTTCACACAGGAATGCAAAGTATATGGTGCAAAGCCTATTAATGACGCCATATGTATAGCGGGCTAACCATGATGCATCCTGTGTGAACAGAGGCCACAGTGTACAGAGCCATCTAGGGCCCAGCCGCACCTTGGAAAAATGTACAGTGCACCAAAAACATAACAATGTATGCAAGGTATTGGTTGATATTATGGCCACAATATTGAAGCTGCCAACCCACGTCAAAGGTCCTTGTATCTTGGCAGTCCTAATCTAAAAAAAACACCATTGGAGGAAAAACCTCCACTATACTAAACAAAAAAAACAGGTAAGCATCTCTGCCTGTGTTCTGGTGTTTTTTTTTGTTTAGTATAGTGGAGGTTTTTCCTCCAATGGTGTTTTTTTTTTAGATTAGGACTGCCAAGATACAAGGACCCTTGACGTGGGTTGGCAGCTTCAATATTGTGGCCATAATATCAACCAATACCTTGCATACATTGTTATGTTTTTGGTGCACTGTACATTTTTCCAGGGTGCGCCTGGGCCCTAGATGGCTCTGTACACTGTGGCCTCTGTTCACACAGGATGCATCATGGTTAGCCCGCTATACATATGGCGTCATTAATAGGCTTTGCACCATATACTTTGCATTCCTGTGTGAACATGCCACATACAGACTATTTTTGTGCACGGGTGCTCCAAGCAGCCAATTCCTGATTGTAGGTTGGCTGCATCGGTATTATTTAAAACTGAAAAACTGGTCTGGTCAAGTTGGCAAAAATCTACTAAATAAGCAGAATAAAAAAAATATGACTTTTGGAATGTGGTAACACCAAAATTCCGTTGTTTTCCATGAAATGGAAATGTTTTTATTGTTCAAAATCATAAAGTACAAAAATAGTCACGTTTGGTATCGCTGCATCATACTAGCCTACAGGAAAAAAAGAGATAATCCTAAACAAATGTACAGTTTTTAATTGCAAGAAAAGTGTAATAAAAACTCTTGAAAAACAAAATGGAATTAATACCCTTTTTTGCACTCCACCTGCAAAATAAAATTATGTTATAACTAGATATGAGCAAATATTTTGAAATTCAAATTTGCCAGTTTTGTTGATTTATTTTTTATTTAAAAAATTTGATTCATGACAAATAGATTCTAAAGTGCTCCAAAGCTCCCAATAACCCTGAAAAGAAGTGAATTAAACTCTGAGGTCTGTAAGAGAATGGTCAGTAATAATATACTGAACAGCCATGTTGGCTCTAGCAGCCATCTTGTGCAAAGTTATAAACTAACTAACTTTTCTTCTAAAAAGCTAATAAGATGTACAGGTCCTTCTCAAAAAATTAGCATATAGTGTTAAATTTCATTATTTACCATAATGTAATGATTACAATTAAACTTTCATATATTATAGATTCATTATCCACCAACTGAAATTTGTCAGGTCTTTTATTGTTTTAATACTGATGATTTTGGCATACAACTCCTCATAAACCAAAAAACCTGTCTCAATAAATTAGCATATTTCACCCGTCCAATCAAATAAAAGTGTTTTTTAATAACAAACAAAAAAAACATCAAATAATAATGTTCAGTTATGCACTCAATACTTGGTCGGGAATCCTTTGGCAGAAATGACTGCTTCAATGCGGCGTGGCATGGAGGCAATCAGCCTGTGACACTGCTGAGATGTTATGGAGGCCCAGGATGCTTCAATAGCGGCCTTAAGCTCATCCAGAGTGTTGGGTCTTGCGTCTCTCAACTTTCTCTTCACAATATCCCACAGATTCTCTATGGGGTTCAGGTCAGGAGAGTTGGCAGGCCAATTGAGCACAGTAATACCATGGTCAGTAAACCATTTACCAGTGGTTTTGGCACTGTGAGCAGGTGCCAGGTCGTGCTGAAAAATGAAATCTTCATCTCCATAAAGCATTTCAGCCGATGGAAGCATGAAGTGCTCCAAAATCTCCTGATAGCTAGCTGCATTGACCCTGCCCTTGATGAAACACAGTGGACCAACACCAGCAGCTGACATGGCACCCCACACCATCACTGACTGTGGGTACTTGACACTGGATTTCAGGCATTTTGGCATTTCCTTCTCCCCAGTCTTCCTCCAGACTCTGGCACCTTGATTTCCGAATGACATGCAAAATTTGCTTTCATCAGAAAAAAGTACTTGGGACCACTTAGCAACAGTCCAGTGCTGCTTCTCTGTAGCCCAGGTCAGGCGCTTCTGCCGCTGTTTATGGTTCAAAAGTGGCTTTACCTGGGGAATGCGGCACCTGTAGCCCATTTCCTGCACACGCCAGACTCAGTCCACTGCTTCCTCAGGTTCCCCAAGGTCTGGAATCGGTCCTTCTCCACAATCTTCCTCAGGGTCCGGTCACCTCTTCTCGTTGTACAGCGTTTTCTACCACATTTTTGCCTTCCAACAGACTTACCATTGAGGTGCCTTGATACAGCACTCTGGGAACAGCCTATTTGTTGAGAAATTTCTTTCTGGGTCTTACCCTCTTGCTTGAGGGTGTCAATGATGGCCTTCTTGACATCTGTCAGGTCGCTAGTCTTACCCATGATGGGGGTTTTGAGTAATGAACCAGGCAGGGAGTTTTTAAAAGCCTCAGGTATCTTTTGCATGTGTTTAGAGTTAATTAGTTGATTCAGAAGATTAGGGTAATAGGTCGTTTAGAGAACCTTTTCTTGATATGCTAATTTATTGAGACAGGTTTTTTGGGTTATCAGGAGTTGTATGCCAAAATCATCAGTATTAAAACAATAAAAGACCTGACAAATTTCAGTTGGTGGATAATGAATCTATAATATATGAAAGTTTAATTGTAATCATTACATTATGGTAAATAATGAAATTTAACACTATATGCTAATTTTTTGAGAAGGACCTGTACTTCTTAAAGTCATAGTCATAGACACAAGATGAGATCATAGCCATTAGCAGGTATAGTGGACATACACATGGCTTAATCGGATCTGCTGCAGAGCCATGAGAATAGAAAAAGGGTAAACATATGGTAATAAATAAGTGTATTAACTTTAAGTGATCAATGACAGTAACCAAGAGGAACATGGAGATTTACGAGTTCTAATGGAGTTTGGGGAAAAGAGCCTCAAAGTCATTACATTTAACCATTTTATACTTCGTCCTTGAATGTGAGTTTTTCTATGCAGTATAATGTTATCATGTAGACGCCTTTTTCGCTGCAATGTGCTTTCTTTGTCTGTATCATGTATGAAAAGCCCCTGTTACTGTTGTTCGGGGCCATTCCATTGCTATACTGCCACACCATGGCCAGGCAAGGGCCTGACCATCACCAGATATCCCAGCGTTACTTTGTCTGTCTGGACTTCTGTTCATGCCTGCATGCTTCATCTTACTGACTATTCCATGTGCTGTTCTGCTGCAAATCTCCAAATAAACCTCAGTCTCAGCTTGATAAGAGGATTGTCTACAAACTTTTCCTGGCTTTTTCAATTCTCAGTAAGGACGTTCTTACAAGGTCTCTTCGAACTATATTCTACCCCTTTCAGCCTCTTAATCCAAAACACAGTCTTACTGATGTCTAAATGACCTCAGCATATACAGCTATGGGTAAATGAATGGTAATTAGTGGTAACTAGTGTTGAGCGATACCTTCCGATATTCAAAAGTATCAGTATCGGATTGGATCGGCCGATATCCAAAAAATATCGGATATCGCTGATACCGATACCCGATACCAATACAAGTCAATGGGACACAAATATCGGAAGCTATCCTGGATGGTTCCCAGTGTCTGAAGGAGAGGAAACGCTCCTTCAGGCCCTGGGATCCATATTCATGTGTTGTGAATTTGGATTCTGGGCTCCCCCGGTGGCTACTGGTGGAATTGAACTTGTGACATCATCTTCCCTGTTCACCTGTTCTGATTAGATCTGGGTGTCGCTATATAACCTGGCTTCTCTGTTAGATGCTTGCCGGTCAACAATGTTATCAGAAGCCTCTCTGTGCTTGTTCCTGCTCCCAGACATCTACTAGATAAGTTGGACATTCGTCCATGTTTTGTTTTTGTATTTTGGTTCCAGTTCACAGCTGCAGTTTCGTTACTGTGTCTGGAAAGCTCTTGTTGATCAGGAATTGCCACTCTGGTATTATGAGTTAATGCCAGAGTCCTAAAGTAATTTCTGGATGTGTTTTGTTAGGGTTTTCTACTGACCATGAAAGTATGCTTTCTGTCTTCTGCTATCTAGAAAGCGGACCTCAAATTTGCTAAAACTATTTTCCTGCTGCGTTTGTTGTTTCATCTCATATCACCGCCAATATATGTGGGGGGCCTCTGTCTCCTTTTTGGGCATTTCTCTAGAGGTGAGTCAGGTCTTATATTTCCCTCTGCTAGCATTATTTAGTTCTCCGGCCGGCGCTGGGCATATAGGGATAAAAAGTAGGACATGCTACCTGGCTACTTCTAGATGATGCGGTAGGTTTAGTTCATGGTCAGTATAGTTACATCTTCCAAGAGCTTGTTCCTATAGAGGCTTATGCTAGTTCTCTGGCCATGGAGATCATGACAGTTTGACCGGCCAACTAAAGGGTTAAAATCCTTGGCTGAGAAAGGAGAGAAATAAGAAGTCTGCTGAGAGTTTTTTTTTTTTTTTTTTTTTCTGTGCTCTTAATTGGATCACTTGCCAGTCTGTCTATGCTGCAGTCTTTCTTTTTTTTCTCTCTCCTTATAATCTTTGAATGGCTTTGTGTTCACCTGTTAATAATGGATCTTCAGAGTGTAACTGCAGGTTTGAATAATCTCACCACGAAAGTACAAAATTTGCAAGATTTTATTATTCATGCTCCGGTATCTGAGCCGAGAATTCCTTTGCCGGAATTCTTCTCAGGGAATAGATCTAGCTTTCAGAATTTTAGAAATAATTGTAAGCTATTTTTGTCCCTAAAATCTCGTTCTGCTGGAGACCCTGCACAGCAGGTTGGGATTGTGATTTCCTTGCTCCGCGGCGACCCTCAAGACTGGGCTTTTGCATTGGCACCAGGGGATCCTGCGTTGCGCAATGTGGATGCGTTTTTTTTGGCCTTGGGCTTGCTGTATGAGGAACCTCATTTGGAACTTCAGGCAGAAAAAACTTTGATGTCCCTATCACAGGGGCAAGATGAAGCTGAAATTTACTGCCAAAGATTCCGTAAATGGTCTGTGCTTACTCAGTGGAATGAGTGTGCCTTGGCGGCTACTTTCAGAGAGGGTCTCTCTGATGCCATTAAGGATGTTATGGTGGGGTTCCCTGTGCCTGCGGGTCTGAATGAGTCCATGACAATGGCCATTCAGATCGATAGGCGTCTGCGGGAGCCCAAACCAGTGCACCATCTGGCGGTGTCCACTGAGAAGACGCCAGAAAGCATGCAGTGTGATAGAATTCTGTCCAGAAGCGAGCGGCAGACTTTTAGACGGAAAAATGGGTTGTGTTTCTATTGTGGGGATTCTACTCATGTTATATCAGCATGCTCTAAACGTACTAAAAAGCTTGATAAATCTGTTTCCATTGGCACTTTACAGTCTAAATTTATTTTGTCTGTGACCCTGATTTGCTCTTTGTCATCTATTACTACTGACGCCTATATCGACTCTGGCGCCGCTTTGAGTCTTATGGATTGGTCCTTTGCCAATCGTTGTGGGTATGATTTAGAGCCTTTGGAAACTCTTATTCCTCTGAAGGGGATTGACTCCACCCCATTGGCTAATAATAAACCACAATACTGGACACAAGTGACTATGTGTATTAATCCGGATCACCAGGAGACTATTCGTTTTCTAGTGCTGTATAATCTACATGAGGATTTGGTGCTGGGATTGCCATGGCTGCAGTCTCACAACCCAGTCCTTGACTGGAGAGCTATGTCTGTGTTGAGCTGGGGATGTAAGGGGACTCATGGGGACGTACCTTTGGTGTCCATTTCATCATCTATCCCCTCTGAAATCCCTGAGTTCCTGTCTGACTATCGTGACGTCTTTGAAGAACCCAAGCTTGGTTCACTACCTCCGCACCGTGAGTGCGATTGTGCTATAGATTTAATTCCGGGTAGTAAATACCCAAAGGGTCGTTTATTTAATCTGTCTGTGCCTGAACATACTGCTATGCGAGAATATATAAAGGAGTCCTTGGAAAAGGGACATATTCGTCCATCGTCATCTCCCTTAGGAGCCGGTTTTTTCTTTGTGTCAAAAAAAGACGGCTCTTTGAGACCATGTATTGATTATCGGCTTTTGAATAAAATCACGGTTAAATATCAATACCCATTGCCGTTGCTGACTGATTTGTTTGCTCGCATAAAGGGGGCCAAGTGGTTCTCTAAGATTGATCTCCGTGGGGCGTATAATTTGGTGCGGATCAGGCTGGGGGATGAGTGGAAAACCGCATTTAATACGCCCGAGGGCCACTTTGAGTATTTGGTGATGCCTTTTGGTCTTTCTAATGCCCCTTCAGTCTTCCAGTCCTTTATGCATGATATTTTCCGCGATTTTTTGGATAAATTTATGATAGTGTATCTGGATGATATTCTGATTTTTTCGGATGACTGGGACTCTCATGTCCGGCAAGTTAAGAGGGTTTTTCAGGTTTTGCGGTCTAATTCTCTGTGTGTCAAGGGTTCTAAGTGCGTTTTTGGGGTTCAGAGAATTTCCTTTTTGGGATATATTTTTTCTCCCTCTTCCATTGAGATGGATCCTGTCAAGGTTCAAGCTATTTGTGATTGGACGCAGCCCTCTTCTCTTAAAAGTCTTCAGAAATTTTTGGGCTTTGCCAACTTTTATCGTCGATTTATTTCTGGTTTTTCGGATGTCGTTAAGCCATTGACCGATTTGACTAGACAGGGTGCTGATGTTGCTAATTGGTCCCCTGATGCTGTGGAGGCCTTTCAGGAGCTTAAGCGCGGTTTTTCTTCTGCCCCTGTGTTGCGTCAGCCTGATGTGACTCTTCCTTTTCAGGTTGAGGTCGACGCTTCTGAGATCGGAGCTGGGGCAGTGTTGTCGCAGAAAAGTTCTGACTGCGCCGTGATGAGGCCTTGTGCCTTCTTTTCCCGTAAATTTTCGCCCGCTGAGCGGAATTATGATGTTGGGAATCGGGAGCTTTTGGCCATGAAGTGGGCGTTTGAGGAGTGGCGCCATTGGCTCGAGGGGGCCAGACATCAGGTGGTGGTATTGACTGACCACAAAAATTTGATTTATCTTGAGACCGCCAGGCGCCTGAATCCTAGACAGGCGCGCTGGTCATTATTTTTTTCTCGGTTTAATTTTGTGGTATCGTACCTACCAGGTTCTAAGAATGTTAAGGCGGATGCCCTTTCTAGGAGTTTTGAGCCTGATTCACCTGGCAACTCTGACCCCACAGGTATTCTTAAGGAGGGAGTTATCTTGTCAGCCGTTTCTCCAGACCTGCGGCGGGCCTTGCAGGAGTTTCAGGCGGATAGACCGGATCGTTGTCCGCCTGATAGGCTGTTTGTTCCTGATGATTGGACCAGTAAAGTCATCTCTGAGGTGCATTCTTCTGCGTTGGCAGGTCATCCTGGAATTTTTGGTACCAGGGATTTGGTGGCAAGATCCTTCTGGTGGCCTTCCCTGTCACGAGATGTGCGAGGCTTTGTGCAGTCTTGTGACGTTTGTGCTCGGGCCAAGCCTTGTTGTTCTCGGGCTAGTGGATTATTGTTGCCCTTGCCTATTCCTAAGAGGCCTTGGACACACATCTCGATGGATTTTATTTCAGATCTGCCTGTTTCTCAGAAGATGTCTGTCATCTGGGTGGTGTGTGACCGTTTTTCTAAGATGGTTCATTTGGTTCCCCTGCCCAAATTGCCTTCTTCTTCCGAGTTGGTGCCCCTGTTTTTTCAAAATGTTGTTCGTTTGCATGGTATTCCTGAGAATATCGTTTCTGACAGAGGAACCCAATTTGTGTCTAGATTTTGGCGGGCATTTTGTGCTAGGATGGGCATAGATTTGTCTTTTTCGTCTGCTTTTCACCCTCAGACTAATGGCCAGACCGAGCGGACTAATCAGACCCTGGAGACATATCTGAGGTGTTTTGTGTCTGCTGACCAGGATGATTGGGTTGCTTTTTTGCCATTGGCGGAGTTCGCCCTCAATAATCGGGCCAGCTCTGCCACCTTGGTTTCCCCGTTTTTCTGTAATTCGGGGTTCCATCCTCGATTTTCCTCCGGTCAGATGGAATCCTCGGATTGTCCTGGAGTGGATGCGGTGGTGGAGAGATTGCATCATATCTGGGGGCAGGTGATGGACAATTTAAAGTTGTCCCAGGAGAAGACTCAGCTTTTTGCCAACCGTCACCGTCGTGTTGGTCCTCGGCTTTGTGTTGGAGATTTGGTGTGGTTGTCTTCTCGTTTTGTCCCTATGAGGGTCTCATCTCCTAAGTTTAAGCCTCGGTTCATCGGTCCGTATAAAATATTGGAGATTCTTAACCCTGTTTCCTTCCGTTTGGACCTCCCTGCATCCTTTTCTATTCATAACGTTTTTCATCGGTCGTTATTGCGCAGGTATGAGGCACCGGTTGTGCCTTCCGTTGAGCCTCCTGCTCCGGTGTTGGTTGAGGGTGAGTTGGAGTACGTTGTGGAAAAAATCCTAGACTCCCGTGTTTCCAGACGGAGACTCCAGTATCTGGTCAAGTGGAAGGGATATGGCCAGGAGGATAATTCTTGGGTCACTGCATCTGATGTTCATGCCTCTGATCTGGTTCGTGCCTTTCATAGGGCCCATCCTGATCGCCCTGGTGGTTCTGGTGAGGGTTCGGTGCCCCCTCCTTGAGGGGGGGGTACTGTTGTGAATTTGGATTCTGGGCTCCCCCGGTGGCTACTGGTGGAATTGAACTTGTGACATCATCTTCCCTGTTCACCTGTTCTGATTAGATCTGGGTGTCGCTATATAACCTGGCTTCTCTGTTAGATGCTTGCCGGTCAACAATGTTATCAGAAGCCTCTCTGTGCTTGTTCCTGCTCCCAGACATCTACTAGATAAGTTGGACATTCGTCCATGTTTTGTTTTTGTATTTTGGTTCCAGTTCACAGCTGCAGTTTCGTTACTGTGTCTGGAAAGCTCTTGTTGATCAGGAATTGCCACTCTGGTATTATGAGTTAATGCCAGAGTCCTAAAGTAATTTCTGGATGTGTTTTGTTAGGGTTTTCTACTGACCATGAAAGTATGCTTTCTGTCTTCTGCTATCTAGAAAGCGGACCTCAAATTTGCTAAAACTATTTTCCTGCTGCGTTTGTTGTTTCATCTCATATCACCGCCAATATATGTGGGGGGCCTCTGTCTCCTTTTTGGGCATTTCTCTAGAGGTGAGTCAGGTCTTATATTTCCCTCTGCTAGCATTATTTAGTTCTCCGGCCGGCGCTGGGCATATAGGGATAAAAAGTAGGACATGCTACCTGGCTACTTCTAGATGATGCGGTAGGTTTAGTTCATGGTCAGTATAGTTACATCTTCCAAGAGCTTGTTCCTATAGAGGCTTATGCTAGTTCTCTGGCCATGGAGATCATGACATTCATGTAAAAAATAAAGAATAAAAAAAAAAAAATATGGATATACTCACCCCTCTGATGGCCCCCCGGCTCTCAGCAGTGCAACCGGCAGCCTCCGTTTCTAAGAATGCAGTGAGTGAAGGACCTGCGATGACGTCACAGTTACGCGACCAGTCACGCAACCAGTCACAAGACCGCGACGTCATCGCAGGTCCTACACTCACTGCATTCTTAGGAACGGAGGCTGCCGGTTGCACCGCTGAGGTCCAGGGTCCGTCGGAGGGGTGAGTATATCCATATTTTTTATTTTTATTCTTTATTTTTTACATGAAAATGGATCCCAGGGCCTGAAGGAGAGTCTCCTCTCCTCCAGACCCTGGGAACCATACGCACCGCACACGCCGAAGATGACTGGGAACTTATAGGAACTTCCGATTCCGATTTCCGATATCACAAAAATATCAGAACTCGGTATCGGAATTCCGATACAGCGAATATCGGCCGATACCCAATATTTGCAGTATCGGAATGCTCAACACTAGTGGTAACCAACAGCCTGTTCTTCATGCACTAATATTTTTCACTGCTTTGCTGTCACATACTATCTGTACAGTTTCTTCATTAGTTTATGGCTTTCTCTCCCATCTTTATGGCTAACCTGTGAGCTGAGATGTCATCGCTCTATCCAGATTCACCACAAAATGTCTTCTGATTTCCCTGCTCCGGATTTATATACCAGCTTTAATAGTCCCTCCTAACTTACGCTGCTATACCATGTGATGTGATACTTGCAAGACATTATAGAGAAACATTCCTGAGGTCATGGGACCATGTTCAAATTTGCAGGTTCAGTGAATTTTTAAAAATTCAACATCAATAATATTTGCAGCCATCACTCATCTAAATTGATAAGTAATTAACAAAATAATATGGTGACAAGAACTACAACTTGTTCCACAAATATTGAAAACAACTACATTAAAAAGAAAATAATAAAGTACCAGCTCTTTATTGTTATGAGGACATGACCACTTACTGAAGACTATAGGACGAAAGGACGTAGAGCTGAGTCCATAGCTCTAAGAGATCGAGACTTTTTCCAGCATGGAGCACCAGTTACATCAATATTATTGTAATGTCATAGATATTTGCTTGCTGTGTTTTATTAAAGATTTGCTTTCTTGTCAGCTCATCCTCAGAAATCAATGTTTCTATTCTGTGACAGCAAGCAGAGGAGGATGTGCAGGATAGATCTTATGTACACCTAAAGGTACCTTCACACTGAACGATATCGCTAGCGATCCGTGACGTTGCAGCGTCCTGGCTAGCGATATCGTTGAGTTTGACACGCAGCAGCGATCAGGATCCTGCTGTGACATTGTTGGTCGGAGCAGAAATTCCAGAACTTTATTTCATCGCTGGACTCCCGCAGACATCGTTGAATCGGTGTGTGTGACGCCGATTCAGCGATGTCTTCACTGGTAACCAGGGTAAACATCGGGTTAACCGATGTTTACCCTGGTTACCCAGGGACCGTCATCGTTGATCGCTGGAGAGCTGTCTGTGTGACAGCTCTCCAGCGACCACACAGCGACGCTGCAGCGATCAGCATCGTTGTCTAGATCGCTGCAGCGTCGCTAAATGTGACGGTACCTTAAGGCCAGACTCTATCATTCTATATCTCAAGGTCTCACACCACTGTATCCCAGTCCTAGGCCCATTGTGTGGATGGTATTGCAGACCCAGAGGAGCCGTCATCACAGGGGGTCTCATGTGCAGTCCAAGGAGATGGAATATGCTTCATTCTGTGAGCTAAAGGAAAATGTTTAAGGGGGAGGGAGAAAAAGACACACAGATTGAATCAGGCAGTTGTTAGAGTGACTTTGAAGGGAGAGGATCCAAGCTGGAATGGATGGATGGCCTATGGAGTTTTGGAGATCGGTTGCGCGCTGGACTAGATCCTCCTGCTAAAGGTACCGTCACATTAAGCGACGCTGCAGCGATAACGACAACGATGCCGATCGCTGCAGCGTCGCTGTTTGATCGCTGGAGAGCTGTCACACAGACCGCTCTCCAGCGATCAACGATGCCGAGGTCCCCTGGTAACCAGGGTAAACATCGGGTAACTAAGCGCAGGGCCGCGCTTAGTAACCCGATGTTTACCCTGGTTACCAGCGTAAAATGTAAAAAAAACAAACAGCACATACTTACATTCACGTCCCCCTGCGTCCACTTCCTGACTGACTGAGCGCCGTACAGTGAGAGCAGAGCGGTGACGTCACCGCTGTGCTGCTTTCACTTTCACTTTGCGGCGCTGAGTCAGAGGAGGAAGCAGACTGCAGGGGACGCAATGTGAGTATGTGCTGTTTGTTTTTTTTACATTTTACGCTGGTAACCAGGGTAAACATCGGGTTACTAAGCGCGGCCCCGCGCTTAGTTACCCGATGTTTACCCTGGTTACCAGTGTAAAATATCGCTGGTATCGTTGCATTTGGTGTCAAACACAACGATACACAGCGATCAAACGACCAAATAAAGTTCTGGACTTTATTCAGCGACCAGCGACATCACAGCAGGATCCTGATCGCTGCTGCGTGTCAAACTAAACGATATCGCTAGCGAGGACGCTGCAACGTCACGGATTGCTAGCGATATCGTTATAAAGTCGTTTAGTGTGACGGTACCTTAAGGTTGAGGGATCTGTCGTCTGGATTTAACAATTTTTTTATAGATTGATCCTGGATATATGGATGTCGGTTGTGATATTTGTCATTTGGAGGAGCCTGGACTGTGAGTACAGACTATACTGGCAGGCGATATGAAATCTGTGGGCCAACCAAAAGTTAAGAGACAGTGAGTATCACCTGATACCTGGATACTGGGACTTTTTGGCCATCTACCTGGATTTGTTGTACAACCATGGATGTATGGAATAAAAAAATATTTGCATTGTTAACCTGCCTAGGTGATTTTTACAACCCACAAACTTAAAACCTCACAATTGTGAAAATAAGAAAATGAAAAAATAAAAAAATAAAAATAATAAAGGGGCTTGGTCTTTAACTGCTTTAAGGTCCAAAATGGGCTGATTATAAAGAGGAAGATACCTTTAAAGGGAATCCGAGATATAAGAAAACACTATTAACTTGCATATATGGGATTCATCTCCATGTTAATAGCGTTCTGAACCATCCTAGCTCCTTTACTTAGACCTCTGCCGCCGGGAAAAAATGAACTTTATTCCTACCAGTATCGTTCGAGTTTCAGTCAGTGGGGCTGCACTGGCGCAGGTTCCGTCACCGCTCAGTGTATAGAGAGCAGCAGCTGTAAACTTACAGCCGGCCCTAATAATAAGCTGATGTCAGTTAGTGCCGGGTGCGAGATTAGAGCCGCTGCACTCTATGCAAAGAGCAGGCCTTACATATTTCCATCATTAACTTCCTTGCTGAAAGTGGGGAGCAATTCTTCCCGCCAGTTGTGGATTAATTTCTGCCAATGGCTCTCAGTTTAGGCAGTAATACCTATGAATGTAAAAGCCGTCAAGGATGCCAATGAACCGCCACTGACAGAAAAAAAAATCTGCTGGTCAAATATTGATAACATATGTTGTTGATGGAAATACCCTTTTAATATATCGCATGCATGAGGAGCTGTAGATACTGTACATTGCAGTCAGTGTCCCTACTTGTGCAACATGAATCATCCAGAAAGTTCTGAAAACCACAAGCCACTTTACAGGCCATGGAAGCTCCTCAATTCTCAAGCTATCACAGAGCCATCATGAAGGCTAACATCTGCATCATAATGGAGTGGTCTGACCAGACATCCTGTCAGTAACGTACGTTCTCTGATGTGGTCTCGCCATACCAAACACAACATATCTAGTTATCTTGACCTAAACACTAAGAAAACACTAACCACTATCCAAGAAACATGCGACAACAATTAAATCGAAGAGAAGAACACCCATGAAAAAATGTGCTGGATCTTGTGCTATTCTGTGGAGCTTTCTGCACTGAACAGGGCTTGTGGATAAGGTTTGTAAAAAGCACATAAGAATATTGATGCATTTATTCACTAGGGTGTTAGAATTTGATTAGGGTAACCCAGAGGTGGGCAACAATGTCATTAATGTAGTAAATATATAGGATTTGGGGGGCTTAAAAGGGTTGTAAGAGTCACATACAATGTTATTCTGAGCCTTTACAAACAATTAAATGAAATTGATGGAATTGATGGATGCAAATTCTTTGACATCCAACAGTGACAAGGATATAAATGACAAAACCTCAGAGACATTTTAAATGTCATGAAAATGGGGATAAGAAAAACCTCCCCACATGAAAGAGCAAATACCCACTCCAAAAATCATAAGAGAAGGAGACACCGGAGCAACTAGGTATAAAAAATGATTATTTTTATTAATGATAGTACCAAATATATAAACCAAAAAGTGATACCAAAGTATTAGATACAATACAATTACAGGATAGAAGCAGAGATTCCCAGAAATTCCGTCATTGCACATGCCCACATAGATAAATATAGAAATCAATAGGTAAATTGTCAGTGCATAGAATATCATTACTGTGGTAAGATCGCCATTACAAGCAAGTCTATATATTAATAGTAGCAAAAGAGAGAGATCAAAGAGGCAAAGCTTACCAAGGGCAGAGCTAGAGGACCCTAGGCCGGGTGTAGGCAGACCCCGACGCGCGTTTCGCGTGACAGAAGCACCGCTTTATCAAGGGGAATAATATTACTGGGAAGAGCAGGACCTTTTATGGCCATGTGACCGGACATATGACGTCCGTATGTCCAATGATAGTGGTGACAAGTGACTGTGACGTTTAACCGTGGAGACTAAAGAGTGAACCCACTGGACCCCGACAACGAACCTCCCACGGGCGAGCTGGCCAAGTGAACCACCCCCTATACAGGGAGCGTTAGGGGCAGGCCCGAGGGAGACTATCGCCAGGGCAGCTGGTACAGAACAACAGAGGAAGGAGACTGATAGGGAACTAAGTAAATACGGACTGCACAGAGGGGATAGGCAGAGAGGAGAAACACATGGACAGGAACCAGACAGAGGACAAAAGGTTCAGAGGCCGGAGGCAGGACACGGAAAAGGAGGAGAACGGAAATGGGCTGGCAAACAAGAACACTTGGAAACAAACTAAACGGGGAACACAGGAGGAAGCAACCTAAAAGGAAAACAACAGAGGAGACAAGAATTAACTACAGAGCGCAGCAACAGCTGGCTTTCTCCACAGATACACCACGGCTATCATGGGTGAGGTGCAGTCATTGACTCTGTTACTTTTTTTACTTTGAATGGGTCCCCAATGCGGTATCTAGTGTTTCAATACTTATAGTGTTAACACTTTTGTAGTGAATCTGTCACCTTAAGCCGTACAATATAGGTGGAGTGTGGGGCTTCTTGTTACCTGTATCCATGTTGTACTTATATTTTTAGTTAGTTTTGTATTGATAGCTTAAATACATGTTGTTACTTAATAAATATTTACCTTTTTACACGGTAAGTGACAGCTGTTTGACTCCTTCTTCGCATGCTTTCATCAGAGCGCAGCAACAGGCAGCGAGCGACAATGCAGAGGAGAAGTGGAGCCAGAAACACTTGCGGAACACAAATGACCATCAGGCACCGCCGAGAGGAAGAGGCGGCCTGATAAAGGGAGTGGAGACATACCTTCGGGGTCGGGGTCACAGAGCAAAGCAGAAGGCAGGCCAGGATCAGAGGGAGATATGTGCACGCGCGCCGTGGAAACCAGAGCGCGCGCGTGCCCGGGAAGGAGCAGGAGCCGAGAACGCAGAAAGAGCAGAAGACCGGAAGTGAGGAGGGACGCGCCGAGACGCCGCCGAGCGGTAAGTATGCGTCGAGGCCGGTGGTGGCATAACAGTACCCCCCTTCCTTATGCCCCTCCTTCCTAAGACCCGAAAAAATTTTTGCCAAGATCTGAGGAGCCTGGATATTTTCCCGAGGCTCCCAAGACCTCTCCTCAGGACCAAAACCCTTCCAATCAACCAGGAAAAAGGTCCTCCCTCTAATTCTTTTCATAGAAGAATGTCCTTAACCTCAAAAATCTCATTAGAAAAATCTAGATGAGGAGAACGATTGAGATTGGAATGGAACTGATTAAGAACCACAGGCTTCAGGAGGGAAACATGAAAAGAATTGGGGATGCGGAGCGAAGCGGGAAGTTTCAACTTATAAGAGACATTATTGATACAGGACAAGACCTCAAAAGGCCCAATGTAGCGAGGACCCAGTTTGTGTGAAGGCACTTTTAAGCGGACAAACTTGGAAGACAGCCACACTTTATCTCCGGGCTGAAACAAAGGAGAGTCCAAGCACCTTTTGTCTGCAAGTCTTTTCATTCTGGCGCAAGCCAGTTCAAGAGCGGTCCTGGTCTCCTGCCAAATCCTAGAGAACTCCCCGGACAAAAGATCGGCCGCTCGGACACCAGTAACAGGAGGAACCGGAAGAGGTACACCAGGATGTTGCCCGTAGACAATAAAAAAAGGAGACTTGGAAGTAGATTCGCTAGCATGATTGTTATAAGCAAATTCGGCCCACGGAAGCAAATCTACCCAATCGTTCTGATGAGAGTTAGAGAAGTGACGAAGATAGGTTACCAACGTTTGATTTGTACGTTCCACTTGACCATTGGATTGTGGATGGTAGGAAGAAGAAAAGTCAAGCGTGATGTCCATGAATTTGGAGAGAGACCTCCAAAAGCGGGAGGTAAACTGTACTCCTCTGTCCGAAATAATATGTTTAGGAAGACCATGAATGCGAAAAATATGATGGATAAAGACTTTCGCCAACTCAGGTGCAGAAGGTAAACCCGGAAGAGATAAAAAATGAGCCATCTTGGAGAACCTATCTACGACGACAAGGATGACAGTGCAACCGGAAGATCGAGGCAGATCGGTGATAAAATCCATTGCAATGTGCTGCCAGGGAGCAGATGGGATTGGAAGTGGATGAAGCAAACCAGAGGGTAAATGCCTAGGAATCTTGTTCTTGGCACAAGACGGACAAGAGGATGCGAAACTTCGGACATCCTGAAGAAGAGTCGGCCACCAATAAAAGCGAGACACAAATGAGAGAGTCTTCTTGAAACCGACATGACCTGCCAACTTGGAGGAATGTCCCCAACGAAGCACTTGTCTTCTTTTGCACACAGGAACAAAAGTTTTACCAGGAGGTAGCGAAGACAAAGTAACAGGTGCCACCATGAGGACCTTTGAAGGATCCAAGATGTGCGAGGGGGCCTCCTCAGAGTCAGAGGATTAAGAAAGACCTGGACAAAGCGTCAGCCTTGAGGTTTTTGTTACCCGGACAAAAATGTAACTCAAAATTAAAACGAGCAAAAAACAAAGACCATCTAGCTTGCCGAGGATTAAGTCTCTGAGCAGAATGTATATATGCTAGGTTCTTGTGATCCGTGAAAACTTGAAATGGATGGACAGCACCCTCCAGAAGGTATCTTCACTCCTCCAATGCCAACTTGATGGCTAAGAGCTCTCTGTCACCTATGGAGTAATTCCGTTCAGCAGAAGAGAATGTCTTGGAAAAGAATCCGCAGGGAACCAGCCTTGTTATGATCCTTAGTAGCTGAGGATCACGAATAGACCAGCAAGTGAATAAACTAAGGACAAGCTCTAGGGAGATGGTAACTGGACTGATCGCAAATCTGAACCTATCCAACACAAATAGAGGTAGCCGGTGAACGTGCCTAAAAAATTCCTAGACGTCTCGAGCCAGCCTGAGGAACTAGCTACCCCTAAAGAGAAAGAAAGTCCTCGCTTGCCTCCAGAGAAATAATCCCCAAAGATATAGAAGCCCCCAACAAATATTAACGGTGACGTAAGAAGAAGGCACATACGTAGGGATGAAATCAGATTCAGCAAAAGAGGCCCACTAGTACTAGAAAGCAGAAAATAGAGCAGGGGTCTATGCGATCAATAAAAAACCCTTACAAAATATCCATCCTGAGATTTCAAGAACCCACGCACCAACTAATGGTGTGTGGGGAGAAACTCAGTCCACTAAAGCATCCAGCAAGCGAGGGAATCACATTTTAGCAAGCTGGACAAGAAAACATGATAAACACTGCTGATCAAAAAATGAACAAACAGAACTTAGCTTGTCCTGGATGGACTGGGAGCAAGGTAGTCAGAAGGAATCTGAGTAGCACTGATTACATCGACAGCCGGCAACAAGTGAAAGCAAAACAGAGCTATATAGGAACCTTCCAGAGGATAACAAACCAGCTGATAGCCAGAGACCAGCAGGATAACAAACAAAGCCACCAGGGGGAGCCCAAAGCAAAAGTCACACCATACCACCAGTGACCACAAGAGGGAGCCTGAAAACAGAGTTCACAACACAGCCTCCCTGAAGATGACTTTTGAGAAAGTACAGCTCCTGCGCCTATGGCAGACGCATCAACCTCCAGAACAAAAGGCTTATTCACCTCCGGACGGTGTAGTACAGGAGCAGAAGCGAAGGCTTGTTTCAGAGAGGAGAAAGCATCTAAGGCTTCAGATGACCAGATAAGAGGATTGGACCCTTTACGTATAAGAGCGGTGATAGGTCCGGACAAAGAAGAGAAGTGAGGGATGAACTGTCGATAGTAATTTGCGAAACCAAGGAATCGCTGGATAGCTTTGACACCATGAGGACGCGGCCAGTTGAGCACGGCAGACAGCTTCTCCGGATCCATGCAAAGACCTGAGTCAGATATGATGTAACCCAAGAAGGAAAGGGACGGCTGCTCAAAGGCGCATTTTTCAAGCTTGGCATAAAGGTGATTCTGTCTCAGGCGCATTAGCACAAGACGAACATGCTTTCTGTGGGAAACCAGATCCGAAGAGAAAATAAGGATATCGTCCAAGTAAACCACCACACAGGTGTACAGAAGATCACAAAAAATCTCATTCACGAATTCTTGGAACACTGCAGGAGCATTGCATAATCCAAAGGGCATGACTAAGTACTCATAGTGCCCATCTCTGGTGTTGAAAGCAGTCTTCCACTCGTCACCAGAACGAATACGGACTAAATTAAAGGCTTCACGGAGATCTAGTTTCGTAAAAATGTGTGCTCCTCGGAGTCGATCGAAAAGTTCCGGAATAAGAGGAAGAGGACACTTATTCTTAATCATGATTTTATTGAGATCTCGATAATCGATGCAGGGACGAAGAGACCCATCCTTCTTCTTGACAAAAAAGAAACCCGCACCTGTGGGAGAAGATGACTTGCGGATAAAACCCTTGGCTAAATTCTCCTGGACATACTCAGACATAGCTTGAGACTCAAGAGGATTCAGTGGGTAAATTCGCCCCCCTGGGTGGAATAGCGCCAGGTACCAGGTCGATCGGGCAATCAAACGGGCGGTGTGGAGGCAAGTTCTCCGCCTCCTTCTTGTCGAAGACGTCCGAGAAGGACTAGTAGGGCGAAGGTAATCCTGCAGGTACCAGGTTAGATTGAAGAATCTTTACAGGTTGCACGGATAGAAGGCACTTGGTCTGACAGGCATGACCCCAGCGTAGGATATCACCAGACCGCCAGTCCAAGACAGGCTCATGAGTTCTTAGCCACGGAAGACCCAACAGGAACGTATGAGACAAAGAAGGCAACACATAGAAGGCGATCTTCTCACGATGCAGTGCTCCGATTTGTAACTCTACCTCTTCAGTAGGGTTGAGCGACTTTTATTTTTATAGGATCGGGTCGGGTTTCACGAAACCCGACTTTCTCAAAAGTCGGGTCGAGTGAAATCGGCCGATCCTATAAAAAAGTCGGGGTCGGGGTCGGCCGAAACACGAAACCCAATGAAGTGCAATGGGATACTATGGTTCCCAGGGTCTGAAGGAGAGGAAAATCTCCTTCAGGCCCTGGGATCCATGTTAATGTGTAAAATAAATAATCAAAATAAAAAATATTGATATACTCACCCTCGGACGCGCCCTGGTACTAACCGGCAGGCTTCCTTCCTAAGAATGAGCGCGTGAATGACCTGCGGTGACGTCGCGGCTTGTGATTGGTCGCGAGCGGTCACATGGACAAGCCGCGACGTCATCTAAGGTCCTTCACGCGCTCATTCTTAGGAAGGAAGGCTGCCGGAAAGAAGCAGGGCGCGTCCGAGGGTGAGTATATACCTAATAGGAATATACTCACCCTCGGACGCGCCCTGTTTCTTTCCGGCAGCCTTCCTTCTTAAGAATGAGCGCGTGAAGGACCTTAGATGACGTCGCGGCTTGTCCATGTGACCGCTCGCAACCAATCACAAGCCACGACGTCACCGCAGGTCATTCATGCGCTCATTCTTAGGAAGGAAGCCTGCCGGTTAGTACCAGGGCGCATCCGAGGGTGAGTATATCAATATTTTTTATTTTGATTCTTTATTTAACACTTAAATATGGATTCTGATACTGATTCCCGATATCGCAAACATATCGGAACTCGGTATCGGAATTCCGATACCAGATTCAGAAGATCGCCGACCTCATGGCCGACCCCACACAGGGGTCGGGTCGGGTTTCATGAAACACGACTTTGCCAAAAGTCGGCGACTTCTGAAAATGGCCGACCCGTTTCGCTCAACCCTACTCTTCAGTAATGAGGGTAACGGTCTCCCGCAAGGGCCTACCATCGACCAAAGCTAACTGCCGGGGAGTCTCCAAGGACTTGACAGGAATTTGGAGTCTCTTGACGGCCTCAAGCTGTATAAAGTTGCCTGAAGCACCGGAATCAACATAAGCTACCTCAGAAAAACAACTGGCACCAAGACAAACTAAAACAAAAAGAGTTAATGGTAGAGAGGATTCACAAGTACCTAGGGAGACCTCTCTTACCTGACCTAGGCGGAAGCGTTTCCCAGCTTCACCGGACAAGAATGCAGGAGATGAGATGCACTGCCGCAGTAGAAGCAGAGACCTTGAGCGATTCTCTCCTTGCGGCGTAGTTCTGCTGAGCGAAGACGATCCACCTGCATGGGTTCAGGAGCCGGAGCCAGAGGCGGAGAAACCAACTTCGAAGAGGAAGAGCTGAATGCAACCAAGGATAAACGAGGAGGTCTTCTTTCTCTAGCTGTTTCACGAAGCCATTCCTGGAAACGAAGATCGATGCGAGTTGCTAAGGATATGAGATCCTCCAACAACGTTGGCGTGTCACGGCCCGCCAGCTCGTCCTTAATCCGAGAAGATAAGCCTCGTCCAAAAGGCCCCCACCAAGGCCTCGTTGTTTCAACCTAGCTCAGATGATAAAGTACGAAATTGAATGGCGTACTGACCGACAGATAGAGAGCCTTGATGAAGATTGAAAAGGGACTCAGTGGTAGAGGCCAAGCGTCCGGGCTCATCGAACACCTTACGGAAGGTTTCCAAAAAATTGGCCAGTTGGGAAACTAAAGGATCGTCCCGTTCCCAGAGTGGGTTAACCCAGGACAAAGCCTCCCCTTCCAGGTGTGACACAACAAACGCCACCTTAGCCCGATCAGTGGGATATAGTTGCGGCAATAACTCAAAGTGAAGTTGGCACTGATTTAAAAATCCACGACATAACTTAGGATCTCCACTGTAGCGTGGAGGTTTGGCCAGGTGAGGTTGCGGGTGCGGGGCGGGGACGGTAGCCGAAGCGGATGTCTGCAAGGCTAGCAGACGATTATCTACCGAAGCAATGAAATTAAGTATGTGACCCTGGGTGTCGCGTTGCTGAACAAGCTCTTGCTGAAGACTTGCCATCTGGGACGCGTTCGCAGGATCAGAAGGCTGTAACGCTGATAAGCGGGACTCCATGGCTTTTAAAAAGGCCTTGATCCTAGTCTGATTTTCCCAAAGAACCCCAAGCTCTTTCTGAGCAGAAAAAGGAGTACCAGTGGGGTCCATGGCCTGATGGTACTGTGACGTTTAACCGTGGAGACTAAAGAGTGAACCCACTGGACCCCGACAACGAACCTCCCACGGGCGAGCTGGCCAAGTGAACCACACCCTATACAGGGAGCATTAGGGGCAGGCCCGAGGGAGACTATCGCCAGGGCAGCTGGTACAGAACAACAGAGGAAGGAGACTGATAGGGAACTAAGTAAATACGGACTGCACAGAGGGGATGGGCAGAGAGGAGAAAAACACGGACAGGAACCAGACGGAGGACAAAAGGTTCAGAGGCCGGAGGAAGGACACAGAAAAGGAGGAGAACGGAAATGGGCTGGCAAACAAGAACACTGGGAAACAAACTAAACGGGGAACACAGGAGGAAGCAACCTAAAAGGAAAACAACAGAGGAGACAAGAATTAACTACAGAGCGCAGCAACAGGCAGCGAGCGACAATGCAGAGGAGAAGTGGAGCCAGATACACTTGCGGAACACAAATGACCATCAGGCACCGCCGAGAGGAAGAGGCGGCCTGATAAAGGGAGTGGAGACATACCTTCCGGGTCGGGGTCACAGAGCGACGCAGAAGGCAGGCCAGGATCAGAGGGAGATGTGTGCACGCGCGCCGTGGAAACCAGAGCGCGCGTGTGCCCGGGAAGGAGCAGGAGCCGAGAACGCAGGAAAAGCAGAAGACCAGAAGTGAGGAGGGACGCGCCGAGACGCCGCCAAGCGGTAAGTATGCGGCGAGGCCGGCGGTGGCATAACAGTGACATAGTAGTGACAAGGACATAGTCTGCATTTCCTCCACCTATCACCCGTTCATACAGTTGATCCAAATGGGGGAAACATAATATGCCATAGCATTTTTAATCTAAATGTATTTTCATATATTTCAAATAATACAATAGTTTTAGAAGGACTTAAACTGGTTGCCCAATGGAGACAATATTTTATCCAAAAAAAAATCTGCTAAAGATCAGTTAAATTATGTGGTCCGAAAGCTTAAACTTCAAGCAATGACAGCAGGAGAGCCATGTCACTACATGAAACTTGTTCATCTGAATGGGCAACCATGTAAACATAAGTGCTCTTAGATGGGTTGTTCAGGCTTTGGATTCAAGTTTGCAGTCATTGTATGTAACTATAGACTTGTGAATCCTCACAGTGCGCACAGTGCATGCTGTCAGGATACTCTGGTGCTGGCACCGGAAAAGGACAGTCATGTGATGGCCAGTATGTGATTTGCATACTTCTAGCCATTAGACATGGCCGGCCTTACTTAATTCACTTCCATTGAACGAGGCTGTGAACGTCTAGTCATCACATATGCATGTATACAAACTGCATACTTGTGTTCATGTGCCTGCTCGCCCACCTGCTTCCCGTGCCAGCACTGTAAAATCCTGACAGTGCACACTGTGCGCGATGTCTCGATTCACAAGTATACAGTCTCACAGGGTTACTGCAGACCTGAGCGCCAAGCTTGGACAACCCTTAAAGTCATCTCAAAAGGTAGCTTCTAAGCCAATCTTTACTCTAACGGAGAATTGTCCAGATATGACTGTCCAAAAATTCTCATGTCTTCAGTTAAACTATCAATGATCATGCGATTGAGAAGGCATAAAATATTTGGCTGTAAAAGTCATTAATTTTCAGCAAAAACATAGAAAAAAGGGTTATTGCCAAGATATTAATTAATCTAATATTGATAAATCGATCCAAGCGATCTAGAGAACTTGGCTTTGGAACCCCACGAATGAGACACTGAAGAGTACTTGTCCTGTCTAAGACAAGACAGTCTATGAGACTGCCAGAAATAGTGGAGACTGCTGGAAATATTAGAGTTTTGAACTTGGCTACCTCCAGTAGCCTCATAGACAATGAATAGGGCGAAGGCGGAGCGTGCATGCCGATGCTGAATTCAAGATGAGGTTCTACTTGGCCCTATTCTTCAGCTTCCTTATGTTGGAGTCCTAGCAGTCAGACACCCAGCATTAAGTATGTCATCTTTTGGATAGTCTTTAACTTTCTTCTTTTAGAATAACACTTTAAAATGAAGGAGCTGTTCAGCTTTTTGAAGGTGGTGGCCACTCTCCAGGTCCAGAGCTGAGTTTTTGCCACTGCTCACTGTGTCTGTTATTCTCTACAGTGCTGAAGCCACGTTGATAGCACTGCAGCCAATCAGTGAGGAGCTCAGCGGCTTTTACCGTGAACTTGGGCAGAGCCACTGAGCAACAAAATGTCAGCGCTGCAGACAATAAGAGTCATTGGGAGCAGGGACGCATCGCTGGACCAGTGGAGGGTGACTAAAACTCAGTTTGTTCGCTTCAAAACAAATTTTCCAGAGGAAAGTATTTTTTGAAACTGGAAAACCCCTTGAAAGGAGGCAAAAACAGCAAAGTAAACAAACTAAAAAATGCTACTCACAGTGATTTGTTGCCGTACATATCAGCAGCAGGGTTCACTAATAAACACTGATGACAGCACATAATGTGGCCACACAAGCTACTGATTAGGTTAAAGTGGTAGGTGGTGATTTTTTTTTGCTTATTTTATAACATTTTCTGCTGTTTTTATTCTTTCATTATAACCATTTTTAAGCTATTTGATTCAAATTTACTTATCATGGCATCATAAATGTGTAAAGGATAAATGGAAGGTCTGGAAACGGTGTAGAGCAGCCCAAAGTCATGAAGAGGCTGAGATGGGAATAGCTCTGAAGATTTATACAGGAACAGAGAAACCTGATTACTTACTTTTAGGGTTGGTACAATTTGATTCGCAGGACTCGGTCCATCGGCCGTGTCAGTGCTCTGTGGCTGGCAGACGGGAGCATTGAAAACTGTTTCCTAACTCCGCCATTCATGGCTTCTCTTTTAATTAGCCAGCTTGGTGTAAAGTCATAGTTTTGGCGAAATACACATATAACATTGCACTAGAACAACTAATGAATAGGGAAGCCATCAGGTAAAGAGGTGCTTCTCACGGCTCGCATTCATCGACCACAAATTAATGACATGGCCAATGGACCCAGTCCTGCAAATCAATTCATACCGATTCTACTTACTATAGATGACTGGATTGATCCAGGGAGGATCGAGTTCCAAGCAAATCTCCTGAAATTCGTGGTTTCATGCAAATTTAAACATTTTGAGATTTGATTTGCCTTTTGGAAAAAAAAAACCTTGTCTGGCACCATTTCCCAAACTGTTGAAGCATTAGAGAGCGGGCTAATGTCATCTTGCATTGCTGTGTAGCCTCTCCATAATGCTCTGCCTCTATGACATCTAGCAGATTATCATGCCTGGTACAGTGGTGCTCAATACCTGGGACATCACAGATCAGCGGTTCACAGTTTGTAGGGCAGAGTTATTGGGTAAGTCTCTCTCTTCTGTAGAGAGTATGCCCTTATGGTCAGCAAGAGTTCTTTCTCTCCTGTAGAGTGTAAGCTCTTATCGTCAGCGAGGTCCTCTTTCTCTCCTGTAGAGTGTAAGCTCTTATGATTATTGGGGTTCTCTCTCTCTCTTTTTCTCTCTCTCCCCTAGAATATAAGCTCTTATGGTCAGCAGGGCCTTCTCTCCATTACTCTCCTGTAGAGTGTAAGCTCTTATGAACAGTGGGGTCCTCTCTCTCTCCTATAGAGAGTAAGCTTTTGTAGTCAGCAGGGTTCTCTCTTTCTCTCACTCTTTTTTCCTTGTAAAGTGTAAACTTTTATGGACAACAGGGTTCTCGCTCTCTCTGCCCCTTATGTAGTTTCCAAACAATTACGAGTTGTCCAATATTGCGATCTGAGCAAATTTATTTGCCACCAATTAAATTTTGGGGAAAAATTTGGCGAATTCGAATTTGGAAACATGTGCTCATCTCTACTACTTACTTCCAAAAACAGCGCCATTTGTGTCAGCAGGTTCTGTGTGGTACTGCAGATTAGCCCTATTTACTTAGATGAAGCTGAGCTGTAGTCCTAGACATAACCAATAAACAGATGTGATAATTTTTATGAAAGAAAGCAGCCATGTTTGACTAATACTGTACAAGCCCTGGAAACCTTTTGTTATTTCATTGAGAACATTAACTATGGGTCTTGAAGCCTATACTTCCTGTGGTGTTGTGATATTCATCAGACTAAGCATAAATTGTGCCTTTAATGACTATTGTAATTAAGGATATAACTGGTTATGATTGCATCTCCGGTTTTCAGTTACAGTTCTGCCAGGATCCAGCTCTACGCTCCATTTCAGGAATACGAGGATGTGATAACTGCCGTTATTGATCTGGGCATCTAATTTTCATAGTTTAGACGACCTTCGCATTGATGAACATAAACGAATACTGAATATGCATACTCGGCAAAAATAGTTGTGAGCATTTTCGATTCACTTTTACTGCAGAGGTAAAGGTAACTTTTAAAGACGTTGCACAGAGATGGATGATTAAAAATACATAGATGAGTAAAAAAATCGATCCTTGTGCCTTGGATATGTGCAGAGAGAGGATGGAGATGGATTGGGGTCATACATTTTGCTGCTACTAATATATCTTTATTGATATAGTTGGAGTTATTAGTAATGGCTGAGATTTCCTCTTTTTCTCTAATAGAGTAAACAGTGTATGTTACACACAGGGATATTACGATGCCGCTTCCAGTTACACTGCACAATTCATTAAAAAAGATAATTTCATGATAAACTTAGAGCCTAAACAGGTTGCCGATCACCAAATGAATGGAACAAGACACTCGTTTTTTAGGTGAAATTATCCATTGGTTTGTACAAAATATCCTACTAGCGGTGGCCAGGTTCCTACGCAAGGATGGCACGCACCATAAGAAGCACCACACAATAGAGCTCTGTAGCTAACCAGATCGCTGGATCCAGGCAGCTTCAGTGCAACTGTGGTCCTCCAAAGCTGAAGAAGCAAAAGCCGCCTCTGCTGACAGCATCTATCGGTGAGGTCAAATCCTGGACAAGTAGCACAATCAAGCCACTGTTCAGAACTATTAATCAAGCAGAAGTGCACTGTCAGGCATTAAGCCCCAAGGTAGGGGAGCAGTGCACTCCTTCATGCGAACATAAGATAATTAATTTAAATTAAAGGTTTCCCTTCTAATTCTCATTTACCTTTTTAAGATGACTATGGTCATTTGTTTATTTTAAAGTCTAGAGCTTCAAAATACATATTTTTTCCACCCATCTATATATTACATATGGTCTTCTCCAGTTACCATACAAGACTGAATTATAATGCTCCATGTGCAACTGTATCTTACCATCATGGGTCACACTATTGTTCTCTAAAATGCTTCTGAAAGAGAATATTAGTGTAATAACACAATATGTGAAGGGTTGTGAAGCTCTACGACAAATACTTGATTAACAACCAAAGCCCATAATCTCATATTTCTGACCATGAAGTGGATTTACCTAAATTAAAAGTTAGCTTACTGATGTCTAGAACTCCAACTCCCAGCAATTCAGAGATGGTGTTTCTGCAGAGCTCCATCTGACTGGAATGGAGGTTTCACTTATTGTCTATGTGATGGTACAAAATATCCGGGTGCCAGGGGCGTAACTATAATAGATCCAGGGGATGCAATCGCACCCAGGCCCTGGAGCCTAAGGGACCCTAAAGGTCCCTGTGGCCTATATGAAAATATTATTTATAAAAAAAGACCTTCAATAGTTGGGGGTCCTGTTCTGTTGGAGATTTGGCATTGGGGCCCGCAATATTAAAGTTACACCACTGCCTAGTGCTGTACTCAACTTTCATCTACAGTCCTACAGCCAATGAATAGAACAAAGGTGCATATACTTGATCCTTGATTCCGACCATGCTTCCTAGAGCCACTTTTTCCATATTGAAGCAGGTACCAGGATACAGTAACGGTCGGAGGCAGAACAAGGGTTAACAAAGGGATTTAAAGTAACAGAGTTACTCCACACAGGGAGAGGATAAATGGAGGGGAGGATGAGCAAGTTATACTTGGCAAACTTAAGGGCAACAGTTGTAAGATTGGGTAGGGTAGAGTTCAATGGCATCAAACTTAGCAATCTGACGTAGATGAAGAGCAGTCTCTGCGATGATGGCAGTGGCATTCTGGCTTGAGCACTTGAAGAGTCATCCTGTCCCGGAAGAAGTCCTGGGTCCCGATGTCGTCGGTGATCCTGAGATGTCCAGTCGCAGGTCCTGGATCCAAGAGGAGAACTGCTGGAGAGGTGGCAGTCCTTTCTGTTAAGTGGGGGCACAGCACTGCAGTATGCGGGAGCAGATATATCAGGCAGCTGTATTTGGTCTGCGGCCTGGTTGTATCGTCTAGTGGTGCGCCCCCTGCGGTCGGGTCATGGAGCGGAATCACTCACGCTCAGTGGCGTTATGGGAGTCGGAACTGTCAGGGATACCCGGAGGCGTCTCTGCCTATCGTCTCCTGTAAGTCTCCATGGGCTCTTGTTATGGTGACCTGGTGGTTAGGAGCACTAGGAATGACCTGATGAGCAAACTAGTAATACAGGACCAGCTCTGGGAAGTGGGAGCTCTGCTGACCGCAACCCCTAATCCTATCACAACAACTAGAAATAGCCGTGGAGCGTACCTGACTCTGCCTAGATGCCTCTCCACAGCCTAAGAGCTAACTACCCCTAAAGATAGAAAATAAAGCCTACCTTGCCTCAGAAAAATTCCCCAAAGAAACAGGCAGCCCCCCACAAATATTAACTGTGAGTTAAGATGGAAGTCACAAACACAGGAATGAAACAGGTTTCAGCAAAGGAGGCCAGACTTAACTAAACAGACTGAGGATAGAAAAGGTAACTTTGCGGTCAACACAAAAAACTATAAAAACCACGCAGAGTGTGCAAAAGAGACCCCCGCACCGACTCACGGTGCGGAGGTGCCACTCTGCATCTCAGAGCTTCCAGCTAGCAAGGCAAAATCATGATAGCAAGCTGGACAAGAAAACAGAGATAAACAATTTAACTAGCAGGGACTTAGCTTTTGCTGGAGTAGACAGGTCATCTGCAAGATCCAAGAGAGAACTGAACCAGTACTAGAACATTGACAGCTGGCATCAAGTAACGGTCTGAGTGGAGTTAAATAGAGCAGCCAGCCTAGAACTAAACGAGGTCAGCTGGAGAAGGAACCTCAGAACCAGCAGCTCCACTCACAGCCACCAGAGGGAGTCCATGGACAGAACTCGCCGAAGTACCATTCATGACCACAGGAGGGAGTTCGAGAACAGAATTCACAACAGTACCCCCCCTTGAGGAGGGGTCACTGAACCCTCACCAGAGCCCCCAGGCCGATCAGGACGAGCCAAATGAAAGGCACGAACCAGATCGGCAGCATGAACATCAGAGGCAACAACCCAGGAATTATCCTCCTGACTTGACCAGGTACTGAAGTTTCCGTCTCGAAATACAAGAATCCAAAATCTTCTCCACCACATACTCCAACTCCCCCTCAACCAACACCGGGGCAGGAGGGTCAACGGAGGGAACCATGGGAGCCACATATCTCCGCAATAACGACCTATGGAACACATTATGGATGGCGAAAGAAGCTGGAAGGTCCAAACGAAATGACACAGGATTAAGAATTTCAGAAATCTTATAAGGACCAATGAACCGAGGCTTAAACTTAGGAGACGAAACCTTCATAGGAACATAACGAGACGACAACCAAACCAAATCCCCAACACGAAGTCAGGGACTAACACAGCGACGGCGGTTAGCGAAACGTTGAGCCTTCTCCTGGGACAATGTCAAATTGTCCACCACGTGAGTCCAAATTTGCTGCAACCTGTGCACCACAGAATCCACACCAGGACAGTCCGAAGGCTCAACCTGCCCTGAAGAAAAACGAGGATGGAAACCAGAATTACAGAAAAAGGGCGAAACCAAAGTGGCCGAGCTGGCCCGATTATTAAGGGCGAACTCAGCCAAAGGCAAGAAGGACACCCAATCATCCTGATCAGCAGAAACAAAGCATCTCAGATATGCTTCCAAAGTCTGATTGGTTCGTTCGGTTTGGCCATTTGTCTGAGGATGGAAAGCTGAAGAAAAAGACAAATCAATGCCCATCTTAGCACAAAAGGACCGCCAAAACCTTGAAACAAACTGGGAACCTCTGTCCGACACGATGTTCTCTGGAATGCCATGCAAACGAACCACATGCTGGAAAAATAATGGAACCAAATCAGAGGAGGAAGGCAATTTAGGCAAAGGTACCAAATGGACCATCTTAGAGAAGCGATCACAAACTACCCAGATGACCGACATCCTTTGAGAGTCAGGGAGATCTGAAATAAAATCCATGGAAATATGCGTCCAGGGCCTTTTTGGGACCAGCAAGGGCAAAAGCAACCCACTGGCACGAGAACAGCAGGGCTTAGCCTGAGCACAAATCCCACAGGACTGCACAAAAGAACGCACATCCCGTGACAAGGAAGGCCACCAAAAGGATCTAGCCACCAAATCTCTGGTACCAAATATTCCAGGATGACCAGCCAACACCGAACAATGAACCTCAGAGATAACTCTGCTAGTCCATCTATCGGGGACATAGTTTCTCCGCTGGACAACAGTCAGGTCTATCAGCCTGAAACTCCTGCAGCAGCCGCCGCAAATCAGGGGAGATGGAAGACAAAATTACCCCCTCTTTGAGAATACCAGCCGGCTCAGGAACTCCCGGAGAATCAGGCACAAAACTCCTTAAAAGGGCATCAGCCTTCACATTCTTAGAACCCGGAAGGTACAAAACCACAAAATCGAAGCGGGAGAAAAACAGCAACCATCGAGCCTGTCTAGGATTCAACCGCTTGGCAGACTCGAGATAAGTCAGATTCTTGTGATCAGTCAAGACCACCACACGATGCTTGGCTCCTTCAAGCCAATGTCACCACTCCTCAAACGTCCACTTCATAGCCAACAACTCTCGATTGCCCACATCATAATTGCTCTCAGCAGGCGAAAACTTTATAGAAAAGAAAGCACATAGTTTCATCACCGAGCCATCAGAACTTCTTTGAGATAAAACAGCCCCTGCTTCAATCTCAGAAGCATCCACCTCAACCTGAAACGGGAGCGAAACATCTGGCTGACACAACACAGGGGCAGAAGAAAAACGACGCTTCAACTCCTGAAAAGCCTCAACGGCCGCAGAGGACCAATTGACCACATCAGCACCTTTCTTGGTCAAATCAGTCAATGGTTTAACAACACTAGAAAAATTAGCGATGAAGCGACGGTAAAAATTAGCAAAGCCCAGGAATTTCTGAAGGCTCTTCACAGAAGTAGGCTGAGTCCAATCATAAATGGCCTGAACTTTAACAGGGTCCATCTCGATAGTAGAAGGGGAAAAAATGAAGCCCAAAAATGAAACATTCTGAACTCCAAAGAGACATTTTAACCCCTTCACAAACAAGGAATTAGCACGAAGGATCTGGAACACCATTCTGACCTGCTTCACATGAGACTCCCAATCGTCCGAAAAGACCAAAATATCATCCAAATATACAATCATGAATCTATCCAGGTACTTTCGGAAGATGTCATGCATAAAGGACAGAAACACAGATGGAGCATTAGAAAGCCCGAATGGCATCACCAGGTACTCAAAATGGCCCTCGGGCATATTAAATGCTGTTTTCCATTCATCGCCCTGTTTAATACGCACAAGGTTATACACCCCTCGAAGATCTATCTTAGTGAACCAACTAGCCCCCTTAATCCGAGCAAACAAATCAGACAGTAGAGGCAAAGGGTACTGAAATTTGACGGTGATTTTATTGAGAAGGCGGTAATCTTTACAAGGTCTCAGAGAACCATCCTTCTTGGCCACAAAAAAGAACCCTGCTCCCAAAGGTGACGACGACGGGCGAATATGCCCTTTCTCCAAGGACTCCTTTATATAACTCCGCATAGCGGCGTGTTCTGGTACAGACAAATTGAACAGTCGGCCCTTTGGAAACTTACTACCAGGAATCAAATTAATTGCACAATCGCAATCCCTATGAGGAGGTAGGGCACTGGATTTGGGCTCATCAAATACATCCCGGTAATCCGACAAGAACTCAGGGACTTCAGAAGGATGGGAAGACGAAATTGACAACAATGGGACATCACCATGTACCCCTTGACAACCCCAACTAGATACAGACATTGATTTCCAATCCAATACTGGATTATGGACCTGTAGCCATGGCAAACCCAAAACGACCACATCATGCAAATTATGCAACACCAAAAAGCGAATATCCTCCTGATGTGCAGGAGCCATGCACATGGTCAATTGAGTCCAGTACTGAGGCTTATTCTTGGCCAAAGGCGTAGCATCAATTCCTCTCAATGGAATAGGATACTGTAAAGGCTCCAAGAAAAAACCACAGCACCTGGCAAACTCCAAGTCCATCAAATTCAGGGCAGCGCCTGAATCCACAAATGCCATAACAGAACAGGACGACAGAGAGCAAATCAGAGTAATGGACAAAAGAAATTTTGGCTGTACAGTACCAATGGTGGCAGACCTAGCGAACCGCTTAGTGCGCTTAGGACAATCAGAGATAGCATGAGTGGAGTCACCACAGTAAAAACACAGCCCATTCTGATGTCTGTATTCTTGCCGTTCAGCTCTGGTCAAGGTCCTATCACATTGCATAGGCTCAGGCCTCTGCTCAGAAGATACCGCCAAATGGTGCACAGTTTTGCGCTCACGTAAGCGTCGATCGATCTGAATGTCCAAGGACATAGACTCATTCAGACCAGCAGGCATGGGGAATCCCACCATAACATCCTTAAGGGCTTCAGAAAGACCTTTTCTGAAAATTGCCGCCAGGGCACACTCATTCCACTGAGTAAGCACAGACCACTTTCTAAACTTCTGACAATATACCTCAGCTTCATCCTGACCCTGACACAAAGCCAGCAAGATTTTCTCTGCCTGATCCACTGAATCTGGTTCATCATAAAGCAATCCAAGCGCCAGAAAAAACGCATCTACATTACGCAATGCAGGATCTCCTGGCGCAAGGGAAAATGCCCAGTCTTGAGGGTCGCCACGCAGCAAAGAAATAATGATTTTTACTTGCTGAATGGGGTCACCAGAGGAGCGGGGTTTCAAAGCAAGAAACAGTCTACAATTATTTTTGAAATTCAGGAACTTAGATCTATCCCCAGAAAACAAATCAGGAATTGGATTTCTGGGTTCTAACATCGGATTCTGAACTACATAATCTTGAATGCCTTGTACCCTTGCAGTGAGTTGATCCACACAAGAGGACAGACCTTGAATGTCCATATCTACACCTGTGTCCTGAACCACCCAGAGATTTAGGGGAAAGAAAAAACAAAACACGCTGCAGAGGAAGAAAAAAAAAATGGTCTCAGAAATTCTCTTATCCCTCTTTTGAGATGCATTAACACTTTACTGGCCAGCTGTACTGTTATGGTGACCTGGTGGTTAGGAGCACTAGGAATGACCTGATGAGCAAACTAGTAATACAGGACCAGCTCTGGGAAGTGGGAGCTCTGCTGACCGCAACCCCTAATCCTATCACAACAACTAGAAATAGCCGTGGAGCGTACCTGACTCTGCCTAGATGCCTCTTCACAGCCTAAGAGCTAACTACCCCTAAAGATAGAAAATAAAGCCTACCTTGCTTTAGAGAAGTTCCCCAAAGAAACAGGCAGCCCCCCACAAATATTAACTGTGAGTTAAGATGGAAGTCACAAACACAGGAATGAAACAGGTTTCAGCAAAGGAGGCCAGACTTAACTAAACAGACTGAGGATAGAAAAGGTAACTTTGCGGTCAACACAAAAAACTATAAAAACCACGCAGAGTGTGCAAAAGAGACCCCCGCACCGACTCATTGTGCGGAGGTGCCACTCTGCATCCCAGAGCTTCCAGCTAGCTAGGCAAAATCATGATAGCAAGCTGGACAAGAAAACAGAGATAAACAATTTAACTAGCAGGGACTTAGCTTTTGCTGGAGTAGACAGGTCATCTGCAAGATCCAAGAGAGAACTGAACCAGTACTACAACATTGACAGCTGGCATCAAGTAACGGTCTGAGTGGAGTTAAATAGAGCAGCCAGCCTAGAACTAAACGAGGTCAGCTGGAGAAGGAACCTCAGAACCAGCAGCTCCACTCACAGCCACCAGAGGGAGTCCATGGACAGAACTCGCCGAAGTACCATTCATGACCACAGGAGGGAGTTCGAGAACAGAATTCACAACAGGCTCTCAGGCTTGGGCCTACTTTGTCCTGACTATACAGAAAGGGAGGACTCACAGTCGACCTCCGTGCACTACAGCTTCCTACCGCCACTCTGCTTGTTCCCACGCACTGTCGCCCTTTTATATTCTCCATGCCCCCCAGTCTCAAGTTCAAAGGTCTGTCCAGAAAACTAAGTTTACCACCTGCAGCTCGGGTGACAGCACTGATGGTTCCAGACTCGTCCCGGACAAGGCACACCAGGGTCGGCTCTCCTCCTTACAGTATCAATGGAACTTCAATCGCTCAATCACCATTTGATCAGTAAGTTATCCCCTGCCCTTGGCACTCCTTTAAAATTAGTTACTGCTCCTCTTCATTGTCCCCATAGGAACTTGGCTGGCTTGTTTCCGACATCCCGGAGCAGATAACTTATTGGTGCTATATTTATATAAGATTTATTGTATGTTTTATCTTCCCAGAAGGTAACATTTGTCTTTCTATTTGCTGAGCTCTCCCCGACTTGTCAAAAAGGGGCAGTGAATTTTATCATTTGTTCTACTTTTACTGATTTCTACTTGTGTCTTGCCAAAGGCGAGTAAATGTGAGCCTGTTGTGTAGCATTCTTATCTGTTTATACACTTCTTCCGTAATTATGCAGCTGTTTGGAATAAGTTGACACTTTGCGAAGGAATTATAATAGGAGACTCTCTGAGGAGACAAGCTGAATCATTGATTAGTTTTATCTGCAAGGAGCGTATCCTCTCTGGGAGTTCTGGCATGAACTGAAAGGCTGATGCCAAAACTGTACATAATATATGTCATACAGAATAGACACCGTTATAGACACAGATAAGAAATAGCATTATGGATTCAGCTAAAAAGTTTGGAAAGTTTTACTAAGTTTATGCATTAAACAATTAGATTAAAACAAGTTACCATCGTCACAGTCAGGAGTTCCTTGGTTTTTACCTTCTAGGCATCTAGACTTAGTGGCAGGGGCTCCAAGTAGGGGCATAACGATAATAGGCATAGGTGTTGATATCGCATAAAGACCTTATAGACTAACAGGGCCCAAAAGGAGACTATTGCTGTGCAACCGGCAGGGAGACCATGGCCAAAGGTTGAATCCATGCCCCTCCACGCTGCAGAAAAAAAATCAGGATCCTGGCTGGGTCCTAATGGTTTCATGTTAGTGATACGCCACTGCAGACCACTTGCTGCCGTATGACATCCGATGAAGTAGAGATGAATAATAAAGACCAGAGTCAAAAAATAAACTTTTACTGAACAAACTGATATATATCAAATAGCAGGTATAACCCTTAAAGAAGACATCTTCTGCACAATCCAGAGGCAGTGATTAGAGTGACGACGACCATAAAAGAAGAAAGATATCGAAGCATGGAGAGGGAAGTTTGTAGCAGTTTTGATCAAATAGAAAAGTAAAGCAACTTTGCAAATAAAGTAAAACAAAAATCTTTCCAGTATGTTCCTCCAGACAGAACACCAGGAGGTAGTCCTTCCTTTACCTATGATGGGACAGGATCGCAGAGAGGTTAAAAGACTGTTTTTCCTGTCTCCCACAGGGGATAGTCACATGAGAGGTGCTCCTAGAGTGATGATATCTTAGTCTGTGGAGATTTATTGTGTGGACTCCTGGGCAATGGGGCATCCCAGCCTACCACTCCCTGCTAAGCAGTCTAGGGCTGACACCTATCTGAGTAGAGATCCTTCAGCCATCAATTTCTGCATCTGAGTATGGACTCAGGGGAATCAGTGGATCATGACCTTCACTTCCCGCTGTCAAACAGCCTGGGGCTAACACCTCTCTGGGCAGAGGTCCCTAAGGCAACATCAAGCTTGTGCACCAGCTTCAATAATACAGTATTCCTGGTTGTGATGCTGCTTCCCTCCATGGTGGGCTCTCAGCATTACTGGTTTCCCTTGTTGTTGTAATGGCTGGAGCTACAGGATGGTGTGGAGGCAGCACTGGTAAGTGCACTGCGTAAATGTTGTCTCAAAAGGCTAGACCTCTGCGCTGATATTAGCCTCATGCCTTTATGCAGAAGCTGGAACTAGGGCCTCATGTGCTTAAGTTTGGCTTCATGTATGGAAGCTAGGACTTGGATCTCTAGACTAAAATTGGACCGCATGTCTGGGCTAAGTCTCATGATTTGACTTCAGTTAACCGCATGTCATGGCTGCACAGAACATCATGATTAGGTTTCAGAGATTTTATCTTATGCCAAGCAGGTTTATTCTCATTCTGTGGTTGAATAAACAGATGTTTTCACTATTGTCCTCTAGACCAGTATCAGTGTAATTACTCCATCCATGGTAGGGCACATGGTGTTAATACAGCACATAATCTCTGTGAAGAATGCCCTCATTAATTGGCTCTTTCAGGTGTGGCTCTTCTGACAAATGATATGTTCCTGTCAGGACTCTGAACATTTTTTATTACCTTTTGTGCATTACTTCCCTTTTCCAAGATGGCGTCTTTGGTCTCATGTGCACTGTGTCTTCCAGCTATAAAACTCCACCCCAGCCTTCAGTCTGTGCTAGAGTATTCTGCCTTGCATCCAGCTCTTGACCCTGGTGACTCCCTGGCTATATACCTGCTCCTGTGAACCTGTGTGGTGATCCTGCTACTCTGCTCTGAGTTCCTGCTGCATACACCAGTTTCCAGTAATCCTTCTTCATCTGCTGCTTGTGTTTTCTCCATCTGCATTAGCCATGTAAGCTGTTTCTGCTCTGCAAAAACCTGAGACTATTACCCAGGCCTCCCTGGTTGAGCTAAGATATTATTTGAACTGCCTTATAAGCATATCTATCTGTGTTTGGACTAACAAGGACTTATTCATGTCAAGTATCCTCAAGAATAATTGTGCTTCATAGACTTTCTGCGTGTTTGCATTTTCCTCTGAGCTTCCCTATGGACTGTTAAGCTGCGTTTAATATTTACACCAAGTGTTGTGGACTTGAGTTTCTCTCTGCACCTGTTTGAATCACCGTGTGATAATATAGACTTTACCACTTATAAAACTGTGTCCTGTAGTTGTCTTGTTCCACGCAAAGAGTCTCCTGAGTTATCCCCTATAATTATTACAGGATACTCTAGCCTAAAAAAAAAGGAGACTGCTGGAACAATGACTGCAGAAAGCAGATTAGAGCAGGATTTTTCCATAATTAGATCACTGCAGAAAGATGTGGAAGGTCTGCAAAAGAAGTTTGGAAGCATTGAACACAATCAACAAGTGTTTGGACAAACTTTGCATGACTTACTCACCCGCATGGCAACCCAGGAAAGCAAACTTGCTGGTATAGAGTCCCAGTATGGACGGGCTTTTCAAGACATAAGCACGCAAATAGCTGCACAAGTGACTTTACCCTCTTGGCAACCGCCACGAGCTAGCCCACCTAAGTTGCCCCCATTCAGATTTAATGGTGATCGCGACAAATTTTGTGGCTTTGTGAATCAATGTATGCTATGTTTTGATGTACATGCCAACCGTTTTGCTAATGATAGATCCAAGGTATTGTGTGTGTATTAATTCTGCTGACCTCACGAGCGCTCGCCTGGGCAAATCCGATGATTGAATCTCGTGACCCACGGTTAAATAACTTGGATGATTTCTTGGCCACTATGGCATTAATGTTTGATGATCCTAATCGCCGTGCAACCACTGAATCTGCTTTATTTTCTTTACGCCAGGCTAAACGTTCTGTTATTGAGCATGCTACTGAATTCAGGAGATTAGCGGTAGATACCAATTGGGACAGTTATGCACAATTGCCTATTTTTAAAAGGGGTCTGTCTAGTATTGTAAAAGATGAATTAGCTCGCTCTGAGTCACCACAAGAGCTAGAAGCGTTTATACAGCATTGTGTGCGCATAGACATTCGCCTTACTGAGCGTAGGCAGGAGAAGTTTGCTGCCTTTAACCGTATCTCTAACTTTTCCCTTCCTTCCAAAGAGCCTAGAGGTAAAACATCTCTGGAGGTGGAAGAGGTGCCCATGCAAATTGATTCCGTTCAGAGGCGTGAGATCAATGAGCGCCGGGAGCATCGCCTTCGTGAAAGTCTATGTTCCTACTGCAGCCAGTCTGACCACTTTCTGATCAATTGTCCTAAGTGTCCCAGATGGCCTAACAAGGTGCTAGCAGCGGTAGGGGAGTATGACAACTGTGATGATGAATCTGACATCTCTGAATGTAGCCTGCCTTTAAATGCTGTATTCCATTCACTTTCTATGACTTCACCCCCCAAGGAGCTTAAGGAAAAGAACTCTCACTGTTCTCTCCCTATTAAGATCCTGTGTTCAGGACAGTGGATTTCCAGTGCAGCTATGATTGACTCTGGTACAGGTGGCAATTTCATGGATATCACATTTGCCAAGGAACATGGTATTGAAATTCGGCAAAGAGCCTCTCAAATTACGACTAGTGTTGAGCGATACCGTCCGATACTTGAAAGTATCGGTATCGGAAAGTATCGGCCGATACCGGCAAAGTATCGGATCTAATCCGATACCGATACCCGATACCAATACAAGTCAATGGGACTCATGTATCGGACGGTATTCCTGATGGTTCCCAGGGTCTGAAGGAGAGGAAACTCTCCTTCAGGCCCTGGGAACCATATTAATGTGTAAAATAAAGAATTAAAATAAAAATTATTGCTATACTCACCTCTCCGACGCAGCCTGGACCTCACCGAGGGAACCGGCAGCGTTCTGTGCTTAAAATGCGCGTGTTTCCTTCCTTCCGTGACGTCACGACTTCTGATTGGTCGCGTGCCGCCCATGTGGCCGTGACGCGACCAATCACAGCAAGCCGTGACGTAATTTTGAGGTCCTGGAAGCCTAATTCTAGGCATTCAGGATTTTAAAATTACGTTCCGGCTTGTGATTGGTCGCGTCGCGGTCACATGGGCGACGCGACCAATCACAAGCCGTGACGTCACGGGAGGCAGGACACGTGCGCATTTTAAAATTACGTCACGGCTTGTGATTGATTGCGTGCCGCCCATGTGGCTGCGATGCGACCAATCACAGCAAGCCGTGACGTAATTTCAGGTCCTGAATGCCTATTTCTGCATTCAGGACCTGAAATTACGTCACGGCTTGCTTGCCAAGATACAAGGACCCTTGACGTGGGTTGGCAGCTTCAATATTGTGGCCATAATATCAACCAATACCTTGCATACATTGTTATGTTCTTGGTGCACTGTACATTTTTCCAGGGTGCGCCTGGGCCCTAGATGGCTCTGTACACTGTGGCCTCTGTTCACACAGGATGCATCATGGTTAGCCCGCTATATATATGGCGTCATTAATAGGCTTTTCACCATATATTTTGCATTCCTGTGTGAACATGCCACATACAGATTATTTTTTTGCACGGGTGCTCCAAGCAGCCAATTCCTGATTGTAGGTTGGCTGCATCGGTATTATTTGCACCTGTGTTTTCGCTATCTTCATTTGGGCCTGGTGCACCCTGGGTAGTGCAATTGTTGGAGGCCTTGAACAGGTAAGCATCCATGCCTGTGTTCTGGTGTTTTTTTGTTTAGTTTAGTGGAGGGTTTCCTCCAATGGTGTTTTTTTTTTTAGATTAGGACTGCCAAGATACAAGGACCCTTGACGTGGGTTGGCAGCTTCAATATTGTGGCCATAATATCAACCAATACCTTGCATACATTGTTATGTTCTTGGTGCACTGTACATTTTTCCAGGGTGCGCCTGGGCCCTAGATGGCTCTGTACACTGTGGCCTCTGTTCACACAGGATGCATCATGGTTAGCCCGCTATATATATGGTGTCATTAATAGGCTTTTCACCATATATTTTGCATTCCTGTGTGAACATGCCACATACAGATTATTTTTTTGCACGGGTGCTCCAAGCAGCCAATTCCTGATTGTAGGTTGGCTGCATCGGTATTATTTGCACCTGTGTTTTCGCTATCTTCATTTGGGCCTGGTGCACCCTGGGTAGTGCAATTGTTGGAGGCCTTGAACAGGTAAGCATCCATGCCTGTGTTCTGGTGTTTTTTTGTTTAGTTTAGTGGAGGGTTTCCTCCAATGGTGTTTTTTTTTTTCGTTACAAGACTCCTCATGTGGCACCTACGAGTCTTCTACAACCATTACCTGTTCCGTCCCACCCTTGGGGGTCTATATCAATGGACTTTATTGTGGAGCTGCCTAAATCGGGGGGCATGAATACAATCATGGTGGTAGTTGATCGCCTGACTAAAGCTGCTCATTTTGTTCCATGCACCGGCCTCCCCTCAGCTAAAGATACAGTGAACTTGGTTATACAGAATGTCTTTTGGTTGCATGGGGTCCCGGATGAGATCATCTCTGACCGTGGAGTACAGTTCACTTCAAGATTCTGGAAGGGGTTTTGCTCTGCACTCAATATTAATGTCTGTCTCTCTTCCGCTTACCATCCCCAGACAAATGGCCAGACTGAGCGTACCAACCAGACGCTGGAACAATATCTAAGATGCTATGTCAGCCATCTCCACGATGATTGGTTGGAGTTGCTGCCGTTAGCCGAATTTTCATATAACAATTCTCAGAGAGCCTCCACTAAATTTACACCATTCTTTGCCAATCTGGGTTATCATGCGTGTATCTTACCTAGGTCTCCAATTAATTCTCCGATTCCGGCAGTGGAGGAAAGGCTGACTGCGATTAGGCAAAATCTGGAGGTTCTGAAGGAATCCCTGACCACAGCTCAAGAACGTTATAAGAGATCAGCTGATAGATTCCGTAAACCTGCACCCATGTTCAAGGTAAGAGATTCCGTGTGGTTAGCAACTAAGAATCTGAAGTTAAACGTTCCTTCACAAAAACTTGGACAGAAATTCATTGGCCCTTTCAAGATCAACGGTATTGTGAGCTCTGTGGCCTGCTGGCTGAAGCTGCCTAGGACTATGAAGGTACACCCAGTTTTTCATGTATCTTTACTAAAGCCTGTATCTCCTAATACCTTCTAGGGATGTGTTGTGCCACCTCCGCAGCCTGTGGTGATGGGCAAGAACAATTTGTGGTGGAGGAAATTATTGATTCCAGGATTCGCAGGAATCGGCTCCAATATCTGATAACATGGCAGGGATATCCCCCTGAGGAAGACTCTTGGGAACCTGGTGCTCCTGTACCTCATAGTGCCTCTGTGCCTCTTAGCACGTTATAGTGCCTCATAGAGTCCCTTTGCTTCTTTACCTCATAATTAGTGTTGAGCGATACCATCCGATACTTGAAAGTATCGGTATCGGAAAGTATCGGCCGATACCGGCAAAGTATCGGATCTAATCCGATACCGATACCCGATACCAATACAAGTCAATGGGACTCAAGTATCGGACGGTATCCCTGATGGTTCCCAGGGTCTGAAGGAGAGGAAACTCTCCTTCAGGCCCTGGGATCCATATTAATGTGTAAAAGAAAGAATTAAAATAAAAAATATTGCTATACTCACCTCTCCGACGCAGCCTGGACCTCACCGAGGGAACCGGCAGCGTTCTTTGCTTAAAATGCGCGCGTTTACTTCCTTCCGTGACGTCACGGCTTGTGATTAGTCGCGTGCCGCCCATGTGGCCGCGACGCGACCAATCACAGCAAGCCGTGCTGTAATTTTCAGGTCCTCAATGCCTAATTCTAGGCATTCAGGATTTTAAAATTACGTTCCGGCTTGTGATTGGTCACGTCGCGGTCACATGGGCGACGCGACCAATCACAAGCCGTGACGTCACGGGAGGCAGGAAACGCGCGCATTTTAAAATTACGTCACGGCTTGTGATTGGTTGCGTGCCGCCCATGTGACCACGAGGCGACCAATCACAGCAAGCCGTGACGTAATTTTCAGGTCCTGAATGCAGAATTAGGCAGAAAAATGCGCGCGTTTCCTGCCTCCCGTGACGTCACGGCTTGTGATTGGTCGCGTCGCCCATGTGACCGCGACGCGACCAATCACAAGCCGGAACGTAATTTTAAAATCCTGAATGCCTAGAATTAGGCATTGAGGACCTGAAAATTACAGCACGGCTTGCTGTGATTGGTCGCGTCGCGGCCACATGGGCGGCACGCGACCAATCACAAGCCGTGATGTCACGGAAGGAAGTAAACGCGCGCATTTTAAGCAAAGAACGCTGCCGGTTCCCTCGGTGAGGTCCAGGCTGCGTCGGAGAGGTGAGTATAGCAATATTTTTTATTTTAATTCTTTATTTTACACATTAATGTTGTTTCGATACCGATACCCGATACCACAAAAGTATCGGATCTCGGTATCGGAATTCCGATACCCGCAAGTATCGGCCGATACCCGATACTTGCGGTATCGGAATGCTCAACACTGTCATAATGTCCCTGTGCTTGATAGTGCCTATGTGCCTCATAGTGCCTCACAGCACCTCTGTGCCTCATATTCCCTCACAGTGCCTCTGTTACTCATAGTGCCTCTTTGTCCATCGTGCCTTGTGCCTTGTGGTTTCATGCTTTGTTCTTCTAGCTTCATGCCTTGTGCCTCTGGCTTCATGCTTTGTGCTTCGTGCCTTGAGACTCGCAACTTCATGCCTCATGCCTCTGGCTTCATGCCTTGTGCCTCATGATTGCACCTTTGGCTTTGTGCTTCATGCCTTGTGCCTCTGGCTTCGTGCTTCATGCCTTATACCTCTAGCTTCATGCCTCTGGCATTGTTCCTCGTGCCTTGTGAGCCTGGCATTGTGCATTGTGCATCTAACTGCACGGTTTGTAAGTGTAATTCATCTAACAGTCACTGTGGTTCATTAAGATTTTTGGGGTACAACGGGAGTGTCTCACTCTCTCCGTTTCTGCTGTATAATTTGTGTTATTTATACTGAATATTTTTACAGTATAGACATATATCAGGCACTCACTACGGTTATTTATTAATGATGAGCGAATACATTCGCCACTATTCGTTACTCAGCGAGTAATAAGCATTCACCCCGTATATTTGAGTGACCCATCCTAGCATGCTTTATTTGCAGCCAATGAACATGTTGGGCTGGCTTGCCAATCACAGTAATGCCGGCACCATCTTTGGTGTGGCATTACTGTGATTGGCTGGCCTTCCAGCGTCATAGGGACTAGTTAAAGGCTGCCGGAGTTGGGATGGGTGGCAGACAAAGGCTACAGTGTGTTGACAAACAGCACCACGAAGTCTTCCACGTGTTCCAGCCTCAGTAGCCAAGAGGCTGGGCAACTGAATCCTCAACCACTGGCCCTTCCGTGTCTTATGTCATTCCCACTCTGCTGTCCAGGAAGGAGGCACTGAGGTCTCCTATCCACTACCTGCAGTTACACAGACACAACAGTCAGCAACCATGTCCAGTTCGCTGTCCCAGCACAGTGTTCAGTTGTCCCTTGTCAGCATATATGTTTGTTCACAAATTGTTAGTTAGATAAGGCATACATATTCAATAGCAATTTGCATTGTCCGGTGCTAGACAAAGACTATTGCTGACTTTTCCAGGCTCCTAAATGAGACTTCTGTCTCTTTATTAAACTGTTGCTTCACTTATATTTTCTAAATTTTGTTCCTTACAAAAAAAAATGGTGGTGGGTAGGGTTGAGCGACTTTTGCTTTTTTAGGATCAAGTTGGATTTCGTGAAACCCGACTGTCTCGAAAGTCGGATCGTGTGAAATCGGCCGATTATTGTGAAAAGTTGGGGGGCCGACCGAAACACGAAACCCAATGCAATTTTTTTTTTTCTCTCTCTCTCTCTCTCTCTCTCTCTCTCCCCTCCATCCCTGCAAAATTTGTGTTTCACTGTGGGAATTGCTATATCCCAAACGTTAATATGGCAGTTTTACCCCTTGTGACGCCGCACAAAGCAAGCCGGAACCCATGTCATCACGCTGCACACACTCCTTCATTGGCTGAAAAAATGGCGGGGAAAGCGTCATAGCAAACGCGACTTTGGCGTGAAGATCGCCGACTGTGTGGCCAATCCCACGCTGGGGTCGGGTTTCACGAAACCCGACTTTGCCAAAAGTCGGCGACTTTTGAAAATGACCGATCCGTTTCGCTCAACCCTAGTGGTGGGGTATAGGCTAGTTTTTGTATATTTTAAGTACGTCTAAGATACTGGGTTAATGTGCTTCACAGACCTATTCAGGCCACAACCTTACACATATTAAAACATGGTCATTGCCACGATAAGGCCTTTACCGGAGCTCTGTTGCACTGCCTGAAACCTGATTAATACACTCCACGGACCTGTATAATTATTGTTGCATACACCGTATTCTGAATTTAATTCTAATGCTTTTTGTGTCTGGTAGAATCCAATTTACTGACATTGATCATACCGCTCACCCAACTCCTGTATTATATTCACCTTACAGCGGCTTCACCCACTATGACAGTGGTTCCATTGGGATCCTGTGGAAAAAAATGAACTGTGGAGCTTTTAAAATGCAAGTTTCAACGCACCTGGCGGCCCTCTGAAAATTAAAAGCGAGGGACGCATAATAACATAGCAGTGGACATGGTGGTGGTGGCGGGCGATGCCCAAAATTCAAATGAACATGCTTTATCTGACTTTGTGAAGTGATGGGGAATATGTATTCCACTGTCTTGCTATTTTTCATGAGGGTGGGTCCTCCCGAATGTAGGAGTGAGAGCCCTCACAAATAAAGTAAAAAATAAAGCCAAAACACTCCGTGTGAACATATGCTAAAGGGGAGGTTTTTATATTTTTTTCATTTTTATCTTGCGTTATATACATTTATTTATGAAGGAAATAATGTTTCTTAGCATTTTTCCCTTTAAAAAATTTTTTGGTATGGTAGGTCTTTTTAAGAATCCATAAAACCAGACCAATAGTCTGACAACATTATTCCCAGATACCATATGTGAGTCAGAAAGGCATGCAGGCATCTTCTCCATGCTGTTCCCAATTGGTTATAGCTCTTTCCCATCCATTTCAGCTTTTCCCATGCCCCAAGACCTGTTTGTTGGGTCCAGCAGAAAAATATTCAGCGTTCTCATTGACTTGCATTGGATTCGTTATTCGGTACGAATACAAGGATATTAGAAATTATTTGTGCTGACTTTCCCGAATCCGAATACTTCACTATTCAATCATTACTATTATTTATCTTTGCATATTTCTATAAAGTAGCACAAGGTATATTTTCTTCTGATCTTACAGATCAGTTACTAAAGCTAGTCTAATTCTTGCCCATGACTTTTGTTCTGTAGGGCTTCTGTACTATTCTGGTGCTATTTCTCTGGTACTAATGTAGGGAGGAGAGCCAAGTTGATGGTCTCTCCTGCGTATCTGGGCCGGAACCATCGAGGTTGTCACTAGCGTTGCAGTGGGAAGAGATTGCTGACCGGAGCAGTACAGGGCACCTGACTGATGGGGGCGGGTCAGACTTAAATAGCAATTTGAGCGGGAAGACAGGACACTTGGTGGGGACCGAACTTGTGAGTAGTAAGACGGTTAACTCCCTCTTCACAGACCCACGCCTGCTTGCTGTGCCTATACCCCCAGCTAGCCAGACTACTGATGCTTCCTACCCTCAGCCCAGAGAGACTTCCTTACCGGGTAGTGACTAAGATAGAGTACGGATCTTCGCTCCGCTCACTACCGCAGAGGCACCGCTTAGTCCCATCCTTGTGGTGCCTGCTGAGGACCGTCCCGTGCCTGTGAGTGTGTCCGCAGGACTGTGTGCTTCTACTGCGGCCTAGCTCACTGAACTCTCTGCTTCTTCTTCTGTGCCGCCGACCATCAACTCTGCCTCACCTTGTGCACGGATCAGGAGATCGCATGCTGAAGAACCCGGAGGATCCGTCGTTGCAAGGAGAAAGTGCATCGCTCATCTGCGGGACCGGATCAGAGACATCTCGTGCCGTCGTGGCACCTTCCAGCCACCTTCCTCCACACAGAGACTGATAAGTTAACCTGTTACATTCTATTGCATTTGACTTCCCCCTATTCTCCAATCACATTCCTTAACCCCCTGCTTGTACCATTACTGTGCCTATACATAAAGAACCTGTTAACCCTTGTTCTGCCTCCTGTGTGCACCTGCTAGCATCCTACACTACTTCTGATGTGCTGTCCGGATGGACGTACTGCAAAAAGGGATTGGGACATATTAGTAGTTCCATTTTCAGAAGTCCCTCAGGACAGCACCGTTATTTCCTCTCCCTTAGGTTTATGTTTAGCCTTGCACAAGATCGATCTTCTTGCAGATCGCTCATTCTCCAAGTTAAGATCGAGCTGGGGCCATTAGTGTTTCTTAAATATGATTTTCTAGTTGTTTGTATAGACCATTAGCATCCATCCTTCAGTGGTACTTTGAAAAAAACACTGGAGGGCGGAGGGAGGGAACTTTTAACCTCTCTGTAACCCTGTCCTGTCATAGATCAAGAAAATAACTGACTCCTGGTATGCAGTCCTGAGTGACTCCTGGAAAATGAATTACCGGTAGGTCTAAATCCCTATTTTTCTGCTCCACTGTAAACATAATATAAACAAACTTTGATTCTAGAGTCACACTATCCTTCCTCTAATTTTTACTATCATCCAGATTGTAGTTTACTAAGAAATAGGAAAAAAATATATAAAAAAATAACTGCCAGATCAGACTACACAGGGTTTGTTTGAAGTCTGTTACCATAGAGACACAAATACAATTGTTCTGTATAGAATCTGTATACATTTTGGTTGCCAAGGTGGATTTTTCAGATATACATACATAACTTTGAAGAATCATTTTTCCCATGGTAATGATATAGGTGAATGTAGCACTTCCTCCCAAAATAAGGACAGTTAATTGTTGAGGGTAGAAATAGTGAATTGCCCTGTAATCAGTTTTGTATTACAACAAAAAAGATCCACCTAAAAAATAGAATTGTCTAACATGGACAACCCCTTTAAGTGTATATTTTATTAAGTCTTATAACATTCCCGAAAAAGTGCAGTATAAAGTGGTGATGAAAAGAACTGAAAGAATGCAGACAAACTTTACACCATATGTATAATGTCATAGTCCATTTAAATCAGATGCAGCATCAACATAGATCCCTGTGGGATTTATGAAATTACCATAGATATTCAGTGGTAATGAAATCCTCCCAGTGTGTCTCTAAAAGAAATTAACTGAAAACTTTTTACCAGCGAAAGCTGAAACTGAGGGTAAATTTGTCACTTAAATTTGCTTTTCATTACTTTACACTCCATTTCTATCCATTTCATGCTCAGCACTTTCCCTAAGTAGTTGTTTAGAACTCTTCTCCGCAAAGTCTCAGTTTTAACATAATAGAATGACTTTATGCATTTGCTCCTGGCTGCCGTATCCTGCATGATTTGTTATTGATCATTTCATATTTGATTTTTTTAGAGGTCATATATCATTGTTAATCACTTTTCTGTAATTGAATAGGCAGCGTTATGGTGGTTTTATCATTGACCTCTTTTTGTAGAAACATCAAATGTCATCCAATAAATTAACATTGTTCTTTTGATTACATTGACAGACGGCAGCAGATGCTTCACACATGAGCGGTTTTTCTAGAGTACAGATATTCAATCCACTCACAATTTGGGATTTTAACGGAAACCTGTCAATGCTATTAACCTGCAGCAGATATAGGGTTAATCTGTAGACTAATAGCATTATTAAGGTGCCTAGCCACTGTACTGATAGGACTTTATTTCTCCTAATAGCTGCCAGATTTCAGTTATACAGGTGTGTCATATCAGCTTCATTCATAGCTCTCTGTGAGCATGCCGTGACACTGACTGACAGCCAGCTTTGCACTGATGCACTGCAGAGGAAGCTGTCAGTCAAAGCAGTGAGCTGATATTAATAGCCTGGGAACCTTTATAGCTATTGGTCCTTTCCCAGAATATTAACATCAGCCCCCAGCTGTTGACTTTCCCTCAGCTGGTTATGAAAATAAATACAAGTACAGAAAAATAAGCACGCAAATCACTGCTTAGAAATCACACTGACATTTTTCTATCTATCTATCTATCTATCTATCTATCTATCTATCTATCTATCTATCTATCATCTATATATTTTCTATCATGTTCCTCGTACTTATGTATCTCTATCTTTGAATATATGTAATATATAAAGCTGTTTAATTTCTATGCTGCTTTTCATTCTATATGTGTTATACTCACAGCACACAGACAGCTCACTGTCACATGGATGTCACAAACGTACACATTGATGGCCCACAGACACGGACAATGGAGCCTACCAGTACTGTTTTTTCCAGTACTGGTGATTCCTGTACTGGAAAAAACAGTACTGGTAAGCTCCGTGGTCCATGTCTGTGGGCCATCAATGTCAACCTGTCACCCCCAAAATCGAAGGTCAGCTAAGCCCACCAGCATCAGGGCTTATCTACAGCATTCTGTAATGCTGTAGATAAGCCCCGATGTATCCTGAAAGATGAGAAAAAGAGGTTATAATATACTCACCCGGGGGGGGCGGTCCGATCCGATGGGCATTGCGGTCCTGTCCGGGGCCTCCCATCTTCATACGATGACGTCCTCTTCTTGTCTTCACGCTGCGGCTCCGACGCAGGCATACTTTGTTTGTCCTGTTGAGGGCAGAGCAAAGTACTGCAGTGCGCAGGCGCTGGGCCACTCTGACCTTTCCCGGCGCCTGCGCACTGCAGTACTTTGCCCTCAGCAGGGCAGACAAAGTATGCCTGCGTCGGAGCCACAGCGTGCAGACAAGAAGAGGACGTCATCGTAAGAAGATGGGAGGCCCCGGACCAGACTGCAATGCCCATTGGACCACACGGCAGTGGTAACGCTCCTGGGTGAGTATAATCTAACCTCTTTTTCTCATCTTTCAGGATACATCGGGGGCTTATCTACAGCATTACAGAATGCTGTAGATAAGCCCCTGATGCCGGTGGGCTTAGCTTACCTTCGATTTTGGGGGTGACAGGTTCCCTTTAATAATATTATTGGGCATGACAGATTCTCTTTAAGAGCCTTTTATTTTGCGTTTTGTGGTTATTGTACACATTCACCATCTATATTAATTGACTTTTGTCAGATGGATTTTTGCATTATCACTTCAGTATTCCATAGCTAATAATGTTTTACTTGTGAAGCACCATTGCAAAATAGGGACTTGTTTATGCAGGATTAATTGTAGTCCTCACTAGAGATTTTCCGAAATTTGAATTTTGCAAATAAAGCAAAGATAACAGGGAAATACAATTTACTTCAAAGTAATTTGATGCACATTGAATGTTCTTTATTATGATCTGGGTATAATAAATATAGGATGCAAAAACATAAGATGTAAAAAAGAAGTAATACTCATCTCATCACACACCTGTCCTGCCATGAACGCAGCCGGCCATCTGGTTCTCCTGATGTTTCTTTTCGCCTTCCATGGTAGCAGGTATCCTCTTAATTTTGCTTCACTCTTTGATGTGGCTTTCAGTGGAAAGTTATATCGTAACCTTGTGATGTCACGGCGTACGTTGCAATGACACAGCAAACAGTGACATCAGGGGTCTTTTCTGTAGGTCCCGGCAAAGACTGAAGCAGATTGAAGCGGATGCCAGCATAAACGAGAAGTGCGAAGGAGCAGAAGGTGGTCTAGGCGTGTGGTGGATCAGGTGAGCAGTGAAATGAGTGTTATTATTATGTTTTTAATGTTTTGCTTGCCCTCTATGTGTCAGCAAAAAGATGGCTACAGCCAATTGCCAAAATTGCGAAAACAATCAGCATTTTGGGAATGCGAATTTTTGTAAAGTTTGCGGAGAATTCAATTCCAATAAAATAAATTTGCTAATCTATGGAATCTACCATCATGTGCTACAGATATGATAGTGTTTAGTAGATCTTTCTAGGAGAAAAAAATAATAATAGTAAAAAAAGAAACTGTTTCAAAATATTACCTGTACAATCCAGTGAGTGATTATGGATGGTGCCTAAACCTGACAAAGGTGCAATACCGAAAAGCGCGTCGGGGTGGGTGCCACACTCACCAGATTGTACAGGTAATATGCTCAACCACTTAGAGAGTCTTTGTATACTTAGATGCTCTAAATGATTTAGTGGGATTTACCACAAGCATCTATTTCAGTTCTTCTGAATGTTTAATTTTGCTTATACATGACAGAAGCATCCGGCTACACATGAAATGTATCCATTGTGACATGCACACTTGTATATGGCTATTGTGCTACAATCTATTTTTCTCTCTGATCCCAATCTGCATTCATAGTTTCTACTTACATTCTGATTGAGATATTGGGGACACATAATTGTGTCTCCATTTTACTGCCCTATATGGGACCGTGTTCATATATTGATCTTGTTAGTGCATAATTTATATGTAGGATATTTTTCATATAGACGCATATACTTTGTGCACAGATATCCATGACCGTACATACAAATATAATGACTTTGTTGATGTATAACCTATATATTTATATCTCTACAATTTCAATTACCAAATATACATTCATATTCATGTTTTCCAGTCTTACATCCATTTTTAGACTATGTTTTAACTTCTTTATGTTGTTTTTGTCTGTAGTTTTGTGCAGTGTGTGCACCTGTCTTCTCCAACCATTTGTCCAAATAAAGGGTTTTTTAATACAGTATATGTTTCTATAATTCTTTAGGAGCTTACAGTTGTTTTGTTTTTCTTTAAATGTTTTTTGTGCTTTGTCCGAACGGTCTGATGCACATATTTCTATCTACACATAGATTATCTGCACAGTTTGAGTTTGTTGTGTAACCACCTAACCAAGGATAGTTTTTATACCATATACTTGGTTAAAAGTAAAAAAGAAAACAATCACATACAATTTCTCTACCAGACCATTAAGTAGTGACATAACTATGGGAAGCATAGATGTGACTTTTGAGCCCTGGTGTGCTGCCATTTGCCACATAAATGGACATTATTAATAGTGCACAGTAAATGAGGTCCTTACAACAGATGTTGCATTTTTGGCAACAATTAATAATGACTGTTTTATGACCCTCTGTGTTAGGCACCAGGATTCTCCCTCTGCACAGGATGGATCCCAAGTCTTATCTTCTCCTGAGGTCTCCCATTCGGTCTCAACCGCAGTAGAAGCTGCTCAGCAAAGATGTCAGTTTCAGCGTCTTACTCAGTCTCAGCGTCTTGCTCATTGTTACTGCTACCTCTCCAGGTTCAGCTATGGTAACTAACAATAAACAGCAGCGAGCAGTCATTCCTGAGATTAAATCCAGGATTCACTCGACTGAGCATGCTTGTGAGGTGGCGACCAATCATTGGTGGTCGGTCGTCAGCTGCTCAGGTCCTGTGCCGGCTCTGGATTGGCCTGCGAGCAAGGTCCTGTCTAATTGGCACAGTCTATAAAAGGATCTTTGGCGCATCGGTGGGGGCACTAAGATCATGTGTATTTGCTGTGTGTGTGTAGGTGGGACAGATGCCAACCTGTTTGCATGTTTTCCACTATTAGCACCACAGGTGCATTTCTAGACAGGCAACGTAGGGCAGGAACTCCCTCTTAAACCTAGCATCTACACTGGGAGTCCTCAGGCGCAGTGCTCAAAAGCCACCGAGTGTTAGAGCAGGTTCAATCACCAGCATAGTGGGGGGAGAGTTATAGGGACCCCAACTAGGGTCAATTCCTCTATGCTCCTGTGACGTCTAACAGGGCATAGCTTTGAGTGCTCTCAGCTTTTCTACTGCTCTGTGCAGCAACAGAGTCAGGCACGTTGCACTCTGTTCACACTGAGTGACGCTTATCTAGGTGTGTTTACGTAGCTTACTCGCGGCCACGCTCCGCCATTGTTTTCTAGCTGCGGTTTCTCCATCACCGCACGGTGGACCCCAGGTTGCGATCGCACCTTCTCATAATTTACAATTGGTGCAATCCGCAAACTCTAACAGTCTGTGTTTTCTACTCTATAAGAAAAAGACGAGTTTCCCTTAATTCCACGTAAGGAAAGTCTTGCTTCCTTACACTGATATGTATTGGAAATTTTCACAATGGGAAGCAAAAGAAAAAAAATTCAATTCAATTGCTACACTAGGGTAGATAACGTCTTTATCATGAGTAATGCCTGCCGTATGACTCCAGATGACAACCTTTTTATATTGTAATCTTCTTCATGGGACTCCTCTGCATTCAATTAGTCTAATGTATAATTAACTTCTGAAAAACGAGACTCCTGGAGGAGACGCTGCCGTTGTTTTCCTAGATTCTACGCTGCTGTTCAGTGTAACACGAAATCTTGATGTTTTTCGTTCTCGGAAATGATATTTAAGATTTGGTTCCTCAAGGGCCTGCAAGAAGCCAAAGCTTCTGAGTAACGTATATTTAAGCAAGTTCCAGTCTTGATAATGATATTTGTGTTAATTGTTTCACTGCTCGTTAATTGAAACATTTGCGAATCTGGCATGTTACTGGACCTCGACGGCTAAGCTTGGACCACCCTGCTGCAAGTGACTATTTCCTTCCTTCCCTCTTTTCTTTCTGAACAAATGTTGAGCACACACCCTTATAATGCATTCACTATTTGGTATCTCCGCTGTATGAAAAGATCACACAGGTTGGAAAAAATAAAATAAAGATGTAATAATTATTAGCTGCAAAGTCTTGAAATTCGTATTTACAGTATGCTGTGTTTAAATGGGTTGCACCAACTTGGGAAGCTAGCACTTTATTGTTTTTATCGACTTATTATCGATGTGTTATTAAATACTCTGCCTGTTCACAACTCACATTGCTTGAAAATGTCTTTACCCAGAGAAATCCGCATTTTTCCTAATATGTAAATTTGCTCTTAATATCAATGGGCTGAACATAGATCTCCCTGAGAATCTGCCTCCAGAGCCTACTTTATATGAAAGGAGGCGTTATCAGTGTGAGACATGTAATGACTGACAGCCTGCTCTCTTGGTCTACATGTCTCACACTGGTAATGCCTCTTTAAATTTCAAATAAGCTCTACAGATAGATTCTCAGGGAGATCTATGTCCAGCCTATAGATCTTAACAGCTCATTTACATATTAAGAAAAATGTGGATTACTCGGGAATAAGACATTGGATCACAGATATCAAGGTGTCAGTTTATTCAGCTTCCTATGATATACATGCCCTTATGGACGGCTTAGGAGGGCTGATCCTACTGACAGATTTCCATTCAGCCCATAGTTTCTCACAGAGCTGTTTAGGATTTTGGTTACATACATGTATCTACATTTTGGATGGACCGGTGTTTTGAACCCTCCATGTCCTATTATAACACGGAGCTTACAAAGGAGTTTGTTCTCACAGTGACACACAATACCCAGCTGACTCGGAGAATGTATTTGTCTGTCTTTTGAAAGCTTTTAGGAAATGGAAGAATTTGTACTGCATTTCACAAATGCTGGCATGACGCTGATATATCTCATTACGATTTAAGACTCTCACGTAGACTATCTATGACACAGATGTTAAGAGAGCTGAAACGACATCTGCGCTAAGTGATTGTCTCACTTTGCATCCTGTTGTGAAAAACACAACACCTGCTTCATGAGTCAAGTCCTATAACTATACTAACACTAGGAAAAAGTCACTTTCAAATGTTGTTAATGAGTTTATTTTAAGACCATGGATTTAAATTGCCTGTAACTCTAACTCATTTTTTATATCTGATTTTTTTATATTTCTTAATTATTGCTATATTATGCGAAGCTGGTTTCTTGTTGCCTAATTTTGTGCATTATTACATTTAGTAGTAATAGTATTTTTCTATTTTGGATGATAACTTTATTTTAAAGTGTGTCCACAGAGGCACAGAACTTAGTGGTTACAGATACACCCAAGGAATAATGGTGTCATTTCTTGTGGTTAATTCCCATTCACTTGACAAGAGTCCCACTTGAGAGTTCCAACTATCTCCCACATTCAGCTGTCTCGCCAACGTCCTACAGATCACAACCACACCTCCAAAACCAGGTCCTGGTTTGGATAACTTCTTGCTTCATGCCAAATCCCAGTGCTCCCAGTTGGAATACAAGATGTAACTGAATTAAGAGATTAAATCTGAATAACACAAAGCATAACTGAGTCCAGCCATTTTCTCAAGCTTTATATAAAACTAGATGGTGGCCCAATTCTAACGCATCGGGTATTCTAGAATATGTATGTTCACGTAGTATATTGCCCAGCTACGTAGTATATAGTACAGAGCCACATAGTATATTGCCCAGCGACTTAGTATATTGCCCAGCGACTTAGTATATTGCCCAGTGACTTAGTATATTGCCCAGCGACTTAGTATATTGCCCAGCGACTTAGTATATTGCCCAGTGACTTAGTATATTGCCCAGTGACTTAGTATATTGCCCAGCGACTTAGTATATTGCCCAGTGACTTTGTATACTGCCCAGTGAGTTAGTATATTGCCCAGCGACTTCGTATATTGCCCAGCGACTTAGTATATTGCCCAGCGACTTAATATATTGTCCAGCGACTTAGTATATTGGCCAGTTCCATTATATATTGCCCAGTGACGTATTATACAGCACAGAGCCATGTAGTATATTGCCCATCTATGTAGTATATTGCCCAGTCATGTATGACACAGGTTACAAAAAAAAAATAAACATACTCACCTTCCGCTGGCGCGTTGTAGCTGTGTCGCCTGTGTCGGGTGCAGCCGGCAGCCTCCGTTCCCAGGCTGTAATGACGTCGCAGTCACGTGACCGTGACGTCATGGCAGGTCCTTTTGCCAGACTATCCGTGAACCGGAACGTGCCGGTTGCATCGCGAGGAGCGGGAAAGGCGGCGTAGGTGAGTATATTATCATTATTTATTTTTTTAATTATTTTTACCATTCGATGTTTTTACTATTGGCACTGCATAGGCTGTGTCAATAGTAAAAAACTTGGTCACACAGGGTTAATAGCGGCGGTAACGGAGTGCGTTACCCGCGGCATAACGCGGTCCGTTACCGCCGGCATTAACCCTGTGTGAGCGGTGTATGCGGGCGCCGGCAGTGAGTGCGGGGAGTAAGCGGCCATTTTTTTCTAGACTGTGCGCGCCGCTGATTGGTCGCGGCAGCCATGACAGGCAGCTGCCGAGACCAATCAGCGAACGAATAACGGTGACAGACAGAAGGACAGACGGAAGTACCCTTAGACAATTATATAGTAGATGCTATATATAAAATATAAAATGAAAAATGGTTTTCTCTTTATTACAAAATTCCTAAAATAGCAAAAAACACTAAGGCTAATTCATATAGACAAACAGGAGATAAAAAGCAACACATTTCGACTGTAACTGCGGTCTTCGTCCCAGCTATCAACAGTCAAGTCTGTAATCATCAAAGGAGCATAATAGAAATCATATAAGAATGACCTAAACCAGCAAGGAGGTCCAAGGCCTGATAAAATGTCTTAAAACAATTTTCTTTTTTTCTTAGCTGAGCAGGTTTATTGAACTTCTTCTATAGACATGACAGGAGAAAAATAAAACCATTGGGTTATGATATGCAGTTATGAGTCGTTATAGTGTGTAAGGAGCAAAAATGAATACTTACAGACTTCTTCAAATGTTAGGAGTCCCACTTATTAGCAAGTCTACACAAGTTAACAGGAGTCAGGAAAAACTAGAACCAGTCATCATGGTGAAAGACACTGAAGCCAAACGTCTAGTAATAGGAGAACCAAGGTTAGTCATGCCAAAGGGCTTAAATAAAGAGTGGATGGACAAGCCAAATATTTGGGGTATTAGACTAGATGGGTATGTGGCAGATTAGGAAAAAGTGCAGAAGATATGTCAATATATGAAGTTAAATATACAACCTGAAATGTAGAATGAAAACAAGCCTATGCATGTGATTAGCCCATAATTGGCTCTAAAATGTTCGAGAAGCCAAGAGGAAGCGCATTCTGTTGTTCCCCAACCTTGGGCAGCGACTAGAAGGATCAGAGTATGGATGATACTTGTAACTATGTTATAGAAATATTTATAGGTTCAGTATTCACCCTTACTTCATACCTGGACCAAATATTTATGTAAAAATCCAAATATAGAATAAGCTTCATCAAATAATAGATCCAACATACAATGATTCATTGGTTGATCCTCTAGATATCTGTAGAATGTGACAAGTCCACAGTTAATCATGTTCTGTCAGTTATTTCATGCTGAGATCATTAAAAGGCTGAAAACAAGAAGCTGAAATTGTGTATTGTGTTACAATAATTTGCGCAAATTGACCATAGAAGAATCTAACAACCACGATGAGGCCTCCATATGGTGGAAACATGACGTTTGTGTGGAGATTAGTCATTTTCTTCTCAAAGTTGCTTTCGAGGTCGTACAAAGCTTTGAACTGAATTAAGAAATAATGAATAGATACAGATTATGATTTATCCATACGGTAATGATGGAAGCGGTATCCTTTAATGAACATCAATGGTATAATAAATAACAGTATGTGGAGGGTTTTGGCCTAGGGTAAAGCATTAATGACCGGCCCTATCACATGCTGTCAATAGCTATATACTATGGGAAAGTATGCGGAGGCTTTAATGGATCAGCAGCTGTATTCTGCTGCAAGGTACGATATTTATGGGTAGAAATAGTTTCTTTAATGATGTCTGCAGGGAAATCTACTATTTGCTTGTAGAGGCATTGTGTACATTTTACGGAAGTAGAATATATATTGAAATGTTCCATCTAGAGAATGTTTTGTTACTTCATATTTCTAAAGGTAATTGAAAATAGTTAAATATAACAAAACTATATTTTTGTGTGGTGCAATGGTGTTTTTTCAGTAATATTAACAATAATAATAACAGTTATGATAATTAATACAAGGTTTGGCTGAGTTCAGTCAAGCATATAAAAACCCGGTTGATTTTCATCCAGTAAACTCTGACTTTTTTCATCCATATTGCCATCCATGTGCTCTCTGTGTGTCCATAGTTTATGTCCCTGTGACATCGGTGTGGAATTTGCATTTATATATCAACATTTTTAAATAATATAGTTTCCTCGATTATTGATAGCAATGGATCTGTAAAAATCAAAGGCATGATTCGTAAAGGATGTGACCTTTTTTTATACCATAGACTAGTATAGATGAGTTTCATCTAAGATACGGAAGAAAATAATGCATTCTGTGACTTTGTTTGCATAGACACTTGTCCATGTGAAAAGACTGTGATCCAAACAGTTCTATGTATTTAGTTTCCTCATATAATGCCATTAATTTCACAGCTTTATAGACATCATAATGTCTATCCCCATTGTGGCTCACACTGCATTCCCTATCAGTATGTGTTTGTAGTGTGGGAGGAAACCAGAGAACCCGGAGGAAACCCACAACAAGGGGAGAACATAAAAACTCCTTGCAGATGTTTGAATTACATTAGTCAATGTGTTGTCTGATTATTATTTGGACAACAACATCTGTATTATACCCTCGTCTGGATGAGCCCTTAGTCAGTCTGACATTTCAAAAACAGACTGCATTCTTGGGTGGTCATGGGCAAAGATTTGAGCTCCACAAGTTATCCCTTACCCTGGGAACCCACCAATCTCAAAATTGGGACTATGAAATTCCCCTTTAGAATGGAGCGGTGGCTGCACATGTTCACCATAGTTGCAATCATTGTCCAAAAGATTGCAGAAGATGGAAAAAGTACAATACATGGCTCAGTAGTCCCATAGATTGTGATGTTACCTGACCCAGCTAGGAAGAACTCTTTAACACAAATATAGTTATAATATTTGCATCATTAATAACATTGAGGACATTTAAAAGAAATCTCCCGTAAAAGACAAGATATGTGGCAAAAGACCAACTTTTGGACCACCCAACCCAAACAATAGAACAGAGCTACAATTCCCCACTTTTCTTCACTGTGTTGGTGCAGCCTGGTGACGATGACCATTGCTTCTCCATTCAGTGATTTCAGAGCTTATGAAGATAGTTATCTTTATGGTTATCTCTGCCAGTTACCTAGGCATTAATTGAGTGCCAACCATGATGTGTGTTTATGCCTCTCAATTCAATCCCAACACAGTAATGAAGAAAAGGGAATCCCAACCCCTGTTCTAGTGATCGTGGGGATCTCCATGATCAAATATTTACAACCTATCCTGTGATGGCAAATCCCCTGACTATAGAATGTAAAAAATACTCCTCCAATGTTTCCCTGGAATTTGGACTTACGCATTTGGATCCTCAAGTCGCTGTCCTCATAGTAATCAATGAGTAAGAGGCTGGGATGGACAAAGGGTCCTTTTGCATGTATAGTAAGTGAGCTATGTGCAGTCCAATACTTCATCATAATGGAGCTCTTTAAGTTCTTCCTTGTAGGTGGAAGTAGGTCTTCTTACTTCTTGGCCCCTTCTGCACATGCACAGGTTGCATCAATTGAATGTGTGCACTGGAGAAAGATGACAAGTCCAGAGTCAAGCTCAAAAACTTGGTCCAATACAGACAGGAAATGGAAGTAAATTGAAGGATAAGTAATCGATATCTGATTGGTGTAAGTCCGCCTCTTGTACTTCGCTAAGTGAAGTCTGCAGTGTCACAGCACCATGTGTATGGTTGTGGCGGCACTCAGTACTGCAGCTCAGTCCCTTATAGGTAATGCAAAATTAGGTTTTTTAACTTGTATGTCAGAATTTAAAACAATAAACGGAGAATAGAGAATTAAAAATATCAGCTTGATGAACTTTGCTCTGTTTTATATTTTCAGGCCGAGTGGTAAAATTTCACGTTTGGTGTCATTGTGACCGAAGTCTTTCCAAGTGGAGGATGAAACTTCTTAATTAAAAATCCGCTCCGCTTAGTGCAAAATATAATTTATATAGTCTGAATGAGAAAGACTCCGGGTGCTCCTCTCAAGAAACAAAGTCCATAATCCATATAGTCTGAATGAGAAGGAAAAGATGAGGGCACTCACCGGTCTTCCGTAAAACCACTTCTTTATTGATAAAGTAACATCCAGAGATCAATGGAGGCCGGGGGAGAGAGGGAGCAGGGATGGTCCATCCCTGCTCCCTCTCTCCCTCTCTCCCCCGGCCTCCATTGATCTCTGGATGTTACTTTATCAATAAAGAAGTGGTTTTACGGAAGACCGGTGAGTGCCCTCATCTTTTCCTTCTCATTCAGACTATATGGATTATGGACTTTGTTTCTTGAGAGGAGCACCCGGAGTCTTTACCTTTGGCGCAATCAGGAGTTCACGTCTGTGATTCACACTTAGAGTTCTTATTATTTTTGGACTGCGGGTCAGTGCCGCTCAATATTTTGTTTTGCAAAATATAATTTAGCTGGCAGAGTATTTTGAAAATACGTCATCAATTCACCCTCCGAATATGAATATTTTTCATTATTACTGGATCATAGAAATGTATAAAGAACTCACGTGTAATGGTATGTGAGCTTCAAAACCATCAATAGGGACTGCCTGAGATCCCTCCCATGAGCACCAAGCACAACCCTTCAGGTTTCAACGCAAAAGTCAGATGCAATGCGCCAAACCATCACTTCACTCACTTTTTGTTCTGTGTCACCATTTTGTGACTTCTAAATCTCAGAGGAGTGATTGTACAGAAAAGCATTGAAATAGGGGAATGCTGCATTCGAGAGCAACAGTTGTGTCCATCTTAGTTGTTCCTTTAGGTGATAAAAGACTTTGAAACTTAAAATCTGATATTGAGATACTTTGTCTGGAGATGTTTATGCTATACAGTTTCTATTACAATTATTCAACTCCCATTGTAAATTAGGTTTGGTAGCAAAATGTACAAACTTTCTGTTGTAGGCAATAAATCAATAGCATGATAACAATTTAAATATCTAAATGCAACTAATATAACAAATCTTTTTCCCAAATTCAACACCAATTTTTACCTTTAATGTAACTACAGACTCAGAAGTCTAAACATTTGCAAATGATGTGCAAACCTCACATATCTAGTCAAATTCTTCATTAGCAGCATCAGATCTGCCGAGATAAGACACATCAGATACCTGGACCGGCTAGAGATTTATTGACTGTGAAACTCCATTGCCCCCTAGAAATATGTCTAAGAGAACCAAAAATTGAAAAAAACACATCATTGACTTGCATAAATGAGAAAAGGACCTAAAAAGCAAAACAGCAAAAAAGACATTGAATGCTCCTCACACAATTAGAAGCAGAGCTGAGTGATGAGCTTCGGGACAGGGGAGAAGAAATAGCTCATAAGTAGAGAAAGAAGCAAATTCATCAAAGTTTAATGAAAGGGATTCTCACAGACATTATGCATTACAGCCTGGCAGTACGATTGGAGCCGGGTATGTTTTACTCTGAAACGCTCCAGTGTGTCGGAGAAAAAAATAGTTTGAAAATTCAAGGAGTTAACATAGAGAGAGAGACGGGATGAGTCCACCAGCTGGATTCTTTCCACCCTCCTCCAGTTGACTGACAGGTCTCTCCTGTGTGTGTACATAGTACAAGTGAATACAAGACATTTTGTAATAATCTCTACTAATGAGCCACTTCTCCTCCTCTGCCTCCGGAGCTCATTTCAGAGCGAAACACACCTGACTGCCATCGTGCAGCAGCACACTGCCCACAGCAATATTTCCATTTCTAGGTTCACCTTATATCTCAAACAAATTGGCGCTCTTTTCTACTCTTATTAGCCATGTTCTAGACCTTTATCATATCTTGTCAGACCCCTCACACTTGTGGTACAATTTGAAATCATTCTGACCCATTTTGCTTAGTAAATGACCCTCATTATTCTCTATTGATGTCACATTTTTGAAAACTAAGCCTGAAAATTTGCATTATTGCGAAACTAAAACATTTAGTGTCCCATCAGGATATTTCATTATCCAGAAGGCAATGAGGCAATGTTTTTTTCCTAGTCCCACCCTTGTATGCTGTGCCAAAAACTTCCCATTATATTTGCTTGTAAACTGAATAGTTTTTTTTTCGATAGTCTCATTTTCCACAGTCGTCACCGTTGAGCCTTCTAACATTATATGTATGTTTTTGGTAAGTGTTCAGTTATGAGTCAAGTTTATGCGGTAGGGCGATGAATGATGTGCTTCACATCCGCATTGGAGGAATGTGTTTGGAGAAAATAGCTTCTCGGCAATTTGTGTACAATTTGCAGAAGGGTAAACACAAAACGGGCATAGTGCTTAGTGACGCTCGTATGAAACTAATTGCATCACTAATACAAATCATTATATTTTCATCTGATGCAAGTTACGTGCGAGTAGCTAAGCAACAGGCTCAGGTGGAGTGATAGAAAGATTCACTGTAGAATATGCTGGCATGTATGCAATGTGGAAACATAGAGAAGGTGAGGAGCATGCACTGAATAGCAGTGCGAAAGGTACAAATATATATATATATATATATATATATATATATATATATATATATATATATATATATATAAATATATACAGTGGGTACGGAAAGTATTCAGACCCCTTTACATTTTTCACTGTTTGTTCCATTGCAGCCATTTGGTAAATTAAGAAAAGTTCATTTTTTCTCTCATTAATGTACACTCTGCACCCCATCTTAACTGAAATAAAACAGAAATGTATTAATTTTTGCAAATTTAATAAAAAAGAAAACCTGAAATATCACTTGGTCATAAGTATTCAGACCCTTTGCTCAGACACTCATATTTAAGTCCCATGCTGTCCATTTCCTTGTGTTCCTCCTTGAGATGGTTCTACTCCTTCATTGGAGTCCAGCTGTGTTTAATTAAACTGATAGGACTTGATTTGGAAAGGCGCACACCTGTCTATATGAGACCTCACAGCTCACAGTGCATGTCAGACCAAATGAGAATCATGAGGTCAAAGGAACTGGCCAAGGAGCTCAGAGACAGAATTGTGGCAAGGCACAGATCTGGCCAAGGTTACAGCAGAATTTCTGCAGTACTCAAGGCTCCTAAGAGCACAGTGGCCTCCATAATCCTTAAGTAGAAGAAGTTTGGGACCACCATAAGTCTTCCTAGACCTGGCCATCCAGCCAAACTGAGCAATCGTGGGAAAAGAGCCTTCTTTAGAGGTAAAGAAGAACCCCAAGATCACTGTGGCTGAGCTCCAGAGATGCAGTAGGGAAATGGGAGAAAGTTCCACAAAGTCAATTATCCCTTGAGGCCTCCACCAGTCGGGCCTTTATGGCAGAGTGACCAGATGGAAGCCTCTCCACAGTGCAAGACATATGAAAGCCTGCATAGAGTTTGCTAAAAAACACATGAAGGACTCCCAGACTATGAGAAGTAAGATTCTCTGGTCTGATGAGACGAAGATAGATCTTTTAGGTGATATTTCTAAGCAGCATGGGTGGAGAAAACCAGGCACTGCTCATCTGCATCATACAATCCCCACAGTGAAACATGGTGGTGGCAGCATCATGCTATGGGGGTGTTTTTCAGCTGCAGAGACAGGTCTGCTGGTTGTCATTGAAGGACACATGAATGCAGTCAAGTACAGAGTTATCCTGGATGAAAACCTCTTCCAGAGTGCTCTGGACCTCAGACTTGGTCAAAGGTTCACCTTCCAACAAGACAGTGACCCTAAGAACATAGCTAAAATAACAAAGGAGTGGCTTCAGAACAACTCTGTGACCATTCTTGACTGGCCCAGCCAGAGCCCTGACCTAAACTCAAATGAGCATCTCTGGAGAGACCTGAAAATGGCTGTCCACCAACGTTCACCATCCAACCTGACGGAACTGGAGAGGATCTGCAGTTAAGAATGGCAGAGGATCATGAAATCCAGGTGTGAAAAACTTGTTGCATCATTCCCAAGAAGACTCATGGCTGTACTAGCTCAAAAGGTGCTTCTACTCAGTACTGAGCAAAGGGTCTGAATACTTACGACCATGTGATATTTCAGTTTTTCTTTTTTAATAAATTAGCAAAATTACTACATTTTTGTTTTTTTTCAGTCAAGACGGGGTGCAGAGTGTACATTAATGAGAAAAAAATTCAATATTTTGAATTCACCAAATGGCTGTACATATTTACAGTGGGGAAAATAAGTATTTGATACACTGCTGATTTTGCAAGTTTTCCTACCTACAAAGAATGGAGAGATCTGTAATTTTTATCATAGGTACACTTAAACTGTGAGAAACTGAATCTTAAAAAAATCTAGGAAAACACATTGTTTGATTTTTACATAATAATTCGCATTTTATTGCATGAAATTAGTATTTAATACAATAGAATATAGAACTTAATATTTTGTACGAAACCTTTGTTTGCAAATACAGATGTCAGACCTTTCCTGTAGTTCCTGACCAAGTTTGCACACACTACAGCAGGGATTTTGGCCCACTCCTAGATACAGATCTTCTCCAGATCTTTCAGGTTTCAGGGCTGTCTCTGACAAAATTTAGTTTCAGCTCCCTACAAAGATTTTCTATTGGGTTTAGGTCTGCAGACTGACTAGGCCACTCCAGGACCTTGAAATGCTGGTTGCCCTGGCTGTGTGTGTTTTGGGTCATTGTCATGCTGGAAGAACCAGCCATGACCGATTTTCAGTGCCGTTACTGAAGAAAAAGGGCTATTCAATGCCGTTTCTGAGGGATGGAGGTTTTTGGCAAAACTCTCGCTTTACATTACCCCATCCATCCTCCCTTCAATACAGTGCAGTGATCCTGTCCCCTTTGCATAAAAGCATCCCCAAAGTATGATGTTTCCCCCACCATGCTTCACAGTTAGGAAAGTGTTCTTGGGTTTGTACTCATCCTTATTCCTCCAACAACAGCGAGTAGAGTTGAAACCAAAAAGTTCTACTTTGGTCTCATCTGACAACATGACCTTCTCATTGCCTCCTCTGGATTATCCAGATGGTCATTGGAGAACTTCAAATGGGACTAGACATGTGGTGGCATGAGCAGGGCGACCTTTTGTGCCCTGCAGGATTTTAATTAATGACGGCGTAGTTTGTTGCTAATTGTAATGTTTGGGACTGTGGTCCCAGCTCTCTTCCGGTAATTGACCAGGTTCTCCCATTTAGTTCTGGGCTGATTCCTGACCTTTCTCAGAATCATCCTTACCCCACGGGGTGAGATCCTGCATGGAGCCCCAGACTGAGGAAGATTAACAATCATCTTGTGTTTCTTCCATTTTCTAATAATTGTGCCCACAGTTGTTGCCTTCTCAACAAGCTGCTTGCCTGTTGTTCTGTAGCCCATCCCAGCCTTTGGCGGGCTACAATTTTGTCCCTGGTGTCCTTATACAGCTCTTTGGTCTTGGCCATGGTGGAGAGGTTCGAGTATGATTGATTGAGTGTTTTGACAGGTGTCTTTTATACAGGTAACAAGTTCAAACAGATACAATTAATACAGGTAATGATTGCAATGTAGGAGGGATTCTTAAAGAAAATCTAACAGGTCTGTGAGAGCCAGAACTCTTGCTGGTTGGTAGGTGATCAGATACTTATTTCATGTAATAAAATGCAATTTAATTATTTAAAAAGCATACAATGTAATATTCTGTTTTTTATTTTTAGATTCTGTTTCTCATAGTTGAAGTGTACCTACGATAAAAATTACAGATCTCTCCATTCTTTGTATATATTGTAGGGGTTTAGCTAACAAGCAGGCACTGATTTCAGAACAGGCACAGGTTTCAGTGCAACAAAGCTGCTAATATTTATTGTGCTTTGTCTAAATAGCACCATCATATTCCGCAGCGCTTTCTGAACATTATCATCACGGCCCCCATTGCGGTTCACAATCTAAATTCCCTACAATATGTCTTTGGAGTGTGGGAGGAAACTCATGCAAGCACGGAGAGAACATACACCTTGTAGATGTTGTCCTGGGTGGGATTTGAACCCAGGACCTCAGCGCTGCGAAGCCACAGTGCTAACCACTGAGCCACACGTATTGCATTTTTTCGCACTTCAACTGAAATTGGTTTCCTCAGCATAATGTGGTGTAACAAAAAAAATCTTTTCTTCAGGCAAGGCAAAACAAAGTAAATGTAATTATCTCTGTGTCATATGCAGTAGGAGCTTAAGCAGCACTTTCCCTAACAAACACAACTGTTCATCTCCAGCACAGAATAATTCTGAGCTGTCTCTGCTGCCTTTCATTAGGCCTGTAAGGAATATGGAAATGTGGCTGGAATATGGCTGGAATATGGGAGCGACCTTCCCACTCAAGCTCTCTGGTCTCTCCTAATTCCTGGACCGTAAATTTACTTAAAACAAACTACTCAGTTACATAGTATTGCAGAAACAGACTTCCCAGGATTTACATCACAGTGACCAGACACATCGGTGATACATACACGCTGTCAACCACTTTAACTGCTGCCTTCTTACAATATATACATATTGTAAGATAGCGCTTACTGCATGTGTTGGGGGACATTCACTTAGCAATGGGATTCAGTCACACAGGCACGATTTTTTCCATTAAACAGTCCAATTCGGTTTATTCAGGCATCAAAAACCGCATAACATAAAGTCCAGTACATTACATCCACAGAACATCATAAGCACCAACAGTCTGTTCCAATAGCATAACAGTTGGCTTCAATCACTTTCAGACACTGCACCTGCCAGTCCTCCTCTGACTAGTTCCCGGGGTGTCCGTGCACCGTATCAATGTCTCTACTCACATAGCATTTACACAATATAAGTTTGTAGTCTCTAAACATGCCGGCCCTCACTTTGTCCAGTTACCGTGGGAGACCACACAGTTCATTAACTGACCCTCATCAGTGCACACAGTCCCCCAACTCTGGGTTACATTCGTGGAGCTCCTGCTGACTCCTTCTCAGTCCTCATTCCCAGGGAAGCTGCCTAACTGGGATCACAGTCCCGAACCATGCCTTACTCACCAGGCCACACAACAGTTTCAGACCCACAGAAGGACAGTAGCTTTCCCAACACAGTAGCCACCACAGGCTCTGCAGGACCATGGCCTCACCCCGTGCTCTTCTGCAATCCGTTCCTACTCCAAGGACCTTCCAACACAGAGGCCTCTCCGTGTGCTATTCAGGACGTCCGTCCACTCATAGGACTGCCCAACACACAGGCCTTCAGATCCATGGCCTCTCCATGTGCTCTTCAGGAATCCGATCCTACTCCCAGGATCTTCCAACGAACAGGCCATCCAGGACCTTACAATCCGACCATGTGACCAGACCTCAGTCACATTATATCACTGTAACCACCACCAGAGGTGGGAGGTGTGTGTGGTTAGTCAGACCCGCCCAGCTCTCCGACTAACCCTGTAAGCCTCCCTTTAAACTAAACAAATACTTGTGGTACTACAGGTCCCAGAGCAACATTACTGGCTTACAGCGCAGAGGATCTCCTCTGTGACCCATACCGGCCATTCACAATGATGCCGGTCACTGTCTCACCATCACCATTATTCAAGCGATTGCCATGCACTCCCATGGCCTCAATAAGCCTCTGTGCATATTCTGAGGGGAAAATACAGTGCCCCCTAGCTGCAAGATGGGTCACTGCCTCACAATATATATATTATAAATATAATATTTTATCCTAATATGTATATAGCTATATACAGTAATATACAGTACAGTACAGAAAAATAATTTACATATCCTGTAAATTGTAATATTTTCTCCTAATAATGTACCCCTTCAACTTTATATTGAAAGTATAATAGTATAAGACTTTCTTACCACTGCTTTCATTGTGTATGCCTAGCATCCAGAGACCCATATGAAAGGGTACACACTGACAGTGACTGGGCTGTGTGCACATGTGTCTGCCTTCCTCTCCATTATTCCCCACTCCCATATAAAAATGCACATTATGTAAATTAACATTAGGCACACTTATGCACGTGCATATATAAAATGCATGTATAAAATGCATGCATATACATTACACACATATTTACACATTACACACATATCTCCTGATAGCCTTAAAAAAAAATCAGTTTAAAAATGGTGCCCGCCGCCTCTGCGCAGTAGCAGATATCGGTGTACATAGGTGATCTGATAGCTGCTACTGTGCAGGTGCGGGCGGCACCATCTTGGAGAAGGACATTTTTTTAATTCTCCAGCAAGATGGTGCCACCGGCGCATGTGCAGTACCAGCTATTGGATCACCTATATACACCGATCTCTGCTACTGCGCAGGTATGGCGGGTGCCATTTTAATATTGATTTTTTCTATTAGATTATCATCAACCATATATATTATTGTGACATTAAACATGCGATTATGCTGCAGCGCAGGTGCCACGGCTGCCCGCCCTGCCTGCAGAAGGGTTTTTTTTTTCTTCAGTATGTACAGATATATTCATTATGCAAACTAGGGGCAGTTCAGTGAAGGATCAGTGACCTGTCAGCAGTCTGCCTTATGAATGCCTAATCTGAGCACCACATAAAGAACCTACCTCCAGCCGAGCACCGGAGCACGAGCATCTCATTAACTCAAAACTGAAAATAAAGATTAAACAACAACCACAAGGCAGATTTCATCACCAGGTATCATTTTATTCAGCATAACGGCACCGACCTGACACTGTCTGTAGGTTACTGAACACAATCCTGCTGACAGGTTTCCTTCAAGAAAATCATTCCAACTATGATCTGATTTTCACAGATGAGGAGAAGATGGAAAAAAAAGTTCTCCATCTTCTCCATTGTGTTAATCCTTGAACATTTTTTCCACTGATTCATTGACTTGCATAGATTTTAAAATCCGCCTAACTGGTCAAGTGACATTTCTAAAAATGTCTATAACGTGTAGGTGACATATTCATATTGTAAATGGACAGTGCATGGAGGCATCGGAATGCTTTCTGATCAAACCATGAACCTTTCATTGAAATGTGAGTCTGTAAATAAGTTCAAACTCGGAGACGTGTGACTGATGATGGTCTCTGAGGTTTTTAGCCACACCGTGTGGCCTTACCTTTATTTAGTGAGTTAAATTAGGTATTTTCTTGATTAAAGGGAACCTGTATTTTCCCCAAAATGCTATAAACCTGAAGATATAAGGTTACTCTGCCAAGAAAGTAGCATCACAAAGCTGTCTAGCCACCTTACTGAAGGCAGGGCTAGGGTAAGAAAATGACCTTTGTTCCTCCTGGGAGTCGCTGGTTTTTAGTTATAGAGGCGTGCCCAGAGCAGTTACATTCACTGTCCTGTTCACAGAGAAGGATGGCTGTAAGCATGCACAAAAAACTATGATTGACAGCTCGCTCTGGAGAGCATCTGTGCATAGTGAGCTCTGAATCAAAGTATCAGGGTGTGATTACAGCTGGCGATCACTGTGCACAAGGCAGTAACTGTAGCCATTCAGGGCATGCCTCTATAACTGAAAGCTGTAGATGAACATATGTCATTTTTTGCACTTTTAGTATTGTAGCGCTATTGACCTACAAATTGATATTATATCTGCATATTATATATTATACTGTGTATATAAACAGAGGGTAAATTAGGTGGCATAGGTATTGTACACATCACCAATTTTCTAAGTAAATATATTTTTAAAGGAGCTATTGACATGAAGTTCTCACAAGATGTCTGTAACAACCCATCCACTCCACACAGGCAAAGAAATCAAACTATAGATGTCCATAAATTAAGGCATGTGTAATAATGAGGGATGACACATGAAGATAAAGAGGTGCAAAAAGCCATGAAAAGTCATTACAACAGCTAAAATCTATCAGCAATTAAAAAGCAATACTGGCACTTAGTAAAAAATGATAAGCTGGCTCATCTGCATATAAAAACGTGTCTCATTATCAAGGTGCCACACAAAAAACATCTCATGATGGATAAAACAAGTGAGCTGTTGCAAGACCTTTGCAACCTTATTGTTTCAAGACAAAGTGATGGCACTATGTTTGGAGGTGGGAACATCATGGTGTGGGGCTGTTTTTCAGCATACAATACTGGTAAATTCATGTTACTGAAGGAAGGATAGACTAGGATAGGATAGGATGGACACATGCACAGCGACATTCTTGATAAAAATCTGCTGCCATCTACCGGATGAAATGATGATGGTCATTTCAGGAAAGACAGTGATCTCAAACACACAGCCAAGGAAACTCTCAAATGGTTTCAAAGACAGAAAATGGAACAAACTAAAGCTTAGGGTTTATAAAAGAAGCCCATGGGACCTTCAGGACTTGAAGAGTGTCTGCGTGGAAGAATGGGACAAAATCACACCTGAGCATTGCATGCGACTACTTTCTCCATACAGGAGGCGCCTTGAAACTGTCATCACCAATAGAGATGAGCGAACCTGTTCAGAAAATGTTCGCCAATCTCAAATTCGGCACGAATGTAGCTCATTTGGATTTGCGATTCACAGACTGGGCAGACTAGGTGATGGTGTAATTTTTAGTGTGATGCATTGATCTCGCGTTACTGCAGTCTGTGACACCTTTGTCGTGGCTTCGGTGCCTGCTGTTGCAACTGCTGCTGATGTTACAAACTTTTTTTTTAAATGTGGAGACTCCAAGTTGAGTCTCTATCTGGTGGGTCGCCTGTAGTGGAAGGGGTGCCAGAGGCCCATTATACCATTTATACTCTGGGTAAATTGATGCCGCTTTAGCGGTGTGTGACAATAATTTTTTAAAATGTGGAGACTCAATGATGTGTCTCCTTCATGTGTGTTCTCTGTAGCAGTAGGGATCCCAGACTGTTAGGACTGCACTTACTTTCAGTCAACTACTGATACACACAGTGTGGGAAGACTAAGTGCAACGCGAGGGGAATAGGGGAAGGAAGCCGAAACGCTAGGGAAAGGGGGAGTGGAGACCCCCTAGGCAGATCTAATAGCACCCTACCTCCCCTAAAGTCCCTATATTGGAGACAAGCAAGGGGGAGGAAACTTAGCTTGAGCAGACTCCAGAGAGGTAACAACAAACGTCCTCCAAGAGCACCAGAGAGGAAGTAAGCCGACTACTACAGCTCCAAGCATTAACAAGGGAAAATGTGAACATCACTGGTGGCTCCCTGAAGCAGACTGACAATCTATAAAGGTATGTTTCCACGTTAAGGATTCGTTCAGGATTTCCTGCAGATTGGACGCTGCGTGCAGCCGCAACGTCCAATCCGCAGCGTCCCGATGTTACAGCATAGTGGAGGGGATTTTATGAAATCCCGTCTCCATTATGCATGCATGGCTGCATCCGGCGGTCCTGCATAACCGGACTTGCGGCGCGTCTTTATGGACTGCAGCATGTCTCTGCAAGATAAATAACCCAGTCTATGAATACGATGCTGTGATTCCGGATGTGTTCAAAGAACACATCCGGCATCACAGCGCGTACAACAGGGGGTGGCGCTTTGGGCGGAGTGGGGTATCCGCTACGCCCCGTGGAAACATACCCTAAACATCCAGGTCCAGGTGTGTCAATTAGAGCAGGAGGGAGGTTGCCACTGGCTTTAAAAGCCAGAAGGATTGAGAAGGTGTCTGCAATGTCAAACGCAGAGACCTTATGCAGCCAGATGCAGAGCGACTGTCTGTTGCCTCTGAAACACCCGTGACAACTACGTGTGTTACTATCCCTCAATGTTTCCAACAATAATAGTCTGTGAAGCTGATATTTGTGCCACTTGAGTGTGGCTGAACAGAAAAACAGTTTTAGTTACATGAGGAATCAGGGTTCCCAGCAAAGCAGGCTTAGACTGGTCCCTTACCCACCTAGTCTTAATTTAAACTTAAATTAAAAACAATAAATGCTGGCTCAGGCCCTGATACCTCATGCATGGCCTTTGGCTGACTGCTGCTGTGCCATTATGAAATTTCTACTGTCTGTGAATTGATCAGTCAACTACCTGTGTTTCTATCCTTAAATTTTTAATTCTTAATTTTTCTCACATTTGTGGTCTATCAAGCTGCCATTTGTGCCAACTGAGCGTGGCTAAGCAAAAAAGCAATTTGAGCTGTTGCATGAGGTATCAGGGCTCTGATCAAGAAGATTTACACTGGTCCTTCACCCATCTCATCTTAATTTAAGCTTAAATTCAAGCCTGGAAATGTTGTCCCCAACCCTGATACCTCATGCATGGCACATGGCTGACTGCTGCTATGTCATTTGCAAATTTCTGCTGTGGGTCAATTGAAGCCACTTTTACTGTTGTCTGCCCCTAATTTTTGGAAATGTTTGGACTCCAAGTTGAGTCTCCTTCATGTGTGTTGCCTGAATTTGGCAGAGCTCTCAGTGTACCAGGACTACACCTGTCACTCATCCACCATTTACTGATCAAAGTTTCATCTAGAAATGCTGGTCCAAGCCCTGTCTGATGCAAACATGCTGCTCAGTTTATACTCTGGTGTATATTATACTTTTCCTGGGGTGTACCCCTAATTTGAGCTGTTTGGGAAGCTATTTGGCCCCTCTAAAGGTGTTATCTATGTGTTTTGTTTTGCCTCCCATTTAATTCAAGTTCTGGTATGTTCATCGATCTGTTCAATGAACCAAACCAAACCTTGAAAGGTTTGCTCATCTCTAATCACCAACAATGGCTTTTGTACGAAGTATTCAAAAAATTTCTGTAAGCGTGTTCGATACTTTTTCCTTGTGATATTTCTCATTATTACACAAAGTATAATTTATGGACATCTATAGTTTGATTTCTTTGCCTGTGTGGATTGGATGTGTTGTTACTGACATCTGGTAAGAATTTTATAGCACTTTTAGAAATATACTTGCTTAGAAAATTGGTTGATGACATGTTCAATACTTCTTTCTCCCGCTCTGTATATATACAAATACATATATATTATACGGACAATTCCTAGCGTTTACCTGTAAATTTGTGCCTTCTCTCCTGGCTTCATTTTGCAACAATGTAAAGTGCTCTTTGAATTCACAGAAGAATGTACCCGTTTCCTATGAACTATGTGAGTCCCAACCAAAACACACTCTCTACATTTATGTTGCTATTTGGAATCAATCGGTCTACAGCCCTCAGTAATATCAGATCTGCTCCCAGCCTGGTGTGTGAATTGCTTAAGTCAACATATCTTTGGAAGGAAAATTGTTCAAGATACTTTGTGATTTGAGGAATGTTTCGAATCAGGCCAAATATTTCCTTTAGCCTTAGTAAGGATGGAATTTATAGATTAAATGAGGTGGAGATTTTCCTCGACTCTTAAACACAAGAATCTTCTGGGTGTTAACAGTCTTTAGAAATATGTTCTTCATTGCATGCGAGCCTTATTGTTGGCAAGGAAGAAAGGGTGGAACTATTTAGGCAAGGAAAATATTCCATAAATTTTCTGTCTATTGGAAGTACACCTATAGCTATCAGCAAGTGTACCAAATAACAAGGGTGGTCTGGGCTTGAGGTCAATGGCAGGGTCTTGTTCCAGGATGAAACGTTGCCTGAATCTACGTAAGAAGGGGTGTTGTTCCTTCCTGAGCCCCAATTTGATAGTGATAGTGACTGTGAAACTCTGTATATATGGGCAGATACATATATGGTACGAGTGTAGAATGGATGACATTTCATCTCTTTCTGCCAAAGCAAATCAGCTAAAACCTCAAGCACGGAAAAAAAGGATATTCTAATTTCAGGAAATTAAAGGTATTCATAGTATAATGGAAACATGTGGCCTTTTAATGCCCAATTCCTAATTGTTTTCCGGATCTCTGCTTGATCTTAGTAAATAGAGACCCTTCTTATGGGTGTAACTACATCCATAGTGGCTGCTATGGGACCACGAGGTTGATGGGGCCCATTCAGGTGTAAGGCGATAGTACCTTTTTTGTTGGGAATATTGGTGGCTTTCTGCTATCTTGTACTGCAATCTACGTCCTTTGATATATAATGCTGTTATTCATATGCAGACACACTAGGGCCTATTTGATAGTGAAACAATTGACTTTTGTTTTTTTTGGTCGGAAGCTACATGGAAAAAAATTATTAACACTTGGTCATATTTGAACCCACTACCCCAGCATTGCAAGGTAACAGTGCTAACCACTGAGCCACCATGATTACACATGGCAAACAATGCACTAGTGTGTCCCTCAGATGGCAACGACAGATTTTCTCTTGCTATAAACAAGGATGGTTCCCCACTTCAAAGATTTTAATGAAATGTACACCTTCCCCAATTTTTTTTAATTGCTTCCTAAATGCAAATTTAAGCAACTTTCTAAATAGACTGCATTAAAAATAATAGTCCACCATTTTGCTTTTGAAGAGTGTCTGTAAGTTCTTTATGTAGCTGATTGCTGTGTTACAAATCTCTCAGAGCTTCTGATGACTCTCTCTGCTCTCCGCCTTCTTCTCTCCACGTTTGTGTACGCGGACACCAGTGTCTATTCTCTCATGCTAGAGAATTGGGACGATTCTGCAAATGACGCTCAATTCAAACTTTTGTCAAAGTTTGTTAAAAGTGTCATCTGAGTGTTAGAAAACCAATGGAGAACAAATGACCTGGGGAGGATAGACTGACATGGAAAGGCAAAAAGGGGAACCCCATTAGGTGATCCCTCTCTAACAGGTCGAAAAACCAAAAATGGCTGACAAATGGTAAAAAGAAACCAATACTCACTGATCGTCTCTGCGGCTCCCTCTTTTAGCTCTCTTATGGACCTCATCTGCCTGTTCTTCACTAACTTCTGGCTAAGATTAGGCCTCGGGGGTCACTGCGTATTGTAAGGTCACGGCACTGGGATCTGGTGAGGCTTCAGGAAATAATAAGAAGCAATCAATTCACAACAAATACAATTTTCTGGAAAATTCTGCGCAAATTGGAGAATTTGATTAACAAGCAATCCACTCATCATTATAGGGAATATATTGAAGGATTTTTCCACTACAAGGACAATCCCATCTCAATCCCTGTGTTTCTCCCTTTCCTTTACTCACCTCTTGTGCTGTTCCATCTGTGTCGACAGTGGCTCTCCCAGGGGTTGCGTGACACCTGAGTGAAGCCAGTGCTAATTGGCTGCAGGGATCACATGACGTAACATGTCACGCAATCCCTGGGAGAGCCAGAGCTGACACCGCCGGAACAGAAGAGCATAGGCATTAGTATATTACAAGAGTGAAACATAGGGATTGGGAAGGCATTATCTGAGTAGTAGGCAACTCCTTTAAAGACTTGGAGGAGCTGTGGATGCCTTTTACTCCACATCCCGATTATTCAAATCGGACATGTGACATCCAAATCTTGCGGTCACCATCATCCACTGAGATCATCACCCGAGTCTCCCAGGCATCTGAATGACTAATCTGCCTGGGTATTTAGCAATATATATTTTATAGTTATTATTGCACATAACATTTTGGCAATTATGCATATTTATATCATATATATATATATATATATACATATATATATATATTGTATGTATGTCAGAAATTCCTGCAGTGCACGAAATATATGATAAATGTCTGCAGCTAAATGACAACGCTTCGCGACTCCTTTCACGTTCCTCTCCCTTTCTATTTTCATTTCTTTCGCAACTGCCATATCATATTTCCTGACATTTTGGGAAGGATACATTGAATAAGCCCCCGCTATAGACATACAGCAACTGGAAGGAGATGAGGAATGTAGACACACTGTATAAATACATGGCTTTGATGACAGTGAGTTTTTATGGAATCGTCCTTAATTGGTCACATGTTGACGGACGCACCAGATGGCATGAAAACTTTCATCTACTCTCAGACCCCCCTCCGCTACATTTGCTGCTTATATTTTTGGCTGGGATGGGGGTCATAATTCATTTCTAATACCAGATATTAAAAAGGCAGAATAGGTGATTATTGTGAAATTCCAGGGGTATAATAAATGTATAATCAGAAAAAAATACATGAGTCGATTGTGTACGTATCTCCCGCTGTGTTAATGGCATTTCTGTCTTGTGAACGAGAAGCATTGGCCGCACTTTCATCTACTGAAGAGCATAAATTACCGGGCTCAGGCTTGAGAGTTATTAGGAAGGTTGACCATTTTATGCTACGTATCAGCATTATATATTTGTAATGGGGCATTGCGTGCTGTTCCAATGATGCTTAATAAGAACAAATATGTTTTACATTTTTTTTACATGCAAAATGCCCATATAAGAATCTGCTATAATTACCACGCGATGATTGAGATTCTATAATAAGACGGAGATTAGTCATGAGTGTACGAAGTATAGGAGTGAGAAATGTATCAGGAGATACCGCAGAAAAAAACAAATGTTTTAAGGATTTTATTTTATGGGAATATCTTTTGGGGGATTTTATTTTTTGCATTATGATGAATTTGGTAAGCAGAGTATTGATATTGGGTTATACATAAATCAAGGTGAGAAGTCTAAATTAGCCCATATAACTTAATGGCTAATAGCCATATTGTCCAACACCCACATACATGTTGATACACTATATGGACAAAAGTATTGGGACACACCTGTTAATCATTTAATTCAGGTTTCTTACTTAGTCACATTCTATAACATCTAACGCCACTGTCCCCACTGCATAACATCTGGCCCCATTGTCTCCAGTGTATAACATCTGGCCCCATTGTCTCTGGTGTAAAACATCTGGCCCCATGGTCTCCTGTGTATAATATTGGGCCCCATTTTCTCCTGTGTATAATATCTGGCCCCATTTTCTCCAGTGTATAACATCTGGCCCCATTGTCTCTGGTTTGTAACATCTGTCCCCGTTGTCTCTGGTGTAAAACATCTGGCCCCATTGTCTCCTGTGTACAACATCTGGTCCCATTGTCTCCGGTGTATAACATCTGGCCCTATTGTCTCCAGTGTATAACATCTATCCCCATTGTCTCTTATGTATAACATCTGGCCCCAATGTCTTCGGTGTATAACATCTGGCCCCATTGTCTCTGGTGTATAACATATGGTCCCATTGTCTCTGGTGTATAACATCTGGCCCAATTGTCTCCAGTGTATAACATCTGGCCCCATTGTCTCCAGTGTATAACATCTGGCCCAATTGTCTCCAGTGTATAACATCTGGCCCCATTGTCTCTGGTATATAACATCTGGCCCCATTGTCTCTGGTGTATAACATCTGGCCCCATTGTCTCCAGTGTATAACATCTGGCCCAATTGTCTCCAGTGTATAACATCTGGCCCCATTGTCTCTGGTGTATAACATATGGTCCCATTGTCTCTGGTGTATAACATCTGGCCTAAATGTCTTTGGTGTATAACATCTGGCCCCATTGTCTCCGGTGCATAACAGCTGGCCCCATTGTCTCTAATGTATAATATCTGGCCCAATTGTCTCCAGTGTATTACAGCTGGCCCCATTGTTTCTGGTGTATAACATCTGGCCCCATTGTCTCCAGTGTATAACATCTGGCCACATTGCCTCTGATGTATAACATCTGGCCCAATTGTCTCCAGTGTATAACATCTGGCCCCATTGTCTCCAGTGTATAATGTCTGGCCCCATTGTCTCCAGTGTATAACATCTGGCCCCATTGTCTACAGTGTATAACATCTGGCCCCATTGTCTCTGGTATATAACATCTGGTCTCATTGTCTCTGATGTATAACATCTGGCCCCATTTCTCCGGTGTATAAAAGCTGGCTGGCCCCATTGTCTCTGGTGTATAACATCTGGCCCCATTGTCTCCAGTGAATAACATCTGGCCCCATTGTCTCTGATGTATAACATCTGGCCCCATTGTCTCTGATGTATAACATCTGACCCCATTGTCTCTGATGTATAACATCTGGCCCCATTGTCTCTGATGTATAACATCTGGCCCCATTGTCTCTGATGTATAACATCTGGCCCCATTGTCTCCAGTGTATAACATCTGGCCCCATTGTCTCTGATGTATAACATCTGGCCCATTGTCTCCAGTGAATAACATCTGGCCCCATTGTCTCTGATGTATAACATCTGGCCCCATTGTCTCTGATGTATAACATCTGGCCCCATTGTCTCTGATGTATAACATCTGGCCCCATTGTCTCCAGTGAATAACATCTGGACCCATTGTCTCTGATGTATAACATCTGACCCCATTGTCTCCAGTGTAAAACATCTGGCCTCATTGTCTTTGGTGTATAACATCTGGCCCCATTTTCTCTTGTGTATAACATCTGGCCCCATTGTTTTTGGTGTATGACATCTGGCCCCATTGCCCCCAGTGTGTAAAATCTTGCCCCTCATCCCTGTGTATAACATCCATCCCCCGTCCCCGTCCCAACCCCTCCTCATGGCGTCTGCCTTTACTAACATGTGACAGAATGGATGGAGGTGCAGGACTCACTGATACCAGCTCAGTCCTGTAGTAGGAGCTACCGGTGTAACAAATCTGTTCATAACATTTCTTCCTCCTGAATCTTCCCCGATCAACTATGCGTGATATTTTTGAGAAGTGGAAGGAACCGCAGCAGCCACGTAACCTTACAGAGCAGGGAACCTTACAGAGCGGGGGACTGAGTCATGAGGAGCAGAGGGAAGAGAAGTCACCAACGCCCTGCGGACTCCATAACTGCAGAGTACAAATCTCTTCTGATATTAACATCATCACAAGCACTGCGCCCCTGCCTGGATCTTCATGGCGGAGCAGCTCCATGCAGCCGTAGATCACCAAGTACGATGCTGAGCGTCGGATGGAGTGGTGTAAAGCCGCCACCAATGGACTCAGGAGGAGATTACAGTTTTTGTCACAGATCACACTTCTCTACCTGGCACCTGGTGAAAGAATTTAGGCTTGGGGAATGCCAGGAGAACGTTACCCACATGACTGCATTGTGGCAGCTGTAAATTTTCCTGATTTAGGGATAATGCTACAGGCTTGTTTTTCATGAGTTGGCCCACATTACTTAGCTCCACTGAAGATCTTTCAGTACAAAACATTTTGTACAATTGTGGCGTTTAGCGTTGTGAGAACATTTAGGGGAAGACCCTTTTTTTTTTATAACTCTGCCCTGTGCACAATGCGAGGTCCATAAAGACAAGGTTGGGGGTAGATTGGTGGAAGAACGTGACCGGCCGCACAGAGCCCTGACTTTAAACTCTACCGAAACACCTTTAGGATGATCTAAAGTGGAAATAGATAAAATTCATTTCACCATGTGTTTTTTTTATCTTGCTCATAATGTCTATATTATACCGTTTTTTAACAGTTTAAGGGGTGGGGAAAAGTAAAATTTTCGAAACTGTATGAGAGACCTTGAGTTTGGAATTGGATGCAGATCAGATAAAGATTGTTTCTTTTTCTTTTTTGATTTACAACTATGAACCCCCATTTGTTTTTATTCAGCAAATACACAATATAGATGTATAAGTAGGTTTTACTTTGATTCCTGATATACGCTATCTGCAAAAAAGCTAGTTTTGAGTTAAGTTTACTTTAAATGTTTTTTTTTTTTTTTAAATCAAAGTAAAGATACATAAAATATGCAAAAAAAGGGATTTTTTATTCAATACATGAGACCCATTACCTTCTGCTCGGCCTCCTCTACATAATCATCGACACAATTAAACTAACAGCGTTTTATAATGTAATTCTACCGCTGTATTGTTCGTGAAAATTAATTGACTTATTTCTTACAATTGCCAGGTGAAGTCATCAGTGTCGCACAGGCAATTATTCCCATCAGCTTTCCATGCTCGCTGTAAATTTCATATTTTACAATGAATACAAAGAAAAATAATAATTTTTATTATTGCTAATTTAAGTAATTATGGCTACAGTTTTAGAATTAAAGAAGCGCTCACATCAAAATTTGTATCCTCTTAATGTATTGCAATAATTATATTATACAGCACTGTGTACTTACAATTGTTCATTTTTCCTTTCTGCCGAGTTAATTATTCTTTTTTTCCATTGGGTCTATGACATCACGTGATTAAACACTGACAAGCTGAATCCTTCTAAGCTTTATATAGAAACAGGAGGTCAATTTTCCCTGTATGAGTCATGAATCACTCCAAAAGTCAGTGGAAGGTGGAGGAGGGCGCAGCTGGGTCAGGAGTTCAGGAGGGAAATGATAAATGTAGGGACAAAATAGTTCCTATTTCTACATAGAGCAGAGAAAAGAGAAGAATTAGCTAGGTAGAAAGGCAAAATGAGCAATTGTAAGTACACAGTGCTACATAATGCGATGATTGCAATATATTAAGAGGATAAAAACTTTGATAGGAGTGAATTTTTTGTTTCACAATTTTTTGTGTATGCTGACCATCCATGGGGATGGGAGACATTCATGAGTTCTGGTTGAGCAGCCAGTTGGGTAATGAGCATGGGGTAAAAATACTGCAGTGAAGTCCATAAGACACTAAAACAATTGTAACTTTCAGACATGAACCATGGAGCGGTGGAGTCAGGATGCCAAGAGCATCATGGAAATTTTCTGCCACTTGCTCTGATTAGCAGTTAGTTCTTAAAAGAAGTCTTCTCCATCCTGCCACCATTATCTGTATCAGTGTCCTCGCGTAATCACGTCTTTATTTTCTTGACCACATCCACAAATATTCTATTTTTCTTCCTTTTTTATAGACATTATAGTCCAGGTAATTTCAGAATAAAATCTCTGTCATAAAGGACAACCATGTGGATAATATAGGACAACTAAAGAAATGGATTCTCTTTGAGACCGGGGTCAAATGAATGTATGTTATTTCACGTGAGAGAATCAGATTGAAAACACACAAAACAAGTCAAAGAATAGGCACAAAGGCAATGAAGAATCAAAGCTGGCATTCCTTTTTGTGAAAGCTGTTGCTCTGATAACTTAATTATCCCACAAAAAAGGGAAATGTATCAAGTAACAAGTAACATAGTTATTAAGGTTGAAGGAAGGCTTTAAGTCCATCTAGTTCAACCCATAGCCTAACCTAACATGCCCTAACATGTTGATCCAGGGGAAGGCAAAAAAAAACCCATGTGGCAAATAGTAAGCTCCACCATGGGGAAAAAAATTCCTTCCCGACTCCACATACGGCAATCAGACTAGTTCCCTGGATCAACGCCCTATCAAGGAATCTAGTGTATATACCCTGTAACATTATACTTTTCCAGAAAGGTATCCAGTCCCCTCTTAAATTTAAGTAATGAATCACTCATTACAACATCATACGGCAGAGAGTTCCATAGTCTCACTGCTCTTACAGTAAAGAATCCGCGTCTGTTATTATGCTTAAACCTTCTTTCCTCCAGACGTAGAGGATGCCCCCTTGTCCCTGTCTCAGGTCTATGATTAAAAAGATCATCAGAAAGGTCTTTGTACTGTCCCCTCATATATTTATACATTAAAATAAGATCACCCCTTAGCCTTCGTTTTTCCAAACTAAATAGCCCCAAGTGTAATAACCTATCTTGGTATTGCAGACCCCCCAGTCCTCTAATAACATTGGTCGCTCTTCTCTGCACCCGCTCCAGTTCAGCTATGTCTTTCTTATACACCGGAGACCAGAACTGTGCACAGTATTCTAAGTGGGGGGTTAATACACAAATGGTTGATATTTTGTCTTTTTTGCCTAAAGTATTTGAGACTGACTCAAACTTGAGAGTAAATATTGTCTAATGTAAATCAGAGGGGACACTTTTTAACACATAGGAAACACATAACTCCATCCGCCTACCCTCCACAGAACAATCAAAAACAAAATTTAAGCATGGCGGGATTGGGCATTGGGAAGCCCAGCCAACAATTCCTTGAAAAGTTACACCTGTTAGTTTTTTAACTTATGCCTGCATCTTAGTTCAGTCCCTAACTGAAGTAACATTTCTGGCGATGTGCAAAGAGGTGCACGCCAGTGATAAGATTTGCCTAAGGGTACCGTTACACTAAATGATTTACCAATGATCATGACCAGCGATACGACCTGGCCGTGATCATTGGTAAGTCGTTGTGTGGTCGCTGGGGAGCTGTCACACAGACAGCTCTCCAGCGACCAAAGATGCCGAAGTCCCCGGGTAACCAGGGTAAACATCGGGTTACTAAGCGCAGGGCCGCACTTAGTAACCCGATGTTTACCCTGGTTACCATTGTAAATGTAAAAAAAAAAAACTACATACTTACATTCTGGTGTCTGTCACGTCCCTCGCCGTCAGCTTCCCGCACTGACTGTGTCAGTGCCGGCCGTAAAGCACAGCACAGCAGTGACGTCGCCGCTGTGCTCTGCTTTTACTTTACGGCCGGCGCTCACAGTCAGTGCGGGAAACTGACGGCGAGGGACGTGACAGACACCGGAATGTAAGTATGTAGTGTTTTTTTTTTTTTACATTTACAATGGTAACCAGGGTAAACATCGGGTTACTAAGCGCGGCCCTGCGCTTAGTAACCTGATGTTTACCCTGGTTACAAGCGAACACATCGCTGGATCGGTGTCACACACACCGATCCAGCGATGACAGCGGGAGATCCAGCGACGAAATAAAGTTTCAAACGATCTGCTACGACGTACGATTCTCAGCGGGGTCCCTGATCGCAGTAGCGTGTCAGACACAGCGAGATCGTTAGTATATCGCTGGAACATCACGGATCGTGCCGTTGTAGCGACCAAAGTGCCACTGTGAGACAGTACCCTAAGTCAGTAAAGTGTTTGTCCAGGACTTTTACGTTGATGGTCTGTCTTTCAGATAGGTCCTTAATATCTGATTGCAGAACTCCACCGATCAACTATTCACGGTACCTGTTCAAATGAATATGGGGTGAATATGCAATACCCAACCGCAACTGATTGACTGAGCAGCTGTGTGACTGAGGACTACCCGACATCGCCATCTTCAGGAACAGTTGATTGGTGGGGGATTTTTGAGTTCTTGGAGTCTCACCTCCACTAATCAGATATTGATGACCTGTCCTGAAGATAGGACATCATCTTAAAGGTCCGTACCACCCTTTTTAACTGACATGCATCTATGAATGAAGTAGGCACTTGTTACCCATGCATGCTACTTCACTTGAGCTGGTGTGTACAAAGTATTACTGATTTACAAACTTGTGCCCTTAGTTCCCTCTCTTCTTTGTCACAAGGGCATTCATTGGAGGTGAGAAATCTTTTTTTTAAGTGAAATATTTTGCCAAAATTTCATATATAACATATTGTAGTCTGATAAAATTTGCAGGTCTCGGACTATATATAAAAAAAAAAAAAAATGTATATATATTCCAAACTGATAGATCAAGGTCTTATCCAGAGAATAGACGTCCATCATTGGAAGACCCAATTACTGTAATTGGTACGGTGCATAGGCAGCAAATGTATTTCTGTTGGCACTGTGCAAGTCCTCAAAACAACTGTGGTGGATCTGCAGGAAGAATAACCATTTTGTGCCAGGCGCAGACTCCACTGATTCCTCTAGGTCCCAAGTTATTGCTTCATCATTGGAAAACCTTTTTAATAAAAAAGGATTGACTAAAGTGGACTTTTCATTTATTGCCGATTCTTGTTCTAGCCTATTGCCGATATCATTGTTTCTGATTCTCCCATGACAAGTTGTTATCTTTATCTTTTACATCTTCTTCTTTTTTTCTTCTAATCTATCTAATGACTACCCCAATGTTTCCGACCACTTGACTTTTGCTCTACAGAAACAGCCACGGGTAAGAGATACATACTTTGTAATGTATTACTCACACAGGCAAAAAAAAAGAAATTCCAGTTGCTAGGAGCCTAATTTAGCGATCAGATAATGTTTCACCTTGATTCCATACTCCATATAAAACCAAGTAAGCCAACAATGCGATGCAATTAGGATGCCAGGACTTGATTGACAAAAATCTGAGGCCAAAGTGTGAAAGACCCCGGAGCTGTGTAGAATTAGTCGGATTTCTGTGTTGACAGTAAAAGCTTGAATAAATCCGAAGAGACGGCAAATAATCTCTTATTATTATAAGCCTCCACATAAAATGAGAAGAATTTGGAGACTGATGTCATCTCTTTAATGGGGTGTTCATAGGAACCATGTATTCGGGACATCACAGGAACAGTGTATTCCCCTAGTGAATTATTTTATGATTATTTCTTCATCCTCCAAAAATCTCCTTACGTATCGAAATTCTTCTAATCTCTGATATAATATTATTGAGATGAATCTACTCCGGCACTGAATTATTCATGGGTTCTAAAACTCACCACCACAATCTGCAGATCATTTGTGACAATTACTATGACAATGACCACTTTTATCCAGTAATTTTAGTAATTACTAGTAATTACTATCTGAACTGATATTATTTTCTGTTCCAAGTAACAATTCATCATTTTTATCATTATCAGAAAACTCAAACTAGGTCATTATTACCATAATGTAAGGATTTCATCCATGCCTCATGGTAGGCCACCATGAGAAAATTATATGGTCTTTTCCTTCTTTCTTTCTTTCTTTCTTTCTTTCTTTCTTTCTTTCTTTCTTTCTTTCTTTCTTTCTTTCTAACAAACTAGGTGATAAGAAATTTGCAAAGTTGACTCACTTACATTGATCACAATACTTGGATAACAATGCTGTTAACAGCTGTAGTGGAGAAGAGAGCCATTGCTCCCTGCTCTACCAATCACACCGGCAAGATATAGACTTTTTCTTATTTTCTTATGAGGCCTGGAACTCAGGGAGAAGGGGGCTGTAGTGACAGCCTAACAAGCCACTGGAGCTGGAGGTTGTCATGTGACCTCCTGCTGCCGGGGCAACACGGATCGCCCGTGATGTGATCAGATCTCATCACGGGGGGTGTCGGAGAGTTGAATATAGCAGGGGTCTCCCTCTGCTATCTTCCAAATGCCGCGATCGCAGCATCTAGAAGATAGCAAAGGGTTAACATCATTGGGACCTGATCTAATCAGGTCCTGATTATGTCACCTGTCAGAGCAACAGCTCTGCACAGGAATCGCAGTGCTTGCAGGACCCTGAGGGTCCTAAGTGCTGGGAGACCACCAACCGTAGAGAAACGTTGGCGCTGCAGAAAGTCCAGCAAGCGCCGACGTTTATGTACATCGGATGGTCATGAAGCGGTTAACAGGAATGTGCTTTACGGCAAAGTTTCTGGTGTTTGAAGCCCTGAGGTTTACTTGCTCAGTCTTCTCCCAAGTATCCACATTATAGGATCATTCGAAGAAACAGGAGTCCTGGGGAACACCCTAGTTTTATTCCTAAAGTACTACCATAAAAAATAGGAAATTAATCACTGTAGATAGGTATATGAATATGAACTACCGAATTTCAGGGTAATAATTTAGTAAACTGTCCTCTTAATTAGAAAAGTCCAAATCTCCAGCGAAGGTTTACTCAATGAACAGCACCTGGATATAAGAACCAAAGGTCATTCTGGGATCAGTTCATATATTACTGTTTACGTCACTGTGATGTATGGTCATAATCAAACCCCCCAAAAATATGCATTTTATTTCATGAAAGGTTTATTGGAGCAAAAAATAGTATCCTTAGATGTGGAAGGATAATCCGAGGGGATGACCTTTCAAAGAGAGACTGTTTTTATCTTGTCTTTCTCACATCTACAGCTCTGGCAAAAATTAAGAGAACTGATTTTTCTCTTTATAGGTATATTTTTGAGTAAAATGTAAATTGTTCTTTTATTTTATAAACTTCTGACAACTTGTCTCCGCATTTCCAAGCATCACTTTGAACACATTTTGTAAGTGGCCATAAACTTGTAAATAACTCATGAAAGAATAAAGTTATGTTAAAACCAAGCACACCATTGTTTTTCTTGTGAAATTCTCAATATGTTTGATGTGTCACATGACCCTCTTTCCATTGGAAAAAATAAAGTTGGATCCAAAATGGCCGACTTCAAAATGACCATCATGGTCACCACCCATCTTAAAAAGTTTTTACCCCTCCTATATACTAATGTGCTACAAACAGGAAGTTGATATCACCAACCATTCCCATTTTATTTAGGTGTATCCATATAAATGGCCCACCATTTAGAATATTTAACCAAATCAATCAGAGTTTGGTCCTTCTATAAAAAAAAAACATACCGTATATCCACAGACAACTGTTATGGGATACTCATCTCTAGTTAATATGGAGGAATATTCACACTGATATTATTTTTTGCTGAGTTTTTGGAGTGCAAACACCACTTTTATTTTTTTGAAAAGGATTTAAAGAATTTCTGCTCAAAAAACTCAGCAAAAAGACTATGAACTATGCAAGTTATTCTGAAGTGACTTTTAGAGCATCTTTTGTGTCATTTTTTTGCAATGTCTTTGCCAAAAAACAATTTTTTTTAAATTGTACTTTATAAACTAGTGAGTAGTGTTGAGCATTCCGATACTGCAAATATCGGGTATCGGCCGATATTCGCTGTATCGGAATTCCGATACCGAGTTCCAATATTTTTGCGATATCGGGAATCGGGATCGGGATCCATATTAATGTAAAAAATAAAGAATTAAAAAAAAATGGATATACTCACCCCTCCGACGGCCCCTGGCTCGCAGCGGTGCAACCGGCAGCCTCCGTTCCTAAGAATGCAGTGAGTGTAGGACCTGCGATGACGTCACGGCTTGTGATTGGTCGCGTTACCGCTCATGTGACCGCTCACGTGACCGCTCACGTGACCGCGACGTCATCGAAGGTCCTTCACTCTGCATTCTTAGGAACGGAGGCAGACGCTTGCTGCGGTGACAGCCAGGGCTCGTCCGAGGGTGAGTATATCCATATTTTTTATTTTTATTCTTTATTTTTCACATGAATATGGATCCCAGGGCCTGAAGGAGAGTTTCCTCTCCTTCAGACCCTGGGAACCATCCAGGATCACTTCCGATATTTGTGTCCCATTGACTTGTATTGGTATCGGATATCGGTATCGGCGATATCCGATATTTTTTGGATATCGGCCGATCCAAACCGATACTTTCAAATATCGGAAGGTATCGCTCAACACTACTAGTGAGTGGTTTCCAAGAAAAAGACACCTAAAGAGTGTTCAGGTCAATGTTTTACCTGTAAAAATCACTATGAACACATCCATGAAGAATTTGTAAATGCAGCAAAAAAAACACTGTAAGAGTATGCGCACGCAACGTCTTTTTCAAAAGTGTCGCAAGAAATGAACATAGCGCACAGTAATGTCAAAACAACAGCAAAGAGGCTTCGGAAAAAGACCGTCAGCATTTTCCTGACGTGAAATGCTTCACCTTAAAATACGTGATGGCTCCACCACCAGAAACGGGACAATGTAGAAAAGCCGATGTCTTTTTTCCTGAAGTGGTTTCACCGGCCATTTTGCCTTCGTTTTCGGAGAGTTCCTCTACCTGCATCTTTTTATTACATCTTCTATTAAGAAAGCAGGTGGCTTCTGACCAGATGAACCCCCAAAAATGAACATGTTACTTTTTTTAACTGCTCCACATTTTCTGAACCCTGAATGGGTGATAAAAGTAACCAAAGACTGAACATATAAACAGCAAGTCATTTGCACATAGAAATACATTTGTTCATTCTTTTAAATGCTTTATTTAGGCTTCTTTCTTTTTTTATCACTCTATAACTTATTTAAACAGCTGGACTGTCAGACACTATATCTACACTTTATTCAGTGATTTATGGCTTTATCTCAATATTGCTGTGACGTTCTCTAACTTTCCAGATTGACCATAAAATGTCTGCTGCATTTTCTGCATCAACTTTTATACAAACTGTAATAGTCCCTCCTGATAGGCTGTGGTATACCATGATGTCTTAGTTGCATGCCTCTATGGAGAAGCTGCCCAACCATTCCTGAGTTCAGGTGATCCTGTTTTTGCCTGATGAACTCTTCTGTAATAAATAGCATTTAAGCCAATTTACACAAAGTGAATTTCATATTGATTGAATTTCTTGACTTAAAGGGAATCTGTCACCACATTTTTCGCCTATAAGCTAAGGCCACCGCCATCAGGGGCTTATCTACAGCATTCTGTAGAAAGATAAGAAAAACAAGTTAGATTATACTCACCCAGGGGTGGTCCCGGTGCGGTTCAGTCCAATGGGCATCGCGGTCTGGGTCCAGCTCCTCCCATACTTCTTTGCTTCCTGTCGCGGCTCCGGCGCAGGCGTACTTTATCTGTCCTGTTGAGGGCAGCGTAAAGTACTGCATTGCGCAGGTGCCGGGCCTCTCTGACCTTTCCCGATGCCTGCGCACTGCAGTTCTTTACTCTGCCCTCAATAGGTCAGACAAAGTACGCCTGCGCCAGAGCCATGACAAGAAGCAAAGAAGAGGACAACATCGTATGAAGGTGGGAGGCTCTGGACCCGGACCTGCGACGCCCATCAGACTGGACAGCGCCGGGGCCTCCCCTGGGTGATTATAATCTAACTTGTTTTTCTTATCTTTACAGAATGCTGTAGATAAGCCCCTGATGGTGGTGGCCTCAGCTTATAGGCGAAAAATAGGGTGACAGATTCCTTTAAGGGAATTCCTAAAAATTCAACATGACTTCACTTTACGTTAAATCAATTCGCTTATCTCTAGTTCCTTCCTCATATGTCAAACCTTTAATAAACCTTAACATAGGACTTAGGATTTTTAACCCAACCAGAGTCCTCTGCAAGAAGAAAATATCTCCATCCACATACAAATGTTATAGGGTTCTTACTAGAGATGGGTGGATACATTTGCAATCCATTGGCTAGCTCAGCAGAATCTAGGCTTGTGAATCCTTCACTTACCGGGATCCACGCAACATTATTTGATTAGCTGGACAGAATGTTATCTGTTCATCATGCTACAATGATGGCATCACATAAACCCATAATCGGAGATCCCGATGGGTAAGAAATTTGTGAGCCTGTCTTCCAGCAGCTAGAGAATACTGACTCTGCCGATGGACCAAAGTACCGAGAATTGATCTGACCAACTCTTGTTCTTGCCCCTCATCAGTGCAGTTGACTTACAGGGTCGCTGCCCCCGATTTGTGACTTTAGAAAACCTCCTCTTAAAAGAAAGTTAATTAACTTATCCACGAAGAAAGAAGCAGTTATGGAAGTTGGTTGGGAGAGAAATGTTTTCAATTTATGGGGTGGAATGCAGATTAGAAGCAAAAATGTTTATACTGAGCATAACACTGACAGTTGTTTGGGATTTGTAAAGGGAAGGAGTTTTATGACATCTGGTGAAATATTTGTTTTAGCTCTTATTATGTTGTTGCTTCATATGTCCTGAGCCTGTTGTGTATGAAGTTTTTGGTTTCCTCGTCTATGTTGGACTTGGATATTTCCTTGTATCTTAATAACTAGTTCTGTGTCTGAATGCCGCATGTACTATCACAGTCCAATAACGTAAGTCATTTTGATTGTGCTTAGGCATGCTCTTCACTTAGGTTTTTACCTTATGAATGGTTGTTTTTTTGTTTCTTTTGATGTTTCTATCGAAAGGATGTTACTCCATGAAATTGCAGCAGACAATGATGTGCGAAAGGAACAGGATAGAAAGATTCCACAGTTAATTGTCAGATCTATCGGTGCTACTCATGGCATAAAACTGATTGTTCCTTATGTATCATGCTTAGTATTGCATAGAATATCCATACAAGTACCAATACCTTATTGTGTTTAGAAAAATGAAAACGTAGTACTCAGCAGTCAATGGACAGATGGATAGATAAATAGATAGATAGATAGATAGATAAATAGATGACGGATAGATAGATAGATAGATAGATAGATAGATAGATAGATAAATAGATGATAGATAGATAGAGGGATAGATAGATAGATAGATAGATAGATAGATAGATAGATAGATAGACAGGAGATACATAATAGATAGATACCGTAGATAGATAAATAGATAGATACTAGATAGATAGATTTCAATAAAATGATGATCTTGGAAATGATCTTATTCTTGTTGACACAATAATGAACCTTTTGAACTTATGGTGACAAAGATAAATTAAAGAAAAAAAAGCTGTTAAGATGGAAACTATGTATTTCACCACAATTTCTTAAATGCTGTCTGGCTCCATCCAGCATCTGCTAGACTTCTGATCACATATTTCTACTTGATGAGGACATCATTCTGGCAAGACACCATGTTCCTCCAGCGACTCTGAAGTAACCTTCATTATTTTTATATCATTTTTGTGTCTGACTTAATATTAAGTCAAATTACACATCACTTCATGATAATCAGAAGATAGAGACTGTGCTTCCTATAGTGGCTAGAATTATCTATACATAGATATGGACTAATTCCTTTTATATTATTTTTAATTATTAGTCATTTTAATTATCTTTATTACTTAATCACTCAAAGAGAATAAGTCGTTTATTGTCGTTTAGAAATAAAGGGCTGAAATAGATGATAGGTAAGAGCTAGATAATAGATAGATAGATAGATAGATAGATAGATAGATAGACAGCATAGATACATTTGTTCTCAAAAGTTCACATACCCCAGCAGAATTTTTGCTTTTTGCTTTCTTGGCCTTTTTTTTTTTTAGAGAATATGAATAATAACAGCAAAATTTTTCTCCACTCATGGTTAGTGGTTGGGTGAAGCCATTTATTGTCAAACTACTGTGTTTTCTCTTTTTAAATCATAATTACAACCCAAAACATGCAAATGACCCTGATCAAAAGTTCACATACCCCAATTCTTAATACCGTGTATTGCCCCCTCTAACATCAATGACAGCTTGAAGTCTTTTGTGGTAGTTCTGGATGAGGTTCTTTATTTTCTCAGATGGTAAAGCTGCCCACTCTTCTTGGCAAAAAGCCTCTAATTCCTGTAAATTCCTGGGCTGTCTAGCATGAACTGCGTGCTTGAGATCTCCCCAGAGTTGTTCAATGATATTGAGGTCAGGAGACTGAGATGGCCACTTGAGAACCTTCACTTTGCTCTGCTGTAGCCAATGACAGGTCGACTTGGTCTTGTGTTTTGGATCATTGTCATGTTCGAATGTCCAAGTACGTCCCATGCACAGCTTCCAGGCTGATGAGTGCAAATTTGCCTCCAATATTTGCTGATAACGTGCTGCATTCATCTTTCCTTCAACTTTGACCAAGTTTCCTGTGCCTTTGTAGCTCACACTTCCCAAAAACATCAGCGATCCACATCTGTGCTTTACAATAGGAATGGTGTTCCTTTCATCATAGGCCTTGTTGACCTCTTTCCAAAAGTAACGTTTATGGTTGTGGCCAAAAAGTTCAATTTTGGTCTTATCACTCCAAATAACCTTGTTCCAGAAGTTTTGAGGCTTGTCTCTGTGCTGTTTTGTGTATTGTAGGTGAGATACTTTGTGGCATTTGTGCAGTAATGGCTTTCTTCTGGCGACTCAGCCATGCAGCCTATTTTTCTTCAAGTCCCTCTTTATTCTGCATTTTGAAACAGCCACACCGCCAGTTTTCAGAGAGTCCTGCATTTCAGCTGTTGTTATTTGTGGGTTTTTCTTTGCATCCTGAACAATTTTCCTGGCATTTTTGTTGGTCTACCTGACTGTGGTTTTGTTTTCACAGAGCCCCTGATTTTCCATTTGTTAATCACAGTTTGAACGCTACTTACTGGCCTTATCAATTCCATGGATATCTTTTTGTATCCCTTTCCTGTTTTATACAGTTCAACTACTTTTTCCCGTAGATTCATTGACAATTCTTTTACTTTCCCCATGACTCACAACCCAGAAACGTCAGTGGCTGGATGAAAGATGCAAGAGTCTGTCTGGATCCCAGAAACTCACTCAGCTTTTATTCATACACACTGATTACAAGCAAACAGGTCACAGGTGAGGATGTTACCTTTAGTAGTCATAAAAAAACCATTTGTGCCAACTTCTGTGCATGGTATCAGGCCAAAATAACCAGAGTATGTGACTTTTGATAGGGGTCATTTGGATGTTTTGGGGTGCAATTAGTTTTGGTGTTAACATTCATATTCTCTGAAAAATCGGCAAGAAAGCAAAAATTCTGCAGAGGTATGTAAACGTTTGAGGACAACTGCTCAACATATCTCCACCCCTGGTTGAGGATAATTTTGTAAAATGAGACCTGTTTTTCTCACACATGTCTGTGTATATGGATGTGTGCTGATCTCCTGGAATGAGGGTCTTTGCTAAAGGACTAAGAAGCTGGACTCTAAGCCAGGCGGGCTAATCAGCACTATTGTATGAACCTTTTGCTTTATATTTTACTTTGTGCTGGTCAAGGGCTGTATTTCAGTTTCCTGATGTGGTTTATGAGGACTGAAATAAAGCAGAACTTTTAAATAGAAATGGTTCCTGTGATACCTCAGATTACGCCCAAGTAACTAGCATCCTTTTTCAATTTTTTTTAATGTATTTAACGGCATGTTTGTTGCTCAGTGCCTTCATTTGTGGTTGTCCTGAAGAAAGAGATGGAGTGACACTGACAAGCGTTGACATTATACCAACATTCTATAGTGGCATGTAAAAGTTTTGGCACAACAGGTCAAAATTACTGTTATTGTGAACAGTTAAGCACGTTGAAGATGATATGGTCTCTAAATGTTCTAAAGTTAAAGATGACACATTTCCTTTGCATTTTAAGCAAAAAAAATTATATATTGTCCTTTTTTACATTTTAAAAATTGAAAAATGGAATATGGGCCACTGCAAAGGTTTGGGCACCCTTGGAGATTTGTGTTATCAGATAACCTTGAACAAGGTTTCAGTCCTTAATTAGCCTGTTAGGGTTATGACTTGATCAAGGTCATCGTTAGGAAAGGCCAGGTATTGCAAATTTCTCAGCTTCATAAAAACCCAACCTCCTCTAACCTTGTAGCATAAAGCAGAAGCCAGGTGATCTTCTAAGCAGCTGTTTAGCACTATGAAAATGAAAATGGTGGAGTCCCAGAAAACAGAAGAAAGCTATAAGAAGATAGCAAAGCGTTTTCAAGTTGCCCTTTCCTTAGTTCTAAATGTAATAAAAAATGACAGTTAATAGGAACAGTGGAGGTCAATATAAGGTCTGCAAGACCAAACAACTTGAGTGAAAGATGCTCGTAGGATTGCTAGAGAGGCAAATCAGAACCCTCTGTTTGGCTACAAAAGACCTTCAGACAGATTTAGCAGACTTTGGAGTTGTGATACATTGTTCTACTATTCAGAGACACCTACACAAATATGGCCTTCATGGAAGAGTCATCAGCAGAAAACATCTCATGTGTCCTCACCATAAAATTTAGCTTCACATATGTGCAAAAGAACATCTAAACAAGCCTGATACATTTTGGAAACAAGTCCAGATAAGGTTAAAATAGAACTGTTTGGCCACAATGATCAAAGAGGTATGTACAGAGAAAAAAGGGCTCAGAATTTCACCAAAAGAACACGTCGCCACCCGTTAAGAATTGAGGTGGATCAATCATGATTTGAGGTTGTGTTGCAGCGTATTGCACTGGGAGCATTTCACAGGTAGAGGGAAGATTGGATTCACTGAAATGTCAACAAATTTGCGATGCAAACATGACATTATCTATAAAAAAGCTGACTTTGAAAAGAGAATGGCTCCTACAAATGGATAATGATCCTAAACACACGTCAAAATCCACAATAGACAACCTCAAAAGGCGCAAGCTGAAGGTCTTACGATGGCCCTCAGTCCCTTGATCTGAACATCTATGAAAATCTGTGGTTAGACCTAAAAATAACAGTGCATGCAAGACGACCCAGGAATCTCCCAGAGCTGGAAGAATTTTCCAATGAAGAATGGATGAAAATCCCTCAAACAAGAATTGAAAAACTCTTGGCTGGCTACAAAAAACATTTACAAGCTGTGATACTTGTAAAAGGAAGTGCTACTTGCTAAGAACCATGCAGGGTGCCCATTTTCCTGTTTGTAATTTTTAAAATGTAAAAAAATAACATTTTTTTGTCTAAAATACAAAAGTGTAATCTTTAACTGTAGGCCTTTTAGATATCATTTATTTTTCAACTTTCTTAACCATTCATAAATTCAATAACAGTAATTTTTACCAGGGGTGCCCAAACTTTTAGATGCCACTGTATATCTATTGCTAGCATAGCGGCCTATATATTTTTTTGCTTACATCGCCCTTAGGTTCTGGTTAGAATCACAGAAATTGCTTATAGATACAATGTTCCTAAGATTAAAGTGGTTAAGTAATTCTCTATAATCAGCACAAATTGGGAGGTTGATACAGTGAATGGTTAAATTATGTAATACAGGATGTCGTGAAAGATACATCTGATATGTGTAATGGTATATTGTTACCCAGAATTCCCTTGTAGAACGAAACCATATAACATTACATAAGATAATAAAGACATATTCTGGGCGCAGAGGAACAGCTGAGAGAGTTACGCCCATAAGAATTTATGCCTAATGACATTTAGATGGTGCGTTCTGTCTCTTGACAGTGTTCATTTGCTTTCGCACAGCTTCAGCTTCCAGTATTTTTGTAACCCAGTCACGAAAGTGTAGATATGGGAACTGCCAGATGAGTTCAGTGCAGGCGTCTACCGGTTAACCTGTTAAACATCATGTGAGAAAGTTACTGACAGTAAATGAACAGTTTATCATCTACGGGATAAAATAAGGATTATTCGTATTTCACAGCAATAAATAAACCTGCAGGTAAGAGATTGGAAACTGCTGTAGATTATTGGCATCCAGATTTGGGGAGTTTGGCCTCATTCAGACGTCCGATGTTCTCACACAAGTGCTAACCATAGCACTCATACCTGTGATAGTTTACGAGGCCATTCATGTGGCATTCGTATTTCACATAAAATCCAGAGAAATTTCAAAATTTAATGCGTGCATCAGATCAAAATCACCAACTCAAGTCTATGAGTCCATGAAAAAAATTGTAGGGACAAATTTTCACCGACTATCACATTGGAAAAGGTGTAGAAATTTTTTTTACAGTTATGAGAAAAAAATGATGACACTCAGACCAACTCTGATTAAACTTTGATTAAAGTCTGATCAAAATAATTGGTTCGTTATTTCTCACACGTGAGAAAAAGTGGCGCCTGAATGAATCCTAAGGAGTATGTGCACACGTCGTCTTTTTCTGGCAGATCACATCTTGAACTCGCCTGACAGAATACAAAAAAATGCCAAAAACAATGAACATATGCACATCAATGTCAAAACAACTTGCTGTGCACATGCTCTATGTTTTGTCACTTCTTTTCTCCGACTCAGGCTTCTAAGCTGTGAAGCAACTTAAAGGGAATCTGTCATCTCATTTGGTCCTCTTCCTTGTTTCTGTCGCGGCTCCTGCCAAGGCGTACTGACTTGCTCTCTTGAGGGCAGCGTAAAGTACTGCAGTGAGCAGGCGCCGGGCCTCTCTGACCTTTCCCAGCACCTGTGCGCTGCAGTACTTTGCTCTGCCCTCAACAGGGCAGAGAATTATGCCTGCGCAGGAGCCACAACAGAAGCAAGGAAGAGGACGTCATTGCATGAAGATGGGAGGCACCGGACCCAGACCTGGGACACCCATCGGACCGGACCGCCAACGGACGAGTATAATCTAACTTGTTTTTCTTATCTTTCAGGTTACATTGGGGCTTATCTACAGCATTATAGAATGCTGTAGATAAGCCCCTAATGGCGGCAGCCGCAGTTTATAGGGCCAAAATGAGGTGACAGATTCCCTTTAAAGAAGTGACCGGTCCATTTCACGCGTGGCTTCCACTTGAAAGCTGCCACAATCTTTTATATGAAAAAAGAGGAAAATACATTAAAAAATTACGAGAAAGATGGCAAATAAGACATTTCCGTAAAAACATTGCTGACGTTTCCCTCTTTTGCTTCAAAAGCGATACAATTATGCTGGTGATAAAACATGCCATGGGTTGCTTTTAGATGAGCAGATTTGATGTATACTCTGTACACGGTTACTAACAAATAAAGCTGTACTCTGTAACACTATAGAATGCAAACATGAAATATATGAAATTGGAATTGCACTACTGCTCTAGAAAATAGGAAAAAACGAAAATACTTAGCTCATATATTGGCCAATTGTTTGCCCAGCTGCCAATGACAAGGCGATCCTCTTTGCTAAGAGCCTAACCTAATATGTACCTCTCCTGGGCTGCCAGCCTACAATTATGGTAGAGTAGGAATTGTACCAAGCCAACGTCACTTCCACTTGAGTGAATTTCCCAAAATATAATTTTATTTCATGCAAACAATAAAGCTCCAAAAATATCTCGTAGACTTGTTTTTCTGCAGCCCTCCTTGAAATTCATTGGGAAAAATCCATGCTTAAATTGCGGAAAAATCCACTGCAAAATCCATGGGTAGCATGTATTGATTTTACTGCTGATTTTTGGGGGCTCACTCTCACCACAAAACATGCATGTTTTACTCTCATTGGTGGATATTAATAGTAAAGGGGATAATGAAAATATATGAGATGAACTATTACAGTTAGGTGTTAATCACACAACCGTATTTTCGTTCGGAGTGCTGTCCGTGAGAAAACGGACAGCACTCGGAATAATGTTATTCAATGTGGCAGTACAGATGAGTGAGTGTTTTCACTGACCGAATCTACGTGATAAAGAATTGCAACATGTGCTAGTTTATTTTGTAAATTGGATGAGACCCACCCACTCAATTTGTGGGTGCGTGCAAAAAAATCAGATGCCATATGGAGACACAGTACTACATCTGTTATTTGTGGATAAATTGCAATTTTATAAGGTAGGAAACTGTAAATGGGCTTGTAAATGATCAATGGCTGCTGCTGTAAAAAAAATGGATTGAACACGGATACAAGTGAGAAAAAAATCATCTGGGTTTTCTGGATGAAACTCTGAACAATTTTTGTGAACCTACCCTAATTGCATAATGAGCTGATTTTTAAGTCAAGCATTCAGTGTCTAATGATTTTGCCATAACTTCAAGCCCCACCATTGCCCCAATCTATAACTAGACTACATCTGAGAGTGCAGACATCATGTTATACAGGTGGCCAGGGGCCAGTGTACTGTCACAAGTGCTCATATTGAAAGTTCTGGATATGCTTGCTAAAGTTTTTAACATAAATCATCCCACTGGAGATGAGCAAATCTACGCGAATTTGCCCAAGAAATTTGATTTGCTGGACATCACGATATGCCTTGCCTCAGGCTTACTCAGGGCAGGAAGCACAGGAGCAGAATGAGGGAAGACGTGGAAGAGAACATCACCTACCATAAAGACCAGAAGAGACCAGGAAAAAAGGGAGCCAGCGTAAGTCCAGGTGGTAAGTTGTGTGTCATGCCTCCAAATGATCTAATAAATTTGAAGTGGAAAATAATGCATATTAATCCTTTAACAAAGTTCAAAATTAAATTGGTCTGAAGACTTAAACCTTAAAATGTTTTTTGCACACAAACCAATGTGTGTTTTTTTTTAATCCTACACCTGCTCACATTAAGCTGTCTAGTTCCCTATAAAGGAAATGACGATTTTAATTGTGCACCTGGACCCGTGGAAGCGCACAAGCGCAAAATGATCGTAGTCCTGTTTCTTCTCCCCGCACTGCTGATCTCTCCCAGCCACCTCTCCTTGCTATGTCCGTTGTCATGTCATGATGAATAAAGGACTTTGATTCGCAATCCATCTGGGTGAGTGCCGCATTTCCTTTTTTCCTTCATCGTTATTTATTGCTTTTCATGCTGAGCACCACCCGAACATTGCAGATTATATACGTGCTATAGGAGTCTTACAGTGGAATCCCCAGGCTGCGGTTATACCACCTGCTGCGCCAACACCTATTGCCGTTCATATTTTGTGCTTAAAATGTATTCATTCTCAACCCACATTAAATTTAGAACAAAATAAGAACATAATCCAAAATTAAGTACAGCCCGAAACCAGACCCCTGAGTAAATACCTGATCCTCCTCCGCGGAACCCTGCAGCATTGCCCTCTGTATTCAGGACCAGAACAGATATCGTTCTTTTATCGTTCATGCATAATTCTGTATGTAGTGGTTAGAAAATATTCATAGTAAACCTTACAGCCACAAATGTGTATGAAAGTGGCTACAATGGAAGTTAGTCATCATGAGACTGATGCAATCTGACATGATAGTCCTATGTCGCTGCAAATCCGTAGCCTAAGGCCGGGGTCACACTTGCGAGTGCAACGCGAGAAACTCGCATCAATTCCTGGCACCTCCTCCGGCACTCGGGACCAGAGCATGCGGCTACATGTATTTCTATACTGCTGAACTCTCCTGTCCCAAGTTCCATCGGTAGTGCCATGTATTGATGCGAGAGACTCACGTGAGTTTCTCGCATTGCACACATAAGTGTGACCCTGGCCTAAAGATGAGCATACAGACCATAGATAAATGCACTCATACTTTATTTTTATTATTATTATTATTATTATTATTCATTATTATTCAGTATTGTTGTACTCAGGGCCGGACTGGGACTAAAATTCAGCCCTGGCATTTGAAGTTACACAGGCCCACTTGTCACACGGTGACTGTATAATACCTTTGTACACTTGTAGGCAGGGCCGGTTTTAGGCAAAGTGGGGCCCTAGGCAAAGTTTAAAATGGGGCCCCAAATGCTAACATATTGCACATCACACAGAAGCCTTTCTGTTGTATTTACGTGCGCTGAGTTCAGGCCGCTAAACGAGTTTGATCGACAATACTGAAGTTGTTCAACGCTTGTTTCCCGGCCTCTTTCCACCAGCTGAGGAATAATGATGAGACAGAACGATCACTAATAGATCACCATACAGTATCATGTTTTCAGCAGCACATCTACAGTTTACACTGGCAATGTGCTGCTGACAACAAGGCTTTTTGTTCCAGCAAAAACAATCCGAATATGCAGCATTTTACTTGTTTAGTAAAATACACCCCATAGTCCTCCATATATTATAATGTGCTCCATAGTCCTCCATATAGTATAATACACTCCCTATAGTCCTCCATATATTAAAATACACTGCTCAGTCCTCCACATAGTATAATACACTCCTCATAGTCCTCCATATAGCATAATACAATCCTCATAGTCCTCCATATAGCATAATACAATCCTCATAGTGCTCCATATAGTATAATGCACCGCCACAGTCATCCATGTAGTACAATTCACTTCCCATAGTATAATGCACCCCATAGTTCTTCATATAGTATAACGTATTCCCCATAGTCCTCGATACAGTATAATGCAGCCCACATATAGTATAATGCAGCCACCCCAGAGTATAATGCAGCCACCCCAGAGTATAATGCAGCCACCCCAGAGTATAATGCAGCCACCCCACAGAGTATAATGCAGCCACCCCAGAGTATGTAACCCCCATAGAATATAATACAGCCCACCTCCCCATAATATATAATGTAGCCCCCCATAGAATATAATGCAGCCCCCCATAGTATATAACGCAGCCTCCCCCATAGAATATAATATACCCCCACAATAGTATATAACACAGCCACATAGTACATAACATGGCCTCCCCCATAGAATATAATATACTCCCCATAGTATATAGCAAAGCCCGCATATTATATAGCACAAACCGCATAGTATACAGCACAGCCTGCATACTATAGCACAGCTCGCGTAGTAGATAACACAGCCCACACAGCAGTATTCAGCACAGACCACACAGTAGTATACAGCACAGACCACACAGTAGTATACAGCACAGCCCATGTAGAAGTATACAGCACAGTCCACACAGTAGTATACAGCACAGCCCACAGAGTAATATATACAGCACAGCCCACAAAGTAATATATACAGCACAGCCCACAAAGTAATATATACAGCACAGCCCACAGAGAACTATATACAGCACAGCCCACAGAGAACTATATACAGCACAGCTCACAGAGAACTATATAAAGCACAGCCCAGAGTACTATATACAGCACAGCCCAGAGTACTATATAAAGCACAGCCCAGAGAGTACTATATACAGCACAGCCCAGAGAGTACTATATACAGCACAGCCCAGAGAGTACTATATACAGCACAGCCCACAGAGTACTATATACAGCACAGCCCACAGAGTACTATATACAGCACAGCCCACAGAGTACTATACACAGCACAGCCCACAGAGTACTATATACAGCACAGCCCACAGAGTACTATATACAGCACAGCCCACAGAGTACTATATACAGCACAGCCCACAGAGTACTATATACAGCACAGCCCACAGAGAACTATATACAGCACACAGTAGTATACAGCACAGAGCACAGCCCACAGAGAACTATATACAGCCCACAGTAGTATACAGCACAGAGCACAGCCCACAGAGAACTATATACAGCTCACAGCAGTATACAGCACAGAGCACAGCCCACAGAGAGCTATATACAGCCCACAGCAGTATACAGCACAGAGCACAGCCCACAGAGAACTATATACAGCCCACAGCAGTATACAGCACAGAGCACAGCCCACAGAGAACTATATACAGCCCACAGCAGTATACAGCACAGAGCACAGCCCAGAGAACTATATACAGCCCACAGCAGTATACAGCACAGAGCACAGCCCACAGAGAACTATATACAGCCCACAGCAGTATACAGCACAGAGCACAGCCCACAGAAAACTATATACAGCCCACAGCAGTATACAGCACAGAGCACAGCCCACAGAGAACTATATACAGCCCACAGCAGTATACAGCACAGAGCACAGCCCACAGAGAACTATATACAGCCCACAGCAGTATACAGCACAGAGCACAGCCCACAGAGAACTATATATAGCACAGAGCACACAGTAGTATACAGCACAGAGCACAGCCCACAGAGAGCTATATACAGCACAGAGCACAGCCCACAGAGAACTATATACAGCCCACAGTAGTATACAGCACAGAGCACAGCCCACAGAGAACTATATACATCCCACAGCAGTATACAGCACAGAGCACAGCCCACAGAGAACTATATACAGCCCACAGCAGTATACAGCACAGAGCACAGCCCACAGAGAACTATATATAGCACAGAGCACACAGTAGTATACAGCACAGAGCACAGCCCACAGAGAGCTATATACAGCCCACAGCAGTATACAGCACAGAGCACAGCCCACAGAGAACTATATACAGCCCACAGTAGTATACAGCACAGAGCACAGCCCACAGAGAACTATATACAGCCCACAGTAGTATACAGCACAGCCCACAGAGAACTATATACAGCCCACAGCAGTATACAGCACAGAGCACAGCCCACAGAGAACTATATACAGCCCACAGCAGTATACAGCACAGAGCACAGCCCACAGAGAACTATATATAGCACAGAGCACACAGTAGTATACAGCACAGAGCACAGCCCACAGAGAGCTATATACAGCCCACAGCAGTATACAGCACAGAGCACAGCCCACAGAGAACTATATACAGCCCACAGTAGTATACAGCACAGAGCACAGCCCACAGAGAACTATATATAGCACAGAGCACACAGTAGTATACAGCACAGAGCACAGCCCACAGAGAGCTATATACAGCCCACAGCAGTATACAGCACAGAGCACAGCCCACAGAGAACTTTATACAGCCCACAGTAGTATACAGCACAGAGCACAGCCCACAGAGAACTATATGCAGCCCACAGCAGTATACAGCGCAGAGCACAGCCCACAGAGAACTATATACAGCCCACAGCAGTATACAGCACAGAGCACAGCCCACAGAGAACTATATATAGCACAGAGCACACAGCAGTATACAGCACAGAGCACAGCCCACAGAGAACTATATACAGCCCACAGTAGTATACAGCACAGAGCACAGCCCACAGAGAACTATATACAGCCCACAGCAGTATACAGCACAGAGCACAGCCCACAGAGAACTATATACAGCCCACAGCAGTATACAGCACAGAGCACAGCCCAGAGAGGACTATATACAGCCCACAGCAGTATACAGCACAGAGCACAGCCCACAGAGAACTATATACAGCCCACATCTCTTCTCTTCCTCCCCTCACCTCCTCCGAGAATGGCCCCACAGTCCAGAAAAAAAAAAAACTCTCCTCACCTCTCCTCGTGCCCAGCGTTGCTTCCTGGTTCCTGCTCCTGTCTCAGCAGCTGCAGTCTGCCCGGGACACAGCAGGTGCGCGATGATATGACATCATCGCGCACCCGCAGTGTCAGAGGCAGAGCGGGGAATGATGGGAGAGGAGCGTCTGTAGACGCTCTCTCCTCCATCATTGCATTCAACTGTACCGGCGTCTATACGCCGGTATAGTTGAATGCGACGGCGGGGGCGGCGGATTGAGCGGCCCACCACTGGCACCGGCCCTTCTGGCATTTGCCAGAAGTGCCCTATGGCCAGTCCGGCCCTGGTTGTACTACTGTACAGAATACTTATTCACAAAAAGTCAATTTCTCTACAGTAAATTTCTGAATTGCTATATAAAAATTGGAACATAAAAATTAACGAGCCCTCATACCTTCATATTACTGTTCCTATTTAACATCTAATGATATGCAAATGTATGCGAAGAACCAGAACAAAACTATGCAAAAGTGTTTCAGACTCGTTTGGCTGTTTCCGCTGGTCTCAAGATCTCATCATTGAAAGCCGTAGATTGCATCTTACATAAACAATCGAGCTCCACTATTTCAATATTTAACATGAGAAGCATGGTGGAATATTTCATCATCCTCTCGCTACCGGCACATTTGGATTTTAATGTGCTCGTCCAGCATTTGGTGTTCTCCACGCAAGGTGAGAATCCTTTAGTGTCTACGCTCCTTCAGCTACATCGGATCTTTATAGAGGAATCCTATTTTTTTCCATAGCAAGTGATGAAGCCACATAACTTTACACATGTGAGTCTCCCGGAATAGGAAGGCATTTGGCAGATCATTACAGAGCTCTGTGGTACACACCGAATACGAGCCATCATTTAATATGGAACTAAAATAAAGCAAAATTGACTCGAAACTGTGTTTTTCCATATATTGCTTTTAAACTGAATAGCCATGACAGAAAAGAGCACCTTGACATTTAGTAAAATGATATAAATCAACATTCCGATTTCAATCGTGCTAACAAACCTAAACGCGGAGGAAAGGGGCAGCAAGATACAGATGTGTCCTTCCTTACCATTCCACTTGGCTCGAGATAGCTGGAGATAAGTGGCGTAGGTAGAAGAGCTTAGAAAAAAATGAACTCTTGCATTACTCAGGTAATGCAAAGATTGGGCAGATATTTAGAGTCCCTTAGAAGTGGTTGTCTAGGATAGAAGCAAACATAGAAAATAGGGGTCTCTATAATCAAAGTTTGACTTGGGCCCACTTATGGTCTCATAAATAAGTATTGAGCTCTTTAGATCTCATTGCAGAGGCCCAAAAAGGGTGCCAAAGGATACCCCCAATTTAACCACTTGGATGCTGTTGTTCACCACAACATTCAAGGGGTTAAATTACTGCAAGCTCAGTAAGAAGTGCAGAAGTTGGTGGCAAATGTCTGCTGGCTAAAAAAGTCTGCATTCCTCAGGTTTGAAGCGACTTGGCACGTGAAACTGCTCCATACAAATCCTTCTTACTTCTGCCATACATCTAAATTTATAAACATATAGGGACCAATTCATCAAAGCTTTTAGGCCAGAAAACTAGTGGGAAAGCTTTGAAAAGTCACTTTTTTTTGGCAAAACAGGGAGTTGGCAAAAATGTTCTGACGTTTGGTATTTTCACGCTAGTTTGAAGTAGTTCAGTCGAAATGGGCAGAGATGGATGAAGTCAAGATGGAATGAGGCGTGGCTACGCCTTTCTTTCAAAAATCTATTAAAAAGGCTAGTGTTTTGTATTCAAGAAATACTACTCCAGTCACCAAATGTAGTAACATTTCTGGCTCTGCACACGGAGGCGCACGTCAATTAGAAAATGCACCAAATTTATTAGGTTGAGTGTGCCTCTAAATGAATTTGGTGAATCCTACCAGAATGAGCCCTTCATTAAGACTGGAAGAGTACATGCATCATGGTGTTTGATGCGCCAAAATTAATTTAGAGGCGCACTCAACTTAAAGCATTTGGCAAATTTTCGAAGTGGCGTGCATCTCCGTTGTGTGCAGACAACAGACAGATGGTGGGACTTTTCAGCTCTTGGCCTGTACAGCTCATGGACTCATTTTTAGTAACACTGCTTGTTTACTACTAGTCCAAGACTAGAAAAAAAGAAGAGATTTTTTCCAAAATATCACCACTACTTTCCATGGCATTCTATTGCAGTTCAAAACTAAATAGGTTATGAAAAAGACAAAATATTTGATCGAAAATAGAGTAGATCGAATCTTCTGAAATTCTAAATCGCTAACTTTGCTGAATTTTCCCCAAAAATTCAATGTGCGGAGAGTAAAGTTACGTCAACAATGAAAAGATTATTGCCTGGAAAATACACACCGACCATAACAGCTTACACTCTACGAGAGAAAGAGGACCCTGATGAAAATAATAACTTACACTCTACAGGAGAGAAGGAACCCTGTTGATCATAATAGCTTACACTCTGCAAGAGAAAGAGTGGACCCTGCTAATTATAAGAGCTAACACTTTAATAGATAGAGAGAGAGGACCCTGCTGACCATAAAAGCTTATACTCTACTGGAGACTCTGCCATACAAACTGTGTTTTGCTGTTAACTGCTGATCTTTGATGGCCCAGGTACTGACCACCATTGTGGAAGTTATGATAATCCGCTAAATGCCGTACCTGCAGGCAGGGCTGAGACAAGGGGTAGGCAGGGTAGGTGCATGCCTAGGGTGCTACCTCCTGCCTCCCTGAGGGGGTGCACTTTGGAAAAAAAACCCTGACATTGCTGAATGCCTGCGGCTGCCCAGCACTTTTCTCCGGCTGCAGGCATTCAACCCTCACAGTGCCTGAATCCTGAACCGAAGTGCCTGCATTGTGAACCAAGTCCCTCCTTGGACTCAATTGATGTGAACACCGTCAGGACAGGAGCAGAGCAACTGTAAACAGTTTCCTGCTCTGCTGGGAACTCCAGCAGAAGAAAGGCTACTTCCGGCCTATGCACTGAAGGAGATGGCACACGCAGGGGATGTTGGATGGCGCTATGAAGGGATATCATTGTTCCAACTAGTGCTCACTGCTGCACCAGATAGAAAAGGAGGCTACGCTGGAAAGGGAGCCTTGATTAGGTGAGTATAAACTTTTTTGAATCTTTCTTATTTTACTTTGCCAATAAATGGTTGCTATCCCAATAGGTGCTAGCTTTAAGGACATAAGATGGGCTGTCTGTGGGGACATTTAGGGGCTGGCTGTGGGTACATTATGAGGAACTGTCTGTGAGGACATTGAGAGGCAGGCTGTGAGGACATTATGGGGACCGCAACTTCAATTTATTGGGTGTTCACGGTGAAGCATGCACTCTCTTCTCCTTTTCTTATTAACCCGTGTGCCTATTTCAAATCTCTCGCAGTGACACGGCTGGTAGTCAAAGAGGTGTGATTGGTGGGAGTCCTTGTTTCCTGTCCTTGGTGGAGAGATGGATTTGTATTTTTTAATTATTAGAGATTGCATGAATATTTGACTGGTTTGTGTATTACTCTGTTCAAGATATTTTTCTATTATCACGACAGATATACAGTGATGACTTGGAATGTGTAGATATTTAGCAGATTTCTTTACCTGTATACTAGTACGTGGCAGTGTAAATAGATTACTTGCATGCAACAACGCAGACAATGAGAACGTTGTAGTATGTGGTAGTGTAAATAGATTTCTTGCATGCAACAACGCAGACAATGGGAACATTGTGCTAGTTAACCAATGTTATATACTTGTGAAATTTAGCTGTAGGCATATATATGTACTTATGCAAACACACAAAATTACGGGGTAATACATTATGTTATGACACCTACTACATTGCATGCAATAACTTATTCAATGCATATTCACCGAACTTATTAACTAGCAGTTAGGCAACTAATATGGCCAGTACATCTCAGGTTAACAGGCGTAACTCCCAATACTAGGTCTGTCACCAGCATAAGTTTATCTAGGCACCTCTGGTGGCTACACTAGCCATAATGGGGGTCACCGGTGCATCGTTCTAAGGCCTCAATTCACCAATATGTAAGTCATTTGATACCTAGGGTGTTCTTGTCACTGACTGCCTTCGTTCTCTGAAGCGTGACCCTAGTCCACACCATGTCTGTGCTGGCAGTAATGGACCAATTCACTCAATGCTTCTCTTTGTCACCTCCAATGATCAGCATCCGACTTTATGACCTTGACCTGCTTAGTCTGGATGTTGGATCTTGACTGGCGGAGTCTGGAATTCGGTACTTGAGTAATAACGTCTCACCTGCTCTGGTAGCAAGTCACTCTCGGATACCTTTACTCTGGCGATGCCCACATGCTTGTTACATAGCTCATACATCCTCCTCTTATCACATCCTGTTGCCAACTTTTTCCCTCTTCACCATCCCTGCCTTTGCATTTAGCAACTGTACCATAGGTGTCACCTGACTCAGCATCCCCTTCAAGCTCTTCCCTCCGGGAATACTCTTCACATCTTTCGGTTCCTGTCTGTTCGGTTCAGCCAGCAGATAGCATTTGGTGGTGAGTGCTGTGGGATGTTGACTAATTTCATCTCTCGCTTCCCACCCCCTTACAGCAGCACAAATACTGTACTGTAGTTCAGCTCTGTGGATCATTAGGCAATGCTGGCACTTCCATTTTGCACGTTGTCAGTTCATATATTATCCATATTTACTTCTCATCTATGGTACAACTCAGCACTAATTATAATCCCAAATGTACTCACTATAAAGTCTCTGGGAATAGGCCTGAGCTAAGCTGTCACAACCAAACGAATATTCATCAATTGTTAATTATAATAATTTTAATATAAAACACCTGCCGCACCTGCACAATTCTGATGTGATTTGTTTATTGGCAGAAGTTTCAGCGAGGACATTTTTTTATTGAGATAAACAAACCAATTAGACAGGTTTTTAATTTGTATAAATGTACAGTACATCATGTTTAGAAAGTTCTGCCGCTAACGGCACTATTCAAGCTGCATGAGAAGTTGTAATATTGGCAGAAATAGCTTCCAAATGAAAAAATAACACTCAGAACAAGTCCAAAAAATATGTCCAAAGCAGTGTTAGACCTTATGTTATTTAGAGGGCCATATGGCACCATATTACTGGGCCCTAAAACCATTGTTGCTATGAGAAAATAGCTCCGTAATGTAGATTTTTTTAAAATTTTTGACAGAAAAACTTTTGTATACCTCATTATTAAATCTGAAGCAAAGAGAAATACAACATTGCCTCATAAAAGGTTATGCAGTGCCTAATTATGGCGCCATGTAACACATAGACTCAATGATTATGAGGCTTTTGAGTAGGTTAATTGCAGCCTAAAGCACCAATTATGACAAAAGTTTAGAGACCTTACAATCCTTGTCTTTTTTTCCACTGGGATCATCAAAGTCTAAAGTGTTGGGTGGAAGATAGAAGATATAGGTTGACTTTACTTAATGTGGCATTTCCATCTCCAAGATCCTATCCCAGTATGTACTATGTGTAATATAAATGATATTAGAAAATATCTACAATTAGAAATGTAGATCGGCCACCGCGCTCTAAGTATCCGGGTTCTCTCTGCAGTTTATTTGGTAAGCGCTATAGCTTGCCAAATAATGAGGGAGCCGAACAAATGTGCTCATCTCTGCTCCTAATGCCTTCATACAGCCTCTATGAACATACCAAAAGTGATGAGCCTAGATGCAACTCTTATACACGGCCAACAAGACTTCTCGATGTATCACTGACTACAGAATCTATTCATTCAAATGTTAAATGTTCAGAACTGGAAAGACTTCTGAATAGTAAATGCCTAAACAAACTGTGATTCACCTATAAAAGCAAATCCTTACCTGCATAATACACAAAATATACACACATAATACAGCTTAATAGGTTTTCTATTGAGTTAGGGCTTAGGAAAACAGATTATGACTTGTTTAGGCAGCACGAGTACCACACGCTGTAACCAGACACAAGTCAATGGGCTAATAGGTGTTTGTAAAGCTCGCTCTACTATTTCCATCCCATTGACTCTCATCGCTTGAATGCCTGCATACCTTGCAAAAAAGAAATTTTAGGAATTCCAAAAATTGCTGTCGCAGGACTTACGCCATTGTATGAAGCAACCACAAAAATGTAGCACTTGACATAAATTAAACACATATCAGCACCCTCTCATGCGGCTTCAGTCCTGCTGATGTTCGCTGACGTTATTGGACGTATGAAGCAGATGCAGGGCGAGTTCGTCTCTCCTGATGAGTTAAAAACTCACCGACCTGAGGTATTAAATTCCTTATCAATATTTTACGCTTCACAGGAAACCTGTCGACATGATTTTACTACTTGAAACTAGCGGTCCAGCTGTACAGCTCCTTGTATAGCAGAAAAAAAGATACCTGTCTTGTAGTAACCTGATGTCCCAGCGCTGAGAAATCGAGCTTTGTAGTTATATGCAAATTAGCCTGCAAGTGCACTAGGGCCGTTTTGAGATGGAGTGCACTGAAACATCCCCAATACACTTCCTGGCGAATTTGCATATAAATACAAAGCTTGATTCCTCAGCGCTGGCACATCGGATTACTACAGGACAGGCATCATTTTTATTGTTGTTCAAGGACCTATATAGCCACAACACAAGTTTCATTAGTAAAATTGGCCTGAGAGATTTCTTTTAAGTGGTAATGTATCAAAGTTATCTCAAAGGGTTTATCTAGGACTTTAACATTGATGGCAGGACAGGTGAGCAGAGAGATGACTATTATTACTGTTATTTTTTTTTAAATCTTTGTTATTATGCTCTGGGGTCTGGAGAGACCCCAAAGAATGATGAGGAACATTCAGTTGTAATTGAATAATTTTGATGAAAATCAAATTTCCTTAGGGTCCATTTTCTCTTACTATCCTTTTTTTAAAATTTTCATAGATCAACGTTGTAAAATTTTGTGAAGCACTTGAGTGTTTAAGGTGCTCACTGCTCACCAAACATCTAGATAAATTCCCTGAGGGGTCTAGTTTCCAGAATGGGGTCACTTGCGGGGGGTTTCTACTGTAAAGACACATCAGAGGTTCTCCAAACACGACATGACATTCACAGACCATTTCATCAAAGTCTCTGCATTCCAAAATATCACTTCTTCCTTTGTGAGCCCTGCTGTGTGCCCAAAAGATTAGTTTTCCTCCACATATAGCATATCTGAATACTCAGGATAAATTGCACCACAAATTGTACAGTGCAAATTCTCTTGTTACCCTTGTAAAGATAAAATAATTGTTGCTAAAATAATTTTTTTGTACGAAGAATTAGATTTTTTATCAGCTCAAAGTTAGAAACTTCTATGAAGCACCTGTTGGTGCAAGGTGCTCACCACACATCTAGATAGATGCCTTGAGTTGTCTAGTTTCCAAAATAGGGTCACTTGTGTTTCTTTTTTACTGCTTAGGCACATCAAGGGCTCTTAAAACGTGAAATGGAGTCCTCTCTAAATTCCAGCCAATTTTGTGTTCAAAAAGTCAAACTGTGCTCCTTCCCTTCCAAGCCCTGCTGTGCACCCAAACAGTAGTTTTTCCCCACATATAGGATATTGGCATGCTCAGGGAAAATTGCACAAAACATTGTACAACACATTTTGGTATCCATTTTTTCCTGTTACTCTTGTGAAAAACAAAATGGGTCTAAATTAAAATTTTTGTGGAAAAAAGTAAATGTTCATTTTTTTCTTCCTCATTGCAAAAAATTCCTGGAAATCACCTGAAGGATTAATAAACTTCTTAAATGTGGTTTTGAGCACCTTGAGGGGTCAGTTTTTAGAATGGTGTCAATTTTGGGTATTTTCTGTCACTGAGACCCCTCAACGTTACTTCAAATGTGATGGGGTCACTAAAAAAATGTATGTATGTTTCAGAAATTGTGCTGATGTAAAGTAGACATGTGAGAAATATTATTTATTAACTGTTTTGTGTGACATAACTGTTTGGTTTAAAGGCATACAATTTATTTTTTTAATTGCTAAATCATGAAGTACAATATGTCACAAAAAAAATCTATGACTCTGTGGGATCCGTTGAAGCGTTCCAGAGTTATATTACCAAAAAAATGACACTGCTCAGAATTGCAAAATGTGGCCTTGTCATGAAGGTGAAAACAGGCTTTGGGGTTGAAGTGGTTTGATGGAATTTGTCAGTAGGATCAACCCTCCTAAGCCATCTATATTGTCATGCAGGTCCTAGTTGAATAAAATGATACCTTGATATCTACGATCCAATGGCTTCTACATCTACATTTTTCTTACATGTAAATGAGCTGTTAAGATCTATGGGCCCAACATAGATCTCCTTGATAATCTGCCTCTACAGCTTAATTTAAATGAAAAGGGGCATGTAATGACTGACAGTCTGCTCTCCTGATTTACATGTCTCACACTCTAATGCCTCCTTATATTTAAAAAAAAAGCTCTGAAGCAAATTCTTAAGGAGATCTGTGTCCGTCTCGTAGATTTAAATTTTTGCTTACTAAGAAAAATGTGGATTTCTCTGGAATAAGACATCAGATCGCAGATATCAATGTATCATTTTTTTCAACTTTCCATGACTTACTTTCCCATTAAAGGTACCGTCACACTCAACGACACTGCGGTGATATAGACAACGAGCTGACCTAAACTAGATCGCTGCAGCATCGCTGTTTAGGTCGCTGTAGAGACGTCAAACACAGCAACTCCAGAACGATGCAGGAGCGATCCTGTGACGTAACGGCGACTCACTTCTCGTTCTCGCTGGTTGTTAGCTCCATTACATCCATTGTTAGCGTTGTTGCTTTTGATGCCAAACATGACGATACACGCCGACCTGGCGACGAAATAAAGTTCTGGACTTCTAGCTCTGACCAGCTATGGCACAGCGGGATCCAGGTCGCTGCTGCGTGTCAAACACAACGAGATCGCTATCCAGGACGCTGCAACGTCACGGATTGTTGTTGTTCTCTTTGCAAAGTTGCTGAGTGTGACGGTACCTTTAGACAATCTAAAAGAGATGTCCCTACTAAAAGATTCCCCTTAAAAGTATGATATAAGCAAACAAACCTTGTGGGATTCCCTAGGATTTGGGTATGACTGCAATGCCTTATGTTCCTGCATCCACTGAACTTCTGACATTGAGAGATGCTGTTGTACTCTGAGCAGAATAGCTGCTAAGTCAAAAAAATAACTCCAGATGCGTATCACTTTTAGGTCATATTAATTGGAAAAAGAATTATGCAACATGTCATCCGGTGTTTATACTACCCAACATTCAGAAGCGTAGTAGCTGAGGTTTAATGAAGGTTCACTTTAACTACTGAAGTCTAAAGCTTCATGCACATGGCTAGATGAACACAGAATGTCTCCTGATGATGCAATCCAATACTCCATTGGTGACTTTGATGCTAGTCTCACCAAGAAGCAGTGTTTATAGCTTCCATTATTGGGAGGTATCAGCAGGATCACAATATTTCATGACCTTAAATCAACGATTCTGACCTGATACTCTATCTCTTCATTCATTAAAGGCACAAATAAGTAGTTGAAGGAGCACCATATGCCTAATACAAGAGGAATGCTGGAAAACTACTTTTCCTTGACCAGAACACTAAACACGAATGCTTCCCTCTCCCCCTCATATCCCATGATGGAGAGCCTAGCTATGAACCTACCATATTAAAGGTAAGATGTAAATAAACAATAAGTATTATTTCTCTACGCCCCTTGTGTCCAACAGTACATTCAATAGAGTGAAGCACGTTGATACTCTAAGGAGTGCGGAATCATTTATTTTAACTTGCATCCAACTTTTTCCATCTTGTTCGCCTTCATCTATACAAGATGCAAAAACCATGGATATATTCAAGTCATGAGAGTTAAAAAAAAAAATCAAGTTTTCATTTAGAAGACCTAAAGGAAACCACTTAGCCCTTTGCTCACCCTATCTTTGTCGTGCACATAAAAATATTATTTCGGATTCATCCCTTTTTCCCCTTACATGGTGGTGCTTAGGCCAAATTTGCTAGGAAAAAGTTTACCACAGGATGTCGGGAATCTCTTTCTCCTAGACATTGCCAAACAGAATAATTATCCCAATGTTGTCATACCTGCAAGCATTTCAGATTTTCTCTATCCAAGAACACAAACCAAATATATCCTATTAAGGGCTGATTTGTATGGCAGCAAATCCTAAATTATACGTAGACTGGAATGTCCCGGTAAAGTTTTATGTGTAGGTAGAACAAAGCCCCCACAGACTGGGGAAAGAACAGACGAAATCCTAAAATATACAATAAACTGCATCACATAAACACATTATTATTAGTGTGATAAACTGCCGAGAGGATGTCAACACGCAAAAAAATGAAGACCGGCAACTTTATTGCTGAAGCCGTAAAAATGTACCAGTGGAACTTTCAATCTTCTTGTGTTTGTTATAGTGTAACAAGCCAGAGTCGAGGTTTTAAGACTCAACTGTCTATGCTTGTCTATCATGACCCGGAGCCATGGACAATTTAGGAACTGTCTGACTCTCACAAAAGAACAATACAATCTTTGATTCTTTGCCATGGTTAAGCCTTGAGGTTAACAGGCCGATCCCCACCTTCTCACTTCTTCAACAATAAAACCATTCAAACCCTGAATTATTGTGATTTCTCTGCAATTTCTGCTCTCAAGTTGTCTTTGTTGTTTCTATTCACCTGGAAGCGTATTTTATTCTGCCATACACGCTTATCTGCTGTAATGGCAGAAATCTCTGCATACGCAGCACTTATAAATAATGTATGGGGACCTGAGTCATATAGATATGAAGGCAAACAAAGAAATAGTGAAATCAGAGGAGCAACTTATAGATGATTACCCAATCTTATACATACTGTATACCAATTTCGCATTGGTTTGAGATCATACTCAGGCCTCATTCAGATGTCCGATTTTCATGTACCAGTGTTATCCATGTTTTTCAGGAATTGCACTCCTGCCTGCGCTAGTCTATGAGGCCATCCAAATGACTGTGATTTTTGACGGACTGAGAAGTCCACGGAAAATCGAGGAGACATGTCCAATTTTAGTCGAGGATTGAATTAAGAATCAGAAATGCAAGTCATTGGGTCTGTGAAAAAATCTAACCACTCAGAGGACAATTTTCATGGACTGTCAGAATGGAAAAGGCGGAGAAACTTTTTTTTGCTATTTCTCGTATATGAAAAAAACAGATGACACTCAGACCACACTCTGATCAAACTCTGATCAAAATAATTGGAATGTTTTTCTTGTATGTGAGAAAATTGGACATCTGAATGAGGTCTAATTAGAAGGAGCATAATATATAGCAGTTCAGATCCAACCTCTGCGTATTCCAAACTGCACTGTATCCGGTAGGTGCTGTAAAATGCTTCTGAATATCCATAGATCCTGCATCAGCATCCCTGCATGCTTCCCATCCTCCCTCCCTTGGTAGGGATGCTGACTCACTCAATGCCCCGGTCCTTGTCCGGCACTTTCTCCTACTCCTGCTGCTTCCTTTGGTCACCTGGCAGATTCCAGGCACTTTGCTTAGGGTTTGCACTCCCAGTCTCTTAGAGACAGCGTATACCATCCTAAAGTGTCCCCAGCCAATAGCTGGGAGACACTTATTATTTAAGGCACCTCCAGCTATTGGGAGGTGCCTAAGCAATGTTTCCAGTGCCTGCCTGTATATTAGCTGTACCTGCCTGTATACCAGGTGTGCCTGTCTGCATCTGCTGTGCCTACCTTTGCACCAGTTGTACTTTTCTGCACATGCCGTGCCCGCCTGTATTTCAGCCGTACCTACCTGTACCTGTCATGCATGTGTGTATTCCAGACGTACCTGTTTGCACCTGTCATGCCCACCAGTATACCAGGCATACCTGCCTGCACCTGCTGTACCCCCTGTATGTCAGCCATACTTGCCTGCATCTGTTATTCCTGCTTGTATACCAGCCATACCTGTCTGCACCTGTTGTGCCAACCTGTATACCAGCCGTACCTGTCTGCACCTGCCGTGCCTGCCTATATGCCAGCCGTACCTGTTGGCACCTGCTGTGCCTGCCTGTATAACAGTTGTACCTGTCTGCATCTGCCTGCCTGCCTGTACACAAGCCATACCAGCCTGCTCCTACCATGCCTGCCTGCAGACCAGCTATACATGTCTGCACTTGCTGTGCTTGCCTGTATAGAAAACAATCCACTGGTACATATAGTAATATCTCCAAATGGCAAAATGCCACTTTAATAGACCCATATAAATAAATCTGGACACTCCAGAAAACCATAAATCCTACACAGAATCAAAGGAGCATATGTCCAAACCAATTTTAACAAAATATATATTTTATTAATAAATACATAGTCATCATAATGGTAATAACCAGTGTAAAAACAGACATGAAAAGCACAGACATCAACTCATGTGGGGGGAAGCACCACAACTGCAATAACAGAATGAGCAAGTGAGCAGACCACCAAAGGCACAGTCCGTATCCACTGTTACCATACACAATACAAAGCCTATTCCATAAGGCAGGGTATAAATGGATATGCCAAGACCTCAGTGTAAATAATGGGCATGAAATAGTTCATAACCTTGATCCAATCCCGCAAAGTATAAAATGTAAAGGACCCCTTTAAAGGTCGCTCAACTTACCCATGGTAATATCTGTCAGTGTGTGCTCCACAGCAGCCCTGATGCGCATTTCGCGTGAGCTTCTTCCGAGGGCAGCCATCTCTTTCTGCACCTGCCATGCCTGCCTTATACCAGCTGTCCCTGAGAGTACCTGTTCCAGGTTCCTGCCCCTTTGGGGGTCAGTTGCCATGTGTCTGAGGTCCATCCTGGAGTAGCACCTGGTGTCCATCATGAGCCAAGTCTAACCCCACCGCCAAGGGCTCTAGGGAAGAGACAGGTGTTCACCTAGTTACTTTTCTCCAGGCTCTCCTCGGTCCACAGCACAGTGGTTCCACTACCATGGATGTTACAGTTTTGATGACTTGTGTAATACAAAGTAAGGTCCGTGAATCCATAATTTATTGAAGATAAACTAGCGAGCAACTTATTTCAACCTGAACATGAGATCTTCATCAGAGCCTGGTTGTATATTAATGCTTTTCACTCTCCCTTGTGAATGTTCCTTGACTTGGGACTACAATTCAGGAGGAACAAGGAAAAAGATGGGGGTGGATATGTTCCTGAATTGTATCACCAGCTCCTGACAAGAAGGGTGTGGAGCCAGTGGTCACTGCAACGGCTGATCAGGGAAGCCATCTGTCATACACTTCAATGAGTGTGTTTATTCAGTACAGCAGTGAGATTCTTGCCCGGTCAGGTTGGGAAGCTGATGGTCGGTGCGGCAACTGATCAGAAGAATTCTCCATTTTGTGCCCTATAGCAGTGTTGCGCCTGTCCAACACAAGCGAAGGTGATTAATACTTACTTGGACCTTGTCCTAGGTGGTTGCCAATTCACACAAGGAGCACTTTTCTCTCTTTTTTCTTCCACTGACTTGGAACTGGGCTGCAATACACGTAGTGCTATCCATCTACCATAGGGCTGTTATATGGTGTTGTGCTTCCAGTGCAAAAAATCACAGTAAAATAGGTTTATTGTTTTTGGCTACATTGCTAGGTAATAATACACAGGAAACACTTTCTTTTTTATTAATAAGAAAGTAAAAGTCCACTTTTTTTTTAATACCCAGAATTGGTTACTCCCTGTTCTGCAATACTGGACTTGCCGACTCCACTGTCCTCTTTCTCCACTATAGGGAGAAACAAAGAATAAGATGGTGGCCCACCTTGTGAAGCACCTCAATGCCAGCAATGATTTTCCTGTACTCACAAGACAGATGATAAAAATCAGCATATAGTCAATGAAAGACAAATCTACGAGATTGCCTCTTGCCAGACTGATGTTGCACCGTTTCGGCTAATGCCCTTTGTTTTACTTTTCCGACTTTTATCCTTTGTTTCACTTTGCAGGAAACAAAGACGACACAGTAGAAGTAGACGGATGTAAACAAACTAAGGGTGGACTCCCATTGGTGGGACCTTTCAAATAAGTGTGAACCCTAACCTGCGCAAAACTGGTTCATGTATATGATTTTATTCTATAGAGATTGACCAACTCTGAAATGATGATGCAGTGGTAGAGTATGATCAGGAGTGACTTAGCTTATTGGAGGTGTTTTTTCAAAATATAAATGTCTAGGATTATTTATTATTATTAAGTTTTATTTATATTATTATCTTTGAAATTGATTTCTAAGAAATCCAAGTTACATTTTATCCATGAGCCTGTCGTCCAGATGGAGAGGATGCTATCAACCGGAAATAGATATCCATGTGTTTTCTTTCTGGTCTCTGTTGTGTAACTTACTTACATAAACCTTATCCTGTAGGTACTGGAAAGATTAGGAAGGGTTCAATGTGCACACTGTGTCCTAGGATGACTTTTGTTTGTCCGATTCTAAGAATCGCTGCTTTTTTTAATTGTTTCTGTTCCCTTTTCAATGTCTCTTAATCCCTTCCTATTGCCTACATTCAATTTTTGCTCAATTTGTAGCAGGTGGTAAGACTTTGTGCCAGCAAGAAAAATGCCATTGCATGTGCTGAATTTAAGCCTAGCAGTGAAACACTTGGGCAATTTTGGATTAGGTTCGAATGGTTGATATTCAGAGATACATTTGTAAATACAGGTCAGCAAGTTCATAGAATTTCTTTTAAGCCTTAGCCTCATGTTGGCAAAGATACGGCGCTCTAAATAAAACCTTATGCCTTTTTCTGAGGTTCACCTCCTTGAAAATAAAAATTATTCATTTGATTATTTCCTTGGAAATGCATCAGACAGTACGCAGCAGAATTGTATTATTAATTAATGGAATAGTTAAACACTATTCCCACAGTGCATGTAATATATGGTGAATGTACAGTATGTGCCAGGAATTGCATGTATACATCAAATCCTCCACACTGATCTTCAGTAGATCCAGCTCTGCGACCAGTTACATGATGACCATGAGGGCTCCATGCTGAAGAATCAAAGACCCACATGAAGGACTGGTGATCTGCAGTGGCCTTGGAGGTAGCGTAGGGAGTCATGTAAGTACCTAGAACAGGTGAGAATAATGTGAATTTCCTTTATTTTACCCCTTCTCAAAAGAATAGCAACAATCAAATAAAATAAATAGCAGATTCGCCATGCTTTTACATTTTGGGAAAGTTTGTAGTGAATATGATTTGCTCTGGATCAATTACCTCACTCCTAATCAGGGGCATGTAAAGTTTGCTTTAAGTGAGCGTTGCATACCCGTCCAAGGTATCCCAGGGTTTGCTACCTTTAATTCGGTCTGCTACCCTATGTTGTGCTCCATGTTGGCCTTTGCAGATTGTCTGACATGGCTTTGTGACATCATCCCTTTAAGCATTTTTAAAGCCCATTAGGACACACACCTATGTCTTTGGATTTTTACTCAAGGCTCTATTTTGGTGTATTCCTCCTCCTACTGTGAGCAGCCTGCATGGCCTTTACATGTTACCATGACCCGCAGCGTCTTTGGACTTGTCTCCCATCGAGCACATATTTCAGGATTCATTCAGGCTACATCCATTTTGCTGGATTCTTAATTCCAGAATATGTAAAAAAATTGGCTCACCTCTCCTATGTAACCCCTCACATGTCCTCCATTCCCTCTGGTCTCCACTCTTCAGATATTCTGGGTCTGATTATACTTCACGTGGTCACGTGGGGCAGGATGCACAAGAACAACGTGCATTGTATCCAAAGTGACTGAGTGCGGTGATAGATGTCATTCATGTGCATCGCACCCTAAGTCACCCTCTGAGGCCTAGTCAGCACTGAACAATCCAAAGACTGGAGAGCGTGATTGGATGATCAAGAGGAGAGCTGCAACGGCAGGATGAGTGCAATTTTTTTGTATTTTATATTTTCTTTTCATCCCATTTTTACCATGAGTTGGGGTCTCAAAGCATTTTTGATTTTGGACAAATTTTATTTAAGCTGACCCGGTTCTTTAAAGCAAATCTGCCGAAAACAAAATTTAGAAAGAATATTTTTGGATCAGATTGTAACTTCAAACCATGGCGTCATATCGTTACCCATGAGCCTACGTGACATGTCTGTCTGAAAAAGTCCAACCCTATTGGATTTTGGCTTCTTCGACAGATCAGAGAAGCTGTGTATCCATTCCTTTATGGTAGGATCACTCGGCTGTATGTTAGTTGGGTAGGTCACTCGGCTGTATCGGTCTGATTATGCTAATCACACGCTGATCAAAGTTTGATTTTCTTAGAGACGGAGACAAAAAAAAAGTTTCTCTATCTTTTCTATTAAAGTCTGTCCTTGAAAACTGGACCAAACTCGGATGTTTTCCACGAAATAACAGACATTAATAGGCAAATGCTGCCCGGAGGCAAATTGTGCATGCTGCGATCATATGCTCGAACCACTCAGTACGACAAAAAAATTCAGACCTATTTACAGCCCCATAGATAACATGAGGATAGCCCTCCTCTGAGTTATTCAGTCATCTGCACAAGCCCTTTGTATGACCATAAGAAATATAAATATGAGTATAATATTTAGCATTTTGTATGAAAAGAAAGTGATTATTTTTCTGGCTTTATTATCTTTAGATGATAAATTATTTTTATAGTGTACGTGTTTTTGCACGTGTTTGCACTTAGCGTTACTTTATATTACAGAAATTATGTTTTACGGCTTCCTGTTTTGGAATTTGTGGATGGGTTGACTGAAGAGAAGAATTTTATAAAGGAGTCATGACATAATGTTCCCTTTTCCCTGTGAAGGAATGAAACAGTTTATGAAATAGTTGGTGGCATGAAATAGTTGGCAGCTAAAGTCAAATAGAAAGTGACCTCATAATGCAAATGGCTTTCTTTTCATTTCTTTGATGGCCTCCAATATACATTCTAGGTCAGAAGGAAGATGGAGTCACAGGGTTTATATGTCCTATATTTAGAAAGAAATTTAGCAGTAAAAAATGAAACAAAAAAAAGTATTTTTTTTCTTTTGAAGACTTGTTCCTCAAATTAGACCACCTATATTGATGTTCTCTATAGAATGAATCAGTCTGAAAACACAAAATACCTGTGGTTGTCCACACGTCATGTTTGATTTTCCACTTGCAAACGTATCACTGGACCAAAAAAAAGAAAAGACTCCTGAAAGGACAACCTGAAAATATCGCTTTGCTAAATCTGTTATCTATCTATCTATCTATCTATCTATCTATCTATCTATCTATCTATCTATCTATCTATCTATCTATCTATCTATCATCTATCTATCTATCTATCATATAAGGACATTTCATCACTGTGCAATTTATAACTTGTTTTCAAAATGAAGTTAAAAATAAATACATTATAGTTTGTGTAAATCTGTTGATATTTTTATTCTCTATATCTATCTTTCAGAGGCGTAGATAGGAATTTGGTTCAGAAGGGGCGAAACGACTAAGTGGGCCCCTAATCATGTAACCCTGATTATAAATATGGGGGCACACCCTAATAGTGGAGGAGGACCTCAGCAGATGACCGTGCTGTTACTAAAACAAATCTCTATACAAAGATCAACATTGATATTACTGTCATATGGTGACATACAGTATAGTGATAGAACATGTAATAGATTACATATGCAATTATTGATGGTGACTTACAGCTGACATTATTTCTGGTGGAGTCATTCACTTTTTCCGTCAGATCGGCATGACAACTTCTTCCAGCCAAGACTCATCTGCAGAGACTACAACAAAGACACATTAGACGCCTCACATTTCCAGCACCGTCTCCATCTATCCCCAACTGCACAATCTCCTTATCTTGCTGATACCCCAACTCTGGACCGCTGCCATATGTGTCCCTATTATTGTACTCTTTACCCTGTAATTTTCCTTCTACTGGAGCCCTAGATTCCCCTTTCATTGCACTCGTATAGTATGATGTCAACAAAAGTGCCCCACAAGTACTAAGATACCCTAAAGGGAATTCCTCCACAGCACCCTCCACATGCACAGTATAATGACCCTTCTGTTGCTGTCATGCTAGGTGAGGGAGAAGCAAGGTGCACAACAGCAGGGAGAGGGAGGAGAAGCCCAAACACTGGGGAAGGAGGGAGAGGAGACCCCTAGATAGATCTATCAACACCCTGTCTCACTTGACATCCCTAAATTGGCTCCGCACCTATCGCCGAGCAGGAGCCTAATCCCTGCCTGACCCTCATGATAGGCCCTGGATAGGGAGGGGACGGGATAAACACTCATCAGCCCCCACTACAACTAAAGACAGAGAGGGTGGACAAATGAGGTGATACACTTAGCTTGAGAAGACCACCGATATATCACGCCAGCAGTTCTCCAACAATAATCCAAATAGATACTAGCAAACTGCAATGCAAAAATCAAAAAGATACTTGTAGAGCTATTTGCAATGACCTTCTACAGTCGGATCCAGGATGACTGTCTATCACACCTGACACACCCGTGATAGTACCCTCCCTTCTTCGAGTGGCCTCCGGACACTAAGGACCCAGTTTCTCAGGATGAGAGGCATGGAATGAAAGAAACCTGTCTAGGGGCATTCCTCTCCTCTGGACCATAACCTATCCAGTGCACCAAGTGCAGCAGGGAACAATGCTGAAGATGAGAATTCACAGTCTTCAAAATCTGGAACTCCAAATTACCATCAACAATGAATGGGTGGTGGAGGCAGGGGAAAGGAATCAAGAAGTTCAACATACTTCTTTAGCATAGACCTGAGGAACACACCGTGAATTTTAAGAGCCTGGGGTAGCTCAAGACGAAAATCTGCAGGGTTAATGATGGCGGTTATTTTATAGGGGCCAAAAAAACTAGGTCCCAGTTTCCTGGAAGGGATCATCAACTTGATATTCCTGGTAGACAACCAGACAAAATCATTCACACTTAGGTCCAGATCTGGTTTCCTGTCAGCTATAGGTTTATTCCTGTCTCCTATTATTATTATTATCATTATTTATTTATTTATATAGCACCATTAATTCCATGGTGCTGTACATGAGAAGGGGTTACATACAATGTTATAGATGTCATTTACTGTAAAGAAATTTACGATGACAGACTGGTACAGAGGGGAGAGGACCCTGTCCTTGCAGACTTACATTCTACGGGATAATGGGGAAGAGACAGAAGGTCGGGGTGCAGCAGCTCTGGTGGTGGTAAGGTGGCAGCTAGGGTGGTGGTGAGGTGGCAGAATGGTTATTGCAGGCTGTAAGCTTTCCTAAAGAGATGGGTTTTCAGGTTCCGTCTGAAGGATCCGAGGGTGGTGGATAATCAGACCTGTTGAGGCGTGGAATTCCAGAGGATGGGGAATATTCGGGAGAAATCTTGGAGGCGGTTGTTTGAGGAACAAATAAATGTGGAGAAGAGTATGAGGTCTTGAGAGGATCGAAGATTACATGAGGGAAGATATTGAGAGATTATTTCAGAGATATTGGGAGGGGACAGGTTGTGAATGGCTTTGTAGGTCAGTGTTAGTAGTTTGAAATGGATTCGTTGGGGAATTGGGAACCAGTGGAGGGATTTGCAGACAGGAGAAACAGGGAGTAGTGAGGAGAGAGGTGGATTAGTTGAGCAGCAGAGTTAAGGACAGACTGAAGTGGTGCAAGAGAGTTAGCGGGGAGGCCACAGAGGAGGGTGTTGAAGTAATCAAGGCGGGAGATGATGAGGGCATGCACAAGAGTTTTAGTAGATTGAGGGCTTAGGAAGGGATGGATTCTGGAAATATTATTAAGTTGGAGGTGACAGGAGATGGCAAGAGTTTGGAGGTGCGGTTTGAAGGACAGGGCAGAGTCGAGAGTTACTCTGAGGCAGCGTATTTCAGGTGCGGGAGAGAGCGTGATGCCGTTTACCATAATAGATAGGTCGGGTAGGGAGATACGAGAGATGGAGGAAAGATGATGAGTTCAGTTTTGTCTACATTGAGTTTTAGGAAGCGAGAGGTGAAGAAGAAGGATATGGCTGATAGACACTCCTGGATTCTGGACAGCAGAGAGGTGACATCTGGGCCAGAGAGGTAGATCTGAGTGTCGTCTGCAGACAGGTGGTACTGGAAGCCATGTGACTTTAAGAGTTGTCCTAGGCCAAGGGTATAGATGGAAAAAAGTAGGGGCCCTGGGACAGAGGGACTCCAACAGAGAGAGGTTGGGATGAGGAGGTAGTGTGGGAGTGGGAAATGCTAAATGTGAGGTCAGAAAGGTATGAGGCAATTCAGGACAGTGCAAGGTCTTTGATGCCAAGAAAAGAAAGAATCTGTAGCAGTAGGCAGTGGTCAACTGTGTCGAAGGTAGAGGACAGGTCGAGAAGGAGGAGGATGGAGAACTGTTTGTTAGCTTTGGCTGTTAGTAAGTCATTAGTAATTTTGGTCAGGGCAGTTTCAACGGAGTGGTGGGGGCAGAAGCCAGATTGGAGGTTGTCAAGGAGAGAGTTAGATGAGAGGTGGGAGGAAAGTTGAGCATGTATATGGTGCTCAAGGAGTTTGGAAGCAAGCGGGAGCAGTGATATGAGGCGATAGCTGGGCATAGCAGTTGGGTCAAGGTTAGTTTTTTTGAGGATGGGTGTGATGGTGGCATGTTTGAAGGCAGAGGAGAAGGTACCAGAAGATAGCGATTGGTTGAAGAGATGGGTTAGGGCTGGAATGAGCATGTAAGTGAGGTTGGGGAGCAGGTGGGAAGGGATGGTAATGAGGTGTGATTTGGAAAGGGGGTGAGTAGGCTCTCCTTCAGAGATGTTGGAGAGGTAGGTTATTAGGGAAGGGCAGAGGTCTGGCATATGGAGTGATTGGGGTTATGGAACAGTAAAGCTTTGCCTTGTTTGGTCAATCTTATTTTTGAAGTAGGTGGCAAAGTCCTTGGCAGAGATGAGGGGAGTTGGAGGTGGCAGTGGTGGGTGGAAAAAAGGGAGGATAAGGGAGGGTGGGGGTTGGATAGGGTAGATGGAGCAGATTTTAGAAAAAAGGAAACTCACTCCTCTGCCATGTCTGTTGCCAGAGTGAGGAGTGTGTGTAAAGTGGAGGTAACCATAACTCAATGCAGCAGGGGAGGCCGAGTCGGGGGTCAGCAGCCAGGTCTCAGTGAAGGCCAGGAAGGAAAGGTTGCGGGAAGTAAAGAGATCGTGGATCATGTGGAGCTTGTTGCAGATGGAGCGGGCATTCCAAAGTGCTCCAGAGAGAGGAAGCAAGGGGTGGGGGTCAGTGGCACAGATTTTAAGTGTGACAGATTGCAGTAGTTTCTCTTAGTGTGAAAAGTATAGGGGTGAGGATTAGTGGGATGTATGAGGCGGAGGTGGGTCAGTATTTGGGGATATGTCGCCAGCAGTGAGAAGAAGCAGAGAAAGGGAAAGCAGGTGGGTGAAGGCTTATATTATATTTTAGTAGGAGAGGTCTGAGGTTAAGGAGCAGGTCTGCAGATGAAGCGAGGTAGGGGGGTAAGAGAGAGGGGGAGATAGTTATTTGGTTCGAGGGTGCAGGGGTTTGGGGATAGCGAAGGAGAGTGAGGATTAGTGGAGCAAAAATGGTGAGGGCAAATGTGAGCATGGTTAAAGAGCAGGGTAAGAAAAGAAAAGGTAAGTAAAATTAGAAGACAGTGATTAGTCTTACCTTCTGACCGATTTCTGGACTATTTCTGGTTTATTTCTGATGCTACACTTTAAACATGTCACATTTCAAATGGTGTCCCATCTGACCTGCACCATTCAACTTATACCATTCAAGTGTCCATGAAATGAAGCCAGGTGAGAGAGAGGGGAGGAGGAGGGAGCAGGAGGACAGTTCACAGCAGGGAGCAATTAACAGATTGCAGTTAATAGAACATTTTATTAGCATCAAAGCTGAAGAAAGAGGCAGAATAAGATCGAAAGATGGGGCTAGGTGTGAGGAGCAAGAACATATCACTATGCACTATAAATTTCAAGTATGATACATGGCATTAAAGTCAGGGAAAAAGCAGTAGAACCAGTTAGAACAGAGGAAGAGGAGAACATGGGATTCTGGGGTGCAGTGGGTACTCTGGATTAAGAGATAGTTGTCCCATGATCTTCCAATTACTCTGAACCCCCCGCCACCCTGAAGAGAGCGACAAAGCAAAACATTCCTCCTCAGGAACTCCCAAAGCCCCTCCGCCACTAAAAGTACAAAACTGTGGATGGAAACCGTATGCACCATAGAACGTTGCCCTGCTGGTAGATTTTTGGATATGATTATTAATAGCAAACTCGGTCAATGGTAAGTAAGATGCCCAATCCTCCTGGTTTTTGGAGACAAAACACCTGAGGTAAGTCTCCAAATTCTGATTAGTATGCTCGGTCTGTCCATTTGACTGAAAATGGAAAGAAGAGGAAAAGGACAGCTGCACCCCCGTTCGAGTACAGAACACTTTCCAGAACTTAGAAACAAATTGGGTCCCCCAATCTGACACCACATCGGAATGATCCCGTGAAGCTTCAAGATCTCATTCACAAAAACCTGAGCAAGAGTTCTGGCATTTGGAAGTAATGGTAAATTGATGAAACAAACCGTTTTACTGAACCTATCCAAAGCCACCAGAACCAGTCTTGCCTGCCGATACCAGTAGGTCAGTAAAGAAATCCATGAACAATTGTGTCCATGGTCTCCTAGGAATGAGCAATGGAAGAAGAGAACCAGATGGGTATGCGATAATTTAGAATGCGAGCAAACACTGCAAGCAGTCACCTGTTCAACCACATACCAGTGCAACCCCAGCCACTAAAAACGATGAGGAAGGAGGTCTGCGGTTGCCTTACCCCCTGGATAACCAGCAAGTACAGAGTTATGACATTCCCAAATTACCTTACAGTGCAAATCAGACGATACAAATAACCTCCCCTAAATGAAGGAGTCAGAGGCTTCCCCAGAACCTCCAACACCTCACCCTCCAGGTCAGGGTATAAGGCCAAGATGACTACCCCCTTTGCAAAATTGGGGCAGGGTCCTCATAGTCACCACCACCAGGGAAGCTCCGGGACAAAGCATGCACCTTGGTGGTTTTAACTCCTGGATGGAAAATGACCTCAAAATTGAATCTAGTAAAGAACAGGGACCACCTAGCTTGTGGCATGGTTTGGACAGGATTAATGCCCTGCCCTCTCAGGGTTAATTGTTGTGGCCTTCTTTTGGATCTTGGAGGGATATTTATACCCATGCTGGACTAGGATTCTCTGTCAGTTATACTTTCGTTTTGTCTTTGTGCCTGACCCCCTGGTGTTCGTGTGCATACTGTGTTGTTTGTTTGCTCTCCATGCTCAATCTGTTCTGTTTGATTCTCTCGGGTTCTGACCTCCGGCTTCCACCTGACTATCATCTGCCTCACCCTCCTGTACCTCGCTTATCTCCCGGTTATTGAACTCGGCACTTTGACTGCTCTCTGGTGCCGTTTGCCTCCTTGGCGCCTGGCTCCATCCCTGGTCGCTCCCCCTCTGTCACATGGTTCAGGTCCTGCTTGCTACCCGGTGAGTTCTCCACCATTCTACTCTGGGCACCCTTACTGCGGAGAGTAGTCTTCCGGCAGTAGTTACACCCGGGATCCCTGACAGCTTGTCTAGGGTTTAGACGTTTAGTCGATTGAAGATATGACAGGTTCTTGTGGTCCGTAATAACAGTAAAAGGTTGGACTGCCCACTCCAATCATTGTTGCCATTTTTCAAACTCCCATTTCATTGCCAACAGCTCCCTATTACCCAGGTCATAATTTCTTTCAGCTGAGGATAATTTTTGGTAAAGAAGGCACATGGATGCCATTTACCAGGGGACGGACCCTGAGACAACTCAGCCCCCACCCCCATCTCCGACACATTCACTTCTACAATAAAAGGTTAAGAAACATCGGGTTGACTGAGTATAGGAGCAGAGTCAAAACAACTCTTTAAGGAGGAAAAACCCTGCTGAGCAGCATCCGACCATTTAGAAAAATCAGACGCCTTCCTTGTCATGACAGTAAGGGGTTTCACCATTACCAAATAATTTTGAATCAACTTCCGTAAAAATTAGTAAAGCCCAGAAAACGCTGTAATGCTTTCAGGTTCTCGGGACGGTCCCAAACAAGTACTGCACAAATCTTCTCCGGATCCATCCAAAAACCTAAAGATGACAACAGGTACCCCAAAAACTGCACCTCCTGGACAGCAAAATCACATTTCTCTAGTTTGGCATAAAGCTTGTTAACACTTAATATCTGATGCACCTGTCTCACATACCCACGATGTGTCTCCAAATCAGTTGAATAAACCAAAATGTCATCCAGATAGACCACCACAAACCTGCCCACCAAATGATGGAAAATATAATTTATGGAATGCTGGAATACCGCCAGTGCATTAGTGAGCCCGAAAGGCATAACCAGACTCTCAAAATGTTCCTCAGGGGTAACCAGGTTATAGACCCCCCTTAAATCCAACTTAGAAAAAACCTTAGCTCCCACAACCTGGTTGAATAAATCTGGAATCAGAGGAAGAGGATATGAATCTCGGATTGTAATTAGATTCAATTCCTGGAAATCTAAACAGGGACAGAGACCGCCATCTTTCTTTCTCGTGAAAAAGAACCCTGCCACCACAGGCGAAGATGAAGGTCTGATAAGTCACTTCTCAAGACTCTCAGTAATAAAATATTTCATGGCTTGCCTCTCAGGACAGGCCAGAGAGATTGCACAGTCTGGAATTGGGTAGTTTAGCTCCGGGAGTCCAGTTAATAAAACAGTCATATGTACGCTGGGGGGGGGGAAATCTGGACACCCCTTCTCAGAAAATACGTCATCAAAATGAGAAAAAAAGACAGGAAAGGCCCCCCATAGATACTGCAGAAATGGAAATGTTTACACAGTTCTCATGGCAGTAATCTCCCCACTCCACAATATTTCTTGATTGCCAATCCACTATTGGATTATGTTTCACCAACCGGGGTTGTCTAGTCTATGCTAGCTCAATATTTTCTTACAATGCCCACTGACAGTGTGCTCTCTTGCCAGCTTGTCACTTCCCATCAGAGCAAGTGAAGGAGGGCACTGTCACTGTGCTTCCAAGCATTTTGTGGTTAACCCCGTCTTCTCTCTCTAAAATTATGCTCCTACCAGAGCCACTGCACAACTATACCAGCCACACACCTCTCAGTTGCCTATAGTTTTTCATAGTGCTAAACAATACAATGCTTGGAATGTACTCTCCTCCATACCCTTGGTAGCAACAAGCCAGAACTTTTTAATATTCATATAATTTGTCTCTGCTGTTTTGTCTCCAGAAATAAGGGTATGAGTTTTGTTTGGCTTAAAAAAAAGCCTTTGAATTGCCTAATATTTTTGTGATTAGCAAACCAGTTGCAAACCACAAAAAAGAGATAACATTTTTCACATCTGGTTGAAAAGCCATTACTTCTTCACAGTCAAAATGTTATAGTTCACCTGTTTTGATTTTCTTCTGAAAGGATAATTTTTAGATAGCTTAAAAAAGCTATAACTTCTTCATTTAGCAAAGTGTAAAGTTTTTTACCACCCAAACAGGGATAATTGTTAGACCCAATTTTGTAAAAAAAAAAAAAACAGGCCACAGCTTTTTCCATTGCTTCTTCCAGCACCTGTCTATAAAAACAGTAATGCATGCATCTGCCTATCCCCCCAAAAAAGATAATTTTTAGACCTTTTATGCAATCTAGGAAGCCTAAGAGATCTTATATTGCAGTATGTTATGAAATACACTGTTGGTTATCTCTGATTATCATCTAAATTCCCCTATCCAGATAAATGGAAATCATTTGAACATTAAAAAGGTTATGTTTGCATTACAGAGCTCAAAATGTGTTTACGTGATGTCAGGGGAACTCACAGTGTTCCATACATATTTTCCAGGCAATTATAGGCTTTTAGCTGCAAATCAAATTTTGAGGGTAACTGGTGAACTTGGCGAATTTGAATTTCAAAATATCCTGTCATCTTATCTATCTATCTATCTATCTATCTATCTATCTATCTATCTATCTATCATCTATCTATCTACAGAAATATCATCATATTTCATGTGCTCCAACTGGCTATATAAAAATGGAAGTATTGTAGGTTTGGATATTCTTTTAAGGGCTGGCATACACAGCCATATAACACAGCAACAGCGACACAATGTTTCTTACAAAGCACTCGGCCCAATGTTATACAAAGGGACTGTGAAGATCTGCTATTATTTTCTCATGCTGATTCAGCATGAGAAGATAATCACAGCATGCTGCAAGTACATCCGAGAGTCAGATCGCTTGTACCCATGTGTAACGAGAATGGTGCTGGAACCACTGTGCCGTGGACCGAGGAGAGCCTGGAGGGGCATGACTAGGCGAACACCTAATTCTTCACTAGGCTCTCTGATGGTGGGGTTAGGCTTGGCTTAAGACGGACTCCAGGTGCTACTCCAGGATGAACCTTGGACACAAGGCAGCTGACCCCAGATCGCATGCACCCATATGTAATGAGAATGGTGGTGGAACCACTGTGTCATGGACCAAGCAGAGTCTGGAGGGGCGTCACTAGGCGAACACCTGACTCTTCACTAGAGCCCCTGATGGTGGGGTTAGGCTTGTCTCAAGATGGATGACAGGTGCTGCTCCAGGACAGACCTTGAACACAAGGCAGCTGACACCCAAAAGGGTAGGGAGATGGCACAGCCTGGAAAGGGATGACTCGGCTGTAAAGGCAGGCATGGATGGAATACAGGAATGACTGGTGCTGCCAATAATGGCTGGTATACTGGCAGGCAAGACTGGTGCAGGCAGGTATGACTGGTATACAGGCAGGCATTGCAGGTGCAGGCCAGCATTGGCTAATATATAGGCAGGTGCAGGCAGGTACGGCTTGTATACAGGTGGGCACAACAGGTGCAGCCAGGTAGGACTGGTATACAGTCCTACATGGCAGGAGCAGGCAGGTACAGACTGGTATAGAGGCAGGCACAGGCAGGTACTTGGCAAGTACTAGAAGATAAACTAGGACAGATGACCGGAGAACTAGCAAGGATGCCAACAAGCAGAGTTAACAAGTTCCTCAGGCTCCTCCCAACAGCCATTGGCTGGGGAAACTTTAGGATGGTAGAATGATGCACAATATTAGGGCTAGCGGAACGCACCAAATAATAACGAGGTGCGTTCGCAGCCCGGGGTCCACTGTACAGAGATGGTACCTGCTGCTGAGTAATGGCGGATGGACACTTGCTCACACGTGGGTTAGACTTCACCCAGTGTGTATGGAACCGAACTCTGTTGCTTCACAGAGTCGCCAATAATACGCTGCGCCCTGTTAGCAGACACAGGGTGCAGCTGCAAGACACTAGTGGGGCACTGTGAATCACCCCCACTAAACTGGTGATTGGACTCGCTTGGACCATTGGTGGCTTTTGAGCCCTTGCCAGAGGACGCCCCGAGTCAGATGCAAAGTCCAAGCGGGAATTCCCACCCTACACTGACAGGCTGTTAGGAAAGCGCACTGATTGCACATGGTGCCGTAAAGACGGGCACTGCAACGTGTGCTGAGTGTGCAGATTAGCACTGTTGGGCTCTAGGTAGCTTCCACCATTCGCGAGCAGTCAACAACACTAGGGATGGGAATGATTCGGAGCTTTCATCCATCGACAGACATTCATCTACACACACACACATTAGCAAGTTTAAACTAGAGCATGGCCGTGCGGCCATGCAAACCTTTTATAGAGGAAACTCTCCGGGACCTTCCTAGTGGTCCAATCGGAGCTGCTACAGGACCTGAGCATGTGACCCCTGACCTCCAATGAGAGGTTGTTTCTTGGGCATGCTCAGTACAGGAAAAGCAGGACTTAGTCCCAGGAGCATCTGCTCACCACTGAACAGTGCTGGTTACAATGGCTGAACCTGGAAGGGCAGCAGTAATGTCTCTGCTAAGCAGGCTCCACTGCGGCTGGAGAAGAATGGGAGACCGCAGCGGAGGTGGTTCAAGATTCTCCCTGTGCAGCAGTGGGAACTCAACAACTAACATTACCCCCTCCTTGGACCTCGCTACGTTTGAAGGCAGCAATGAGCTGCGGAGCCCGAATGTGCTCAGCAGGCTCCCAGGACCTGTCCTCTGAGCCATAACCCTTCCAATTTACCCCCCCCCAATTTTTTGCCGCGTACCACCTTATATCCCAACATAGCATTCACCTCATAATCATCCAAAGATGAACCCGATGTCCCAGCAGATGACTCAGAAAACCGAGACATGTGAACGGGCTTAAGAAGGGACACATGAAAGGTGTCGGTGATACCTAGGTGTGGAGGAAGGGCCAGACGGTAGAACACAGGGTTAACCTGTTCCAGGACCTTGAAGGGACCCACGTAGCGAGGTGCAAACTTAGTGGACTCAACTCACAGCCTGATATTACGGGCGGCGAGCCACACTAAGTCGCTAGGAGCAAAAGTCAGAGCGGGGCGCCGATGTGCATCGGCGGAGGACCTCATTCTCTCCTTCGAAGCCCGGATGGCATCCTGTATGTGGTCCCAAAGGTCATGTGCCTCCACAGCCCAGTCTGCCACCCTGGAATTGGTGGAAGACACGGGCATAGGCACAGGAACCCGCAGATGCTGGCTGTAGTTAAGGAGGAATGGGGTCTGCCTAGTGGAGTCGGCTACGGTGTTGCTCAGTGCAAACTCCGCCCACGGTAGCAAGGATGCCCAGTCATCTTGCCTGTCTGAAACAAAATGTCACAGATATGTGACCAGGGTCTGGTTGGCCCTCTCTACCAACCCATTCATCTCGGGATAGTATGCTGAAGATAGATTCAGCTCGATGATGAGTAGGCAACAAAGCTGTCTCCAGAACCGAGACGCAAACTGGGGACCCCGGTCACTGACAATTTTGTCCGGCATACCGTGTAGGTGGAAAACATTTTTAATAAACAATGCTGCCAAGACCCGTGCAGAAGGTAGCCATGGAAGAGGCACCAAGTGCACTATTTTGGAAAATTGGTCGGTGATGACCCAAATAATGGTGCAGCCACGGGACTTGGGTAAGCCCACCACAAAGTCCATCCCGACCATCTCCCAGGGCCTGTCCGCCACCGGCAGGGGGTAAAGTAACCCAGCTGGCCGTTGTCGAGGAGACTTATTCTTGGCACAGGAGACACACGCCCAAATATAGTCTTCAAAGTCACGGGCCACATGTGGCCACCAGTACGTCCTTGCCAGAAGCTCAGATGTCCTTTTGGTCCCAAAGTGTCCACCCACCCTGGATGCGTGAGCCCGAGAGAGAACCTCCAGTCGCAAATTTGATGGCACAAAAGTCTTGCTCGGGGGTACAGACTCTAGCGAAACCGGAGCCACGGTCCTCAGGCTCTCAGAAGAAACAATTACCCGAGGCTCCTCCTCCTCCACTGATGATACTACGGAGCGGGAGAGAGCGTCGGCACGGATGTTCTTCTCCCCGGAAAGATAATGGAGAGTAAAATGGAAATTGGAGAAGAACAAGGACCATCTAGCCTGGCGAGAATTTAGCCACTGTGCAGTCTGCAAGTAAACCAAATGTTTGTGGTCGGTATGGACTTGGAAGGGAAAACGAGCCCCCTCCAGGAGGTGTCTCCACTCCGAGAAGGCCAACTTCAGAGCAACTCCCTGTCACCGATGGAATAATTCCTCTCCGCCGGTGTGAAGGTCTTAGAGAAAAAGAAGCAATGATGCTTCCGACCTTGAGCATCCTTTTGGAATAGCACTGCTCCAGCACCGACAGATGAGGCATCCACATCCATTATGAAACATCTATCTACATCGGGGTGATGTAGAATGGGGGCGCTAGCAAAGTGGAATTTAATAGAGAATAAGGCCTTGGAGACCTTCTCCGACCACAATTTGGGATTTGCTCCCTTTTTGGTGAGGACAACCAAGGGAGCTACCAAAGTTGAGAAGTGGGGAACGAACTGGCGAAATTAATGAACCCCATTAAGCACTGCACCGCTTTGAGAGAATGGGGTTCCTGCCAGTCCATCACAGCCTGTAGCTTGGCAGGATCCATAGCCAATCCCTGGGTGGAGATGATATAGCCAAGGAAAGGCAAGGACTCCTGCTCAAACACACACTTCTCCAACTTGGCGTAGAGGGAGTTTGCCCATAGGAGGTCGAAGACTTTGCAAACATCTCTCCGGTGGGAGTCTATATCTGGAGAGTAGATGAGAATTTCATCCAGATGGACTGCAAACGAGGTGGAGAGCATATCCCGGAAGATATCATTCACAAAGTCTTGGAAAATGGCAGGAGCATTACAGAGCCCAAAGGGCATCACCAGATATTTATAGTGCCCGTCCCTGCTGTTAAATGCCATCTTCCATTTGTCCCCCTCACGGATGCGAATCAGGTTGTAAGCACCCCACAGATCAAGTTTAGTAAATACCCTCGCTCCCCGCAACCTATTGAGTAGCTCTGATATCAGAGGCAGAGGGTATTTGTTCTTAACAGTGATGGTGTTAAGACCCCTGCAATCAATGCATGGATGTAGTTCTCTGTTCTTCTTCTGCACGAAGAAGAACCCTGCCACTGCAGATGACACTGGCTTCCTAATGAATCCTCTTGCCAGATTCTCCTGGATGTATTGGGACATCGCCTCTGTCTCTGGGAGAGACAGGGGATAGACTCGACCCCGGGGAGGCTCTGCACCAGGCAAGAGGTCAATAGGACAGTCATAGGGGCAGTGGGGCGGAAGGGTCTCTGCAGCCCTCTTGGAGAATACGTCCGCATAGGGCCAATAGTGCTTGAGGAGAGAGGAAAGATCTGCGGGTTCTTCAGTAGTAGCAACCTAAACGCACTCCCTCAGACTTCTGCCCTCACAAGATTCACTCCATCCCAATACCTCAGGACCACTTTATATGAGGGGAGGGGTAACGTAACCAGGGTATCCCTAGCAAAATCGCGTCTATTCCCTCGGGAATGACAAGAAGGGAAATAATCTCCTGATGGGATGGAGACATATATAATGAAAATGGGAGTTTATACTAGCAAGTTTATACTAGCGCATGGCCGTGCGGCCATGCAAACCTTTTATAGAGGAAGCTCTCGGGACCTTCCTTGTGGTCCAATAGGAGCACCTACAGGACCTGAGCATGTGATCCCTGACCTCCAATGAGAGAAGGAAGGGGGTCGGGCCTGGAAGGGCAGTAGGAACCAAGCGCACAGTATCTGCCTGAGCCAGACGCTGGGACTGATGTCTCTGCTGAGCAGGCTCCACTGCAGTAGGAGATGAAAGGGAGACCGCAGCGGAGGTGGTTCGAGATTCCCTCTGTGTAGCGGCGGGAACTTGACACCTAACACACTGTCCCTTAAAGAGACCAGGAGGGAGTGCACCATATGCACATTGTCTGGGGATCTGCCAGTTGGGCATAGACCTTGGGACCAAGCAGCAGGAAGAGGACTCGCAGCCTGAGGGCCTGGGCGGTGAGTATTCTGGCATCCCTACCGGGGAGAGGAGTAAGGGAATCATGCAGGGACGTCGACACTACACTATAATTCAGTCTGATTACTGCGGACACCAGCAATGGAGGAGATGGAAAAATTACTTTGTGTGTGTCACCCCTGCGTAAAAATACAAATCATCTCCATTTTGTCAATCTTTTTATAATAAAATCCTGATTTTTATCATGTTATTTTCTGATGATAAATTCTCTCAAAGTTTAATTGTGCAATGCAAAATAAAAAATAGGCTGAACCTGACTTCATAGGACTGGATTCCCTTTGAGCACCAAATCACCTCTTCTCACCTTTATAACTCTCCGCTCTTCTCCTTCTCCCTGTTGAGTCTCTTTGAACTATTGGTACGTGAGGAGCCATCTCTTACTTATAGTAGTTCTTGCTCCTCAACTTTCACCATTCTCTATAATTCTTTTGCTTTTAGCACTGTGAATCTATAGTGCCGCTAATTAATTCAGAAGCCCTATTCAATGTGTCTGTGGCTTCCAAATGACACTAAAAACAAGATCACAGAATAAACTGGTGAGGAATAAATAAAGACTTAATTTATCATAAATTACTAAAATATTGTTTGAAAACACAAAGTCACATTGTAGACAATCACATTTACAAAATCACATCAGATTGGCTAGAATTGAGCAGCTGCCCAGAATATTTTGTTCTAGGGACACAACATATAATGTTTAGGTCACACAAGATATTTCCCTCCACATTAGGAACTTTCTGATGCATCTTCTGAAAAAGAAAACTGATTTATAATGTAAAACAAGTGATAGAAGTAACAGAACATATTATATATATATATATATATATATATATATATATATATATATATAAATTCATCTCATGATATTCGGAAACTTGAGTACTTATGAGTTAAGGGTACTTATGCCTCAGCGCCACTGTTTAACGGTGCTGAGAAATATGTGGATGGGGCCCCCCAACATCAGAAATTCACTGGGGTCTCGGCTTCTGGGGGTAGCTGAGGCCCCAGGGAACATGATTCGGGTTGGTTTTTACCGACCCCAGTGTTGTGATCACCGTTATTCACGGAATAATGACGACAGCAAAAATCTAGCACATCAGAAGAGAGAGAAATGGGGTCCCCCGAGCCCCTCCAATACCTCTGGTGTCCCTGGACCCTCCTGTATCCCCAGTCCTGTCTCCAGCTGTCAGGGTCATCTTCCGGGAAGAAAATGGTGGGCGCATGCGCAGTGCGCTCGTCGAGATCTTCTGACCTCCAACAATAGGACATTTTTCCCATTGCTTCATTTTGGTCTCCGTGATAGACCCTATCACAGTGATCAAAATAAAAAAAATAGTAAATTAGTAAATCAAACTCCCCTTTATCACCCCCTTAGTTAGTTAAATATAATGAAATTAAAACAAAGTATTTATTTCCATTTTTCCATTAAGGTTAGGGTTAGGGATGGGGCTAAGGTTAGGGTTGGGGCTAGGGTTGGGCTAGGGTTAGGGTTGGGGCTAGGGTTGGGCTACGGTTAGGGTTGGGGCTAGAGTTAGGATTTAGGCTAGGATAGGGTTGTGACTAGGGATAAGGTTTGAGGCTAAGATTAGGGTTGGGGTAGGGTTAGAGTTAGGGTTTGGTTAGGGTTGGGGCTAGGGTTAGGGTTGGGCTTGGGTTAGGGTTGGGGCTAGGGTAAGGGTTGGGGCTAGGGTTAGGGTTGGGGCTAGGGTTGTGGTTAATTTTATGGTTGTGGCTATAGTTGGGATTATGGTTAGGGTTGAGGTTAGAGGCATAGGGTTGTGGTTACGGTTATGGCTAGGTTTGGGATTAGGGTTAGGGTGTGTTGGGGTTAGGGTTGGAGTTAGAATTGGGGGTTCCACATCAGGGTGTCTGGAAATGCGACATGGTGACCACCATTGATTCCAGCCAATTTTGCATTCAAAAATTCAAACAGTGCTCCCTCACTTCTGAGCCACCATGTGCTCAAACAGTGGCTTTCCCTCACATACGGAGTATCGGCGTACTCAGGAGAAATTGCTCAACAAATCTTGTTGTCCATTTTCTCCTGATACCCTTTTGAAATTAAAAAAAGTTGGTTCCAAAGTAATTTTTAAAAAAAAAAAAAAAGTCAAATGTTCATTTTTTCCTTTTACACTGCTTTAGTTCCCGTAAAGCACCTGAAGGGTTAATAAACTTCTTGAATGTGGTTTTGCACACCTGGAGAGATGCCGTTTTTAGAATGGTGTAACTTTTGGGTATTTTCTGTTATATTTACTTCCCATACTCACTTCAAACGTGAGGTGGTCCCTAAAAAAAATAATTTAGCAAATTTTGTTGGAAAAATTAGAAATCGCTGGTCAATTTTGAACCCTTACAACGTCCAAAACAAAAACAAATTATGCTTCAAAAATTATGCTGATGTAATGATGGCATGTGGGAAATGTTATTTGTTAACTATTTTGTGTGACACCACTCTCTGGTTTAAAGGTACAAAAATAAAAATTTGAAAATTGCTAAATTTTCTAAATTTTTGCTAAATGTTAGTTTTTTTCATAAATAAACGCAAGTTATATCAAAGAAATTTTACCACCAACATGAAGGACAGTATGTCCTGAAAAACCAGTCTCAGAATCAGTGGGATACGTTGAAGCGTTCCAGAGCTATAAACTCATAAAGTGACAGTGGTCAGAATTGTAAAAATTGGCTTAGTCATTAAGTACCAAATTGGCTCTGTCACTAAGGGGTTAAAAATTATTTTCCACATTTGGTTTGAAGACGAAACATCTACTGGTCAGCTTCAAATATTTAGCTTTTTTACATAAAAAGTGGCCAATTGTAGTCTCAAAATGAATCAAATAAAATTCCCCCAAAGTCTTTTAAACCCCTGCAATTCCTACAAACAAGTGGCCATGTGTTGTGAACTCTGTTTTTGGGCTCCCTCTAGTGGTCACAAGCGGTACTGTGTAGTGTTGTCTTTCTGCAGGTTGGCAGCATCAGCTGGTTCGTTATCCTTGGTTGGTTTCCTATTTAGCTCACCTGGATACTCAGTTCCTTGCCTGCTCTCAATGTATTCAGTGCTCTTCAGATTCCTTGTGACTACCTTGCTCCCAGTCTCTCCAAGACAAGCTAAGTTTTTGTTTGATCATTTTTTGATTATCAGCATTTATTATGTTTTTTAGTCCAGCTCGTTAAAATGTGATTTCCTCGCTTGCTGGTTGCTCTAGAGGACTGAGTTTCTCCCCCCACACCGTTAGTTGGTGCGGGGGTTCTTGAAATCTCAGTGTGGATATTTTGTAAGGGTTTTTTACTGACCGCACAGACCCCTTTACTATTTTCTGCTATCTAGTATTAGTGGGCCTCATTTGCTAAATCTGTTTTCACCCCTGTGTATGTGCCTTCCTCTTTCCTCACCGTTATTATATGTTGGGGGCTTCTATATCTTTGGGGATTATTTCTCTGGAGGCAAGAGAGGTCTTTCTTTCTCTCTAGGGGTAGTTAGTTCCTCAGGCTGGCTCGAGATGTCTAGGATTTTTAGGCACGTTCACCGGCTACTTCTAGTGTGTTTGGATAGGTTCAGATTTGCGGTCAGTCCAGTTTGCCACCTCCCTAGAGCTTGTACTATGTATGTTACTTAGCTGGAGTAATTTGTGATCCTCAACCACTAAGGATCATAACAGTAGAGCAGGCCTAAAAAGTGTTTAATGCATCGCAGAAGTGGGATAAAAAGAAGACCTGAGTACATTTTTTTTTCTCTCCTCCCGCTTTTCCTTTGCTGCAGTCTGTTTAGCTTCTTTCATCCCCTTGAACTCTGGGTGGTTTTGAGCTCAGCTGCAGACATGAATGTTCAGACTCTGACTTCTAGTGTGGATCATCTGACTGCACGGGTGCAAAGTATTCAGGATTTTGTTATTCATAGCCCTATGTCAGAACCAAAGATACCCATTCCTGAGTTGTTTTCTGGTGATAGATCTAGGTTTCTAAACTTTAAGAATAATTGTAAGTTATTTCTATCTCTGAGACCTCGTTCCTCTGGTGATTCCGCTCAGCAAGTTAAAATTGTTATCTCCTTGTTGCGTGGCGACCCTCAAGATTGGGCTTTCTCTCTGGCGCCAGGAGATCCTGCATTGCTTAATGTAGATGCATTTTTTCTGGCTCTTGGACTGCTTTATGAGGAGCCTAATCTTGAGAATCAGGCAGAAAAAGCGTTGCTGGCTATCTCTCAAGGTCAGGATGAAGCAGAGGTGTATTGTCAAAAATTTCGGAAATGGTCGGTGCTTACTCAATGGAATGAGTGTGCCCTGGCTGCAAATGTCAGAGAAGGTCTTTCTGAGGCCGTTAAGAATGTTTTGGTGGGGTTTCCCACCCCTACAAGTCTGAGTGATTCTATGGCTTTAGCCATTCAGGTTGATCGGCGTTTGCGGGAGCGCAAATCTGCTCATCCTTTGGCGGTATTTTCTGAACAGACACCTGAGTCTATGCAATGTGACCGAATTCTGACCAGAATTGAGCGACAAAGTCATAGACGTCAAAATGGGTTGTGCTTTTACTGTGGTGATTCTACTCATGTTATCTCAGCATGCTCTAAACGCTTAAAAAAATCGCTAAACCTGTCACCATTGGTACTATGCAGCCTAAATTTATTTTGTCTGTTACTTTGATTTGTTCTTTGTCATCCTACCCGGTTATGGCTTTTGTGGATTCGGGTGCTGCCCTGAATCTGATGGATTTGTCGTTTGCCAGGCGCTGTGGTTTTGTCCTGGAGCCTTTGGAATTTCCTATTCCTCTGAGGGGAATTGATGCTACGCCATTGGCTGAGAATAAGCCTCAGTATTGGACGCAAATGACCATGTGCATGACTCCCGTACATCAGGAGGTGATTCGCTTTCTTGTTCTGCATAATTTGCATGATGTTGTCGTTTTGGGTCTGCCATGGCTGCAGGCTCATAATCCAGTTTTAGATTGGAAAGCTATGTCTGTGTCAAGTTGGGGTTGTCAGGGAATTCATGGCGATGCTCCGTTGGTGTCTATTGCTTCTTCCACTCCTTCTGAGGTCCCTGAGTTTTTGTCTGACTACCAGGATGTATTTGATGAACCCAGGTCCAGTGCCCTGCCCCCTCATAGGGATTGTGACTGTGCTATAAATTTAATTCCTGGTAGTAAATTCCCTAAGGGACGACTTTTTAATCTGTCTATACCAGAGCATGCCACGATGCGGAGTTATATAAAGGAGTCTTTGGAGAAGGGACATATTCGCCCATCCTCTTCCCCTCTTGGTGCAGGATTTTTTTTTGTGGCCAAGAAGGACGGTTCTTTGAGACCTTGTATAGATTATCGTCTTCTGAATAAGATCACAGTCAAATTTCAGTATCCTTTACCACTATTGTCTGATTTGTTTGCTCGGATTAAGGGTGCCAGTTGGTTCACCAAGATAGATCTCCGTGGTGCGTATAACCTTGTGCGCATTAAGCAGGGAGATGAATGGAAAACAGCATTTAATACGCCTGAAGGCCATTTTGAGTACTTGGTGATGCCTTTTGGACTCTCTAATGCTCCTTCTGTGTTTCAGTCTTTCATGCATGACATCTTCCGAGAATATCTGGATAAATTTATGATTGTTTATCTCGATGACATTTTGGTCTTTTCTGATGATTGGGAGTCCCATGTGAAGCAGGTCAGGATGGTGTTTCAGGTCCTGCGTGCTAATGCTTTATTTGTGAAGGGCTCAAAATGCCTCTACGGAGTACAGAAGGTCTCCTTTTTGGGTTTTATTTTTTCTCCTTCTACTGTGGAGATGGACCCAGTCAAGGTCCAGGCTATTCATGACTGGACTCAGCCCACGTCTGTTAAGAGTCTTCAGAAGTTCTTGGGTTTTGCTAATTTTTACCGTCGTTTCATCGCTAATTTTTCTAGCGTGGTTAAACCTTTGACGGATTTGACCAAGAAGGGTTCTGATGTGACTAATTGGTCTCCTGCGGCCGTGGAGGCCTTTTGGGAGCTGAAGCACCGGTTTTCTTCAGCTCCAGTCTTATGTCAGCCAGATGTCTCTCTCCCCTTCCAGGTCGAGGTTGATGCTTCTGAGATTGGAGCAGGGGCTGTTTTGTCGCAGAGAAGCTCTGATAGCTCTGTGATGAAACCATGTGCTTTCTTTTCAAGAAAGTTTTCGCTTGCCGAGCAGAATTATGATGTTGGTAATCGGGAGTTGTTGGCTATGAAGTGGGCATTTGAGGAGTGGCGACATTGGCTCGAAGGAACTAAACATCGTGTGGTGGTCTTGACTGATCACAAAAATCTGATTTACCTTGAATCTGCCAAGCGCCTGAATCCTAGACAGGGTCGTTGGTCGTTGTTTTTCTCCCGTTTCAACTTCGTGGTCTCATATCTGCCGGGTTCGAAGAACGTGAAAGCTGATGCACTTTCTAGGAGTTTTGTGCCTGACTCTCCGGGAGTTTCTGAGCCGGCTGGTATTCTCAGAGAGGGAGTGATTTTGTCTGCCAATTCCCCAGATTTGCGACGAGTGCTGCAGAAATTTCAGGCGGATAGACCTGACCGTTGTCCACCAGAGAGACCGTTTGTCCCGGATAGATGGACCAGCAGAGTTATTTCTGAGGTTCATTCTTCGGTGTTGGCGGGTCATCCTGGGATTTTCGGTACCAGAGATTTGGTGGCTAGGTCCTTCTGGTGGCCTTCCTTGTCGCGGGATGTGCGTTCCTTTGTGCAGTCTTGTGGGATTTGTGCTCGGGCTAAGCCTTGCTGTTCTCGTGCCAGCGGTTTGCTTTTGCCTTTGCCTATTCTGAAAAGGCCTTGGACGCACATTTCCATGGATTTTATTTCGGATCTTCTGGTATCTCAGAAAATGTCTGTCATCTGGGTGGTGTGTGATCGTTTTTCCAAGATGGTCCATTTGGTGCCCTTGCCTAAGTTGCCTTCTTCCTCCGATTTGGTTTCTCTATTTTTTCAGAATGTGGTTCGCTTGCACGGCATTCCTGAAAATATTGTGTCTGATAGAGGATCCCAGTTTGTGTCCAGGTTTTGGCGGACTTTTTGTGCTAAGATGGGCATTGATTTGTCTTTTTCGTCGGCCTTCCATCCTCAGATTAATGGCCAAACCGAGCGAACTAATCAGACGTTGGAAACTTATTTGAGATGTTTTGTTTCTGCTGATCAGGATGATTGGGTGACTTTTTTGCCGTTGGCCGAGTTTGCCCTTAATAATCGGGCTAGTTCTGCTACTTTGGTTTCGCCTTTTTTCTGCAATTCTGGTTTCCATCCTCGTTTTTCCTCGGGTCAGGTTGAGCCTTCTGACTGTCCTGGGGTGGATTCTGTGGTGGATAGGTTGCAGCAGATTTGGAACCATATGGTGGAAAATTTGAGGTTGTCACAAGAGAAGGCTCAGCGCTTTGCCAACCGCCGCCGCGGTGTGGGTCCCCGACTTCGTGTTGGGGATTTGGTGTGGCTGTCTTCTCGGTATGTTCCTATGAAGGTCTCCTCTCCTAAATTCAAGCCTCGCTTCATCGGTCCTTATAAGATCTTGGAGATCCTTAACCCGGTGTCTTTTCGTTTGGATCTCCCAGCATCGTTTGCCATTCATAATGTGTTCCATAGGTCTTTGTTGCAGAGGTATGTGGTACCTGTGGTTCCTTCTGTTGAGCCTCCTGCTCCGGTGCTGGTCGAGGGCGAATTGGAGAGTGGAAAGTGGAGAAGATTTTGGATTCTCATATCTCTAGACGGAGGCTTCAGTATTTGGTGAAGTGGAAGGGCTATGGTCAGGAGGATAATTCCTGGGTTGTCGCCTCTGATGTTCATGCGGCCGATTTGGTTCGTGCCTTCAACACGGCTCATCCTGATCGCCCTGGGGGTCTTGATGAGGGTTCGGTGACCCCTCCTCAAGGGGGGGTACTGTTGTGAACTCTGTTTTTGGGCTCCCTCTAGTGGTCACAAGCGGTATTGTGTAGTGTTGTCTTTCTGCAGGTTGGCAGCATCAGCTGGTTCGTTATCCTTGGTTGGTTTCCTATTTAGCTCACCTGGATACTCAGTTCCTTGCCTGCTCTCAATGTATTCAGTGCTCTTCAGATTCCTTGTGACTACCTTGCTCCCAGTCTCTCCAAGACAAGCTAAGTTTTTGTTTGATCATTTTTTGATTATCAGCATTTATTATGTTTTTTAGTCCAGCTCGTTAAAATGTGATTTCCTCGCTTGCTGGTTCCTCTAGGGGACTGAGTTTCTCCCCCCACACCGTTAGTTGGTGCGGGGGTTCTTGAAATCTCAGTGTGGATATTTTGTAAGGGTTTTTTACTGACCGCACAGACCCCTTTACTATTTTCTGCTATCTAGTATTAGTGGGCCTCATTTGCTAAATCTGTTTTCACCCCTGTGTATGTGCCTTCCTCTTACCTCACCGTTATTATATGTTGGGGGCTTCTATATCTTTGGGGATTATTTCTCTGGAGGCAAGAGAGGTCTTTCTTTCTCTCTAGGGGTAGTTAGTTCCTCAGGCTGGCTCGAGACGTCTAGGATTTTTAGGCACATTCACCGGCTACTTCTAGTGTGTTTGGATAGGTTCAGATTTGCGGTCAGTCCAGTTTGCCACCTCCCTAGAGCTTGTCCTTTGTATGTTACTTAGCTGGAGTAATTTGTGATCCTCAACCACTAAGGATCATAACAGCCATGGCCTCCGCTAGGAGAAGACCTGTCATTGTAACCATCCCTCGCCGAAGACGAAATTAAAGAGACAGGCAATGGACAAACATGAGATATATGGAGATACAGCAAAGTCTGATAGATGAGGTGGTTTCTTTATAAGTTTCCCATTAAATAAAAACATCTGAAAGGAAATTGCGAGTCATGAGCCAACTAGTATACAGTATAATGGGCCCAACATAGTCCTCCATACAGAATAATGGGCCTCACATAGTCCTCTATGTAGAATAATGGGCCCCACATAGTCCTCCATACAGAATAAAGGCCTCATATAGTCCTCCATACAGAATAATAGGCCCCACATAGTCCTCCATACAGTACAAAGGGTCTGACATGGTCCTCCAAATAGAATAATTGGCCCCACATAGTCATCCATGCAGAATAATGGGCCCCACATAGTCCTTCGTACAGAATAAGGGCCTCATATAGTCCTCCATACAGTATAATAGGCCCCACATAGTCCTCCATACAGTATAATGGGTCCAACATGGTCCTGCTAAAAGAATAATGGGCCCCACATAGTCCTACATGTAGAATAATGGGCCCCACATAGTCCTTCATACAGAATAATGGGCCCCACATATTAGAGGCGGTTCTGGTGTCACGAGCCAAATATAATCACCCTGCAGGCCAGATTTAGTCCACGAGCCAGAGTTTGACATGTATGATATACACCTATGAAAATGACTCATAATCAAATGTACAGTGTATTCAAAATCCAAACAAAGTTTATTAGAAATAATACAGACATAAAAAGACCATTTCAGTGGAAACATCTACAAAAATGGTCAAGGTGAAGGGATGAAGTATGTATGTATGGCTGCACAGTTATAGAATCATAAATGTCATATAATATAAAAGAAATCTGAGTCAAATGCAGATGCAGGAGTGACTAAATGAGTCAGAATGTGACCTATACATATAAAACGGCATGTAACTACATATGAATACCTCATTTTTCAATAGGTATGAATTATGAATACATATCTATTATAGTCATAATACGCGGAAACATTCAAAGCAAAGTGACAGACAGAACTGTTCATGTGTTGTGTGATCAGATCACATAAGTATATGGTGAAACCAGAATATAATATAAAAGGAGTCGAGGTCACACGAAGATGTAAGAGATGATTCAATGAGTCAAGAATAAGAGCTGTCCAAGCAAACATGTGTGAGATAATTCCTAAAGTGGCATGTGCTTATATACAAACATATATTATTTGAAAACATAAAATAAATGTCTGGTGTAATCACAGTATGGAGGGATTCAAAGCCAAGTCGTGCAGGAGCTGCTAATGTGCGGTGTGATCACAGTTATAAAACCAGAAATATATCATACAATAAGGCCTCGCTCCAACTTGCACTGAGATTCTCAAGCAAAGCGTCATCAAAGAGGAAGTAGGGAAAAAAGTAGAAAAACAGTTAGTCTAGTTAGGAATGGATTGGGAATTTTTAGCGCAAATACATAAGAAAATAGTTGTGATTATAATAATAATAATGATAATAATAATTTTATTTCTATAGCGCCAACATATTCTGCAGCACTTTACATTATAGAGGGGACTTCTACAGACAATAGACATTATAGCATAACAATAATCACATAGATCAAAACAGGTACCAAGAGGAGTGAGGGCCCTGCTCGCAAGCTTACAATCTATGAGGAAAAAAGGGAGACACGAGAGGTGGATGGTAACAATTGCATTCGTTGTTCGGACCAGCCATAGTGTAAGGCTCGGGTGTTCATGTAAAGCTGCATGAACCAGTTAACTGCCTAAATATGTAACAGTACAGACACCAAGGGATATTAAATGCATAAAGCATGTGAGAACATGATGCGAGGAACCTGATTATGGTTTAAGTTTTTTGAATGAGCCATACAAGGATAGTAAGCTTAGTGCGTTGAGGCAGTAGGCCAGTCTGAACAAATGCGTTTTTAGGGCACGCTTATAATGAGGGATTTGGGATTAATCGTATTAACCTGGGTAGTGCATTCCAAAGATTTGGCGCAGCACGTAAAAAGTCTAGGATGCTAACCTCAAGTCATTAGCAGAATGGAGGGCACGGGTAGGGTGGTAGACTGAGACCAAGGAGGAGATGTAGGGTGGTGCTGAGTCATGGAGCGCTTTGTGGATTAGGGTAATAAGTTTGTGCTGGATTCTGGAGTGGATGGGTAACCAGTGTAATGACTGGCAGAAGGTAGAGGCATCGGTGTAACAATTGGTGAGAAATATGATCCTGGCAGCAGCATTCAGGACAGATTGGAGCGGGGAGAGTTTGGTAAGAGGGAGGCAGATTAGTAGAGAGTTACAATGGTCCAGAAGAGAATGAATAAGAGAAACAGTAAGAGTTTTGGCAGAGTCAAAAGTAAGAAAAGGGCGAATTCTAGAAATGTTTTTGAGATGCAGATAACAAGAGTGAGCCAGTGATCGGATGTGGGGGGTGAATGAAAGCTCTGAATTAAGTATGACCCCAAGAGCGGCGCGTTGCTGGGGAGTAATGGTGGAACTACAAACGGAGATGGCAATGTCAGGCATAGGCACATTAGTAGACAGAGGAAACACAAGGAGTAAAGGTACCTTCACACGAAGCGACGCTGCAGCGATAGCGACAACGATGCCGATCGCTGCAGCGTCGCTGTTTGATCGCTGGAGAGCTGTCACACAGACCGCTCTCCAGCGACCAATGATGCCGAGGTCCCCGGGTAACCAGGGTAAACATCGGGTTGCTAAGCGCAGGGCCGCGCTTAGTAACCCGATGTTTACCCTGGTTACCAGCGTAAAAGTAAAAAAAACAAACAGTACATGCTCACCTGCGCGTCCCCCAGCGTCTGCTTCCTGACACTGACTGAGCTCCGGCCCTAACAGCACAGCGGTGACGTCACCGCTGTGCTTTCACTTTCACTTTAGGGCCGGCGCTCAGTCAGTGTCAGGAAGCAGACGCTGGGGGACGCGCAGGTGAGTATGTACTGTTTGTTTTTTTTACTTTTACGCTGGTAACCAGGGTAAACATCGGGTTACTAAGCGCGGCCCTGCGCTTGGTAACCCGATGTTTACCCTGGTTACCAGTGTAAAACATCGCTGGTATCGTTGCTTTTGCTTTCAAACACAACGATACACGGCGATCGGACGACCAAATAAAGTTCTGGACTTTATTCAGCGACCAGCGACATCACAGCAGGATCCTGATCGCTGCTGCGTGTCAAACTAAACGATATCGCTAGCGAGGACGCTGCAACGTCACGGATCGCTAGCGATATCGTTACAAAGTCGTTTCGTGTGAAGGTACCTTAAGACAATCATTGGTGTTATCTAAAAAGGCAGGCGCGATATCAGGAGTGATTATGACACTAAATAGATAGGGATTTAAGAGGAAAATTACTATGCCTCTGGACTATCCCTTAAAAAGTCTTAAAATTAAAAATACAACCCCTTTGGCACCTCATTAAGGCAAATCGTAAAACTAATTCAGCATTTTATTCTAATAATTTACATTTCTGCAGCACCTCTCATCTCTATATGCTATAATATCGTATATCAGTAGTGCTCTGCAGACTAAGGGAGAACGTGTTTATGTCATTTCGCCTTAGGGACAAATTGACGTAGTGTTTTTTTAATTTAATTTACAGCAACATAGCCATTGTCTTAACCCATTACACTACAGTATACACTTCCATGTGCTGGATTAAAAGTCGGCTTGTGTCCTAATCGAGTGTCTTCGGCGTGCTAGGAAAAAATGCTTTTCAACAGCAGCAACACAAGGAAGGATTGCCGAAAAAACAGTCAATTCCTGCATGTGTTGCGACTGTCAAATAGCCACGAGACATGCTGCCATGGTGACTCGAGCAATTTTTCGAGTACGCTGAAAGTTCTCAATTAGGACAAGAGCATGATCGCTCATCACTAGCCAACACCAAGCGTGTTAAGTGTTGTAGCATACTATGGAGGTACAAGGGCGACCAATATCTATGGGGTCGGGTGCCAATATATACGAGAGTGCAAAATTTTACGAAATCTCTGCCCCCATTGTCAGATGAATTGCCCACCTAATGCTGCCTATGCAGAGGGCAGAAGTTGATATAAGCTTGTCATAGCTCCCAGTGTAGAAAATTAAGTTTGCCATTTTGGTCGCTTCCTATGCAAAGTGCAGCAGCTGATGACAGACTCATCTCGACCGCTGCACTCTGCATTGGCATCGACAGGAGACACGAGCTCAGCAGTTGATGAATGGAGGCACCATTGACTTTTCAGTTATGTGTTTTGCACATGAATACTATCTTCATGCATTATTATTAACTGCTTTTACATTTTAACACCTTGAACTGTGTTAGTGCTAGGGATAGGCATAGGGCTGGAGTTAGCGCTAGAATATTGCTAGGGTTATGGCTAGGGAAAGGTTTAGGAATAGGTTAGGTTTAGAGCAGGAGTTGGGGATATCATTAGTGTTGCAGAGTAATTACGTAAAATATTTAATTAAAGATAAGCCTTAAAAAATGTTACAACTTTTTATTTTTTACATTTTATGTCTGATTTAAGAAGAAAAGAGACTCAAAGGACAGACTATGATTCAATTAGTAACTTTTTTTTTAAAAAAATGCATGTGCTTAGGGGATAAAGGGTTCATTACTGAACTGTTAAGAGTGAGTCATTGAGTGTTATTGGTCCATGGGTTAGGTGTTGCAAAATACTTGCCTTGCTCCTGCCACACTATGCCACTGCAAACCACAGTGCCTAGATATTGACTTGTAAATAATAAGCTAATCCCCTCACTTGAGAGTCTATGACGGCTATGGTTGACTGCCTCACATTGACTAAAAGGAAGTTTTTTTTCATGCGTGCATCCATTATTGGACCATCCTATAGCTATGGATTGAGTCTGAGGTCAAAAGGGCCACGCATAAGTTTTTACCTGCCTAAGTGGAGTCTGTCAACACAGAATGAGTGCTCAAACCAAGCACAGGCACTCGTTACACCCTTGGTGTGGCCAAATAATTAAATTTACCTTCCAACCTGCATGTTTTTTATTTATCCCCACTACAGTTGAGCGAATTTGTTCGGATTCAGTTCCGAGTAATATCGACAGTGAATATTGTCTTTGCAATATTCGTCAAACACAGGCAAATCAATTGGAGTAGAAGTTTCCAAATATGTTCGGAACCGATCAACAAACATACATTCGGCACGAATAGGGAACCAATATGGCAAATTCAGATTCAGCGACCAAATCCAAACTAATTCGCTCAACTCTAATCTCCACCTGCATACCTTAATTAAAAGCACTATCTTCATAGACCAGAGAACGGTGGCGATAGATGGAAAACAAGTAGGTGGGAAGGTGCACTTAAAGGGAACCTGTCACCCCCCCAGGCGTTTGTAACTAAAAGAGCCATCTTGTGCAGCACTAATGCTGCATTCTGACAAGGTGGCTATTTTAGTTATTGTTTGTTGCACTGCAGAAATAATCACTTTTGATTTTGGTCCCTCATATCTTCAAATCGTCTGGGGGTCAGGTCTTTCCCCCCTCATTCAGACACAACACAGCAGGGATCTCAGGCCACGCGTGCACACAGGTGCAGTAAACAAGGCATCAAGTGATGTCAGTTCTTGGGCAGCGCGAACTGCGCATGCCCAAGACAGAATATGACCGCGCAGGCGCCTGGATAACTGAATAATGCCGAGGAGGCAGCGCCCTTCTCGCAGAGTGACGGCTGTGTTGTGTCTGGATGTGGGGGGAAAGACCTGCCCCGGATGATTTGAAGGTATGAGGGACCAAATTCAAAAGTGATTATTTCTGCATTGCAACGAACAACAACTAAGGCTACGTTCACATTTGCGTTGTGCGCCGCAGCGTCGGCGCCGCAGCGCACAACGCAAACAAAAACGCAGCAAAACGCATGCACAACGCTGCGTTTTGCGCCGCATGCGTCGTTTTTTTCATTGAATTTGGACGCAGCAAAAATGCAACTTGCTGCGTCCTCTGCGCCCCGACGCGGGCGCCGCAGCGACGCATGCGGCGCAAAACGCAAGTGCGCCGCATGTCCATGCGCCCCCATGTTAAATATAGGGGCGCATGACGCATGCGGCGCCGCTGCGGCGCCCGACGCTGCGGCGCTGGCCGCAAATGTGAACGTAGCCTAAAAGAGCCACCTGGTCAGAATGCAGCATTAGAGCTGCACAAGATTGCTCTTTTAGTTACTAATGCCTGGGGGGTGACAGGTTCCCTTTAAATGCTTTGCCCCACCCTGATGCACCTAGCGCCTGTACTTTGGTTTCATCAGTTATTCTGTGATTGCATCAGTTATTCTGTGATGACTGTTCCTTTAACAGGTTGACCTGTTTTCAGACAGCATAGTCTATTCACTATACCATGAAAAGATCTGCCATTGTTGAACCTACTTTGCATCAATGAGTCACAAATTCTCAAGATTTGTGCTTGTAGTCTTTTGCTGCATCTGAAATACTCCTTTAAAAGTCTATGTAATATTGGCATACTGTTCTACATTAGATACGGTAAGATCAGACAAATTGCAAAGAAAAGAAACTCACATATAAGAATCTACCAAATATGTATATAGTTAGTTATAAAATGCTATCCGTGAGTGTGGACCAATGTAATAAAACGTGGATAGTCGTGAAAACACAACAGAAAAAACACTAGATACGGTAAGGATAGGCTATGTTTTTTCTTGTACACTCAGTGCCTGAATTGTGAATTTCCAATTTTACTGGAATTTACTGGATGAGAATTTCCCACAGTTTATCAGACTTGTGTTTCTTCCTGTATAACATGCTTAATATGCGGTATAGATAATATATGGAAAAGTAAACCTTCCCACCAATTAATTTCATAGGGGAAGGATAGCTATCAAAATTAAATAAACCCCGTCAGGAATGTCAATTTTCTGCTTGTTTTTCGACTCCCACACATGTCATAAATATCATTTTCATTTCGAGCTGGGTGGGTTCGTTGATTCCATCATGAACTCCAGAGTCCTGTTTGGAGTCATCAAGTGTGTACATATTTTAAAACTGAATGTTGTACAATCCCCCAAAATTAGGTCATCTATCACACTGACAGACATAAATATCCAGGCTTTAAAGAACACGCTCGGTACTGAGCTGTTTTGGAATTACCTTCCAGTGAACCTATTGCCTAATTCTAAAATGGGCATAAATTGTTTTTCCGCAGTACTACACACCTTACCATTGAAAGAGAGGGACGCCCGTGGTTGCTAATGTGTTTTCTCTTGATGTATAGGTATATTGGGAGTGATAACTTGATGTGAACTGACCCCTGTGGTTGTACAAAGGAATATTTGTGGTAATAGGCAGATTAACATCTGTGAAGGATCAGGAAAACGTGTTTACATGAATGCACCTATTGTAGACGCCTCTCAGACATCGCTCATGAGGAACGCTTACAATGCATAATCTCTATGTAGATCAGAAAATCATGAAGAATATGAACGTACCACACAAGGCATGGAACTACCTCACAGGCAAACATAAACCTTCTGCTAACTGCTGTTACTGTAATGGATTCCTGAGAATCTGTGCAAGTAATCATTATCATGTGCAGTGCAAACTCCGGGGAGGTCTGAAGAGGACCACAAGGATTTACACTCACCAATTAGTATATAATACTATTATTAATAAAAGTAATAACAATAATGAAAATCTAATATATAAAGCTGAGTATATGTATGTGTGTATGTATCGAGCCACTCCCACTCCACATAGCCACTTCCACTACGCATAGCAGGCACAGGCCACATCTAGCTTCGTCGTGTCTAGAATGAAGTTGCTTCTGTGAGACATGACATCGAGGGAAAGGGAGGATCCTCATGGATAGAGATGTGAGGGGCAAAATGAGAGATGTCAGGGGGGAAATAAGACAAGTGTGGTGCTGCTGCAGAATGAGGCTGTGTATAGAGAAGAGTGAGGCGCTTCAGGTGGAGGCTGTGTATGAGACCACATTCACACGTTCAGTATTTGGTCAGTATTTTACCTCAGTATTTATAAGCCCAAACCATGAGTGTGAGAAAAATGCAGAAGTGGTGACATGTTTCTAATTAACTTTTCCTCTGATTGTTTTACTCCAAGTTTTAGCTTACAAATACTGAGGCAAAAATACTGACCAAATGATGTGTGAATGAGGTCTAATACAGGAGGATATGACACACAGGTATATACTATACACAGCGGAGATGACATATAGGTATATACTATATACAGCGGAGATGACATACAGGTATATACTATATACAGGGGAGATGACATACAGGTATATACCATAAACAGGAGATGACATACAGGTATATACTATATACAGGAGGAGATGACACACAGGTATATACCATAAACAGGAGGAGATGACATACAGGTATATACTATATACAGGAGGAGATGACATACAGGTATATACTATATACAGGAGGAGATGACATAAAGGTACATACTGTATACAGGAGGAGATGACAAACAGGTACATACTATATACAAGAGGAGAGGACATACAGGTATATACTATATACAGGAGGAGATGACATACAGTTATATACTATATGTAGGAGGAGTTGACATACAGGTATATACTATATAGGGTTGAGCGACTTTTATTTTTATAGGATCGGGTCGGGTTTCAGCGACCAATCACAAGCCGTGACGTAATTCTCATGGCCTAAATTCCTAGAATGAGGAATTTAGGACCTGAGAGAATTACGTCACGGCTTGTGATTGGTCGCTGAGCGGTCACGTGGGCCACCGCGACCAATCACAAAGCCGTGACGTCTTCTAAGGCCCTGAACGCGCTCATTCTTAGGAACGGAAGATGCCGATTACTACCAGGGCTCGTCGGAGAGGTGAGTATATCAATATTTTTTATTTTAATTCTTTATTTTACACTTAAATGTGGATTCCGATACCGATTTCCAATATCGCAAACATATCGAAACTCGGTATCGGAATTCCGATACCAGATTCAGAAGATCGCCGACCTCATGGCCGACCCCACACAGGGGTCGGGTCGGGTTTCATGAAACCCGACTTTGCCAAAAGTCGGCGACTTCTGAAAATGGTCGACCCGTTTCGCTCAACCCTAATACTATATACAGGGGAGATGACATACAGGTATAAACTATATACAGGAGATGACATACAGGTATATACTATATACAGGGGAGATGACATTCAGGTGTATACTATATACAGGAGGAGATGACATACAGGTATATCCTATATACAGGAGGAGATGACATACAGGTATATACTATATACAGGAGGAGAAGACGTACTGTACAGGTAAATACTATATACAGTGGAGATGACATACAGGTATATACTATATATAGGAGGAGATGACATACAGATATATACGATATACAGGAGGAGATGAAACATACAGGTTTTTGCTATATACAGGAGGAGATGAAACATACAGGTTTATGTTATATACAGGAGGAGATGACATACAGGTATATATTATATACAGGGGAAATGACATACTGGTATATACTATATACAGGGGAGAAGACATACAGGTATATACTATATACAGGGGAGATGACATACAGGTATATAATGTATACAGCAGATGACATACAGGCATATACTATATACAGGGGAGATGACATACAGGTATATACTATATACAGGGGAGATGACATACAGGTATTTTCTGAGGGGAAAATAACAGGTGTGAGGTGATGTCAAGGGAAAGGGAGGAGCCTCATGGATAGAGATGTGAGGGGCAAAATGAGAGATGTCCAGGGGAAAATGAGAGAAGTGAGGTGCTGCTGCAGTATGAGGCTGTGTATAGAGAAAAGTGAGGAGATTCAGGTGGAGGCTGTGGATGAGGCCACATTCACATGTTCAGTATCTGGTCAGCATTTTACCTCAGTATAAATAAGCCAAAACCATGAGTACGAGAAAAATACAGAAGTGGTGACATGTTTCTAATTAACTTTCCCTCTGATTGTTTTACTCCAAGTTTTAGCTTACAAATGCTGAGGTAAAAATACTGACCAATCGACGTGTGAATGAGGTCTAATACAGGAGGAGATGACACACAGGTATATACTATACACAGCGGAGATGACATACAGGTATATACTCTATATAGTGGAGATGACATACAGGTATATACTATATACAGGAGGAGATGACATACAGGTATATACTATATACAGGAGGAGATGACATACAGGTACATACTGTATACAGGAGGAGATGACATACAGGTACATACTATATACAGGAGGAGATGACATACAGGTATATACTATATACAGGAGGAGATGACACACAGGTATATACTGTAAACAGAAGGAGATGATATACAGCTATATACTGTATACAGGAGGAGATGACACACAAGTATATACTTTATACAGTGGAGATGACATACAAATATATACTATATACAGGGGAGGTGACATACAGGTATTTACTATACACAGGAGATGACATACAGGTATATACTATATACAGGGGAGATGACATACAGGTATATACCATATACACAAGAGGAGATGACATACAGGTATATACTATATACAGGAGATGACATATAGGTATATACTATATACAGGAGCAGATGACACACAGGTACTAACTATAAACAGGAGGAGACGACATACAGGTATATACTATATACAGGAGGAGATGACATACAAGTATATACTATATACAGGAGGAGATGACATACAGGTATATACTATATACAGTAGGAGATGAAACATAGGGATATACTATATACAGGAGGAGATGACATACAGGTATATACTATATACAGGAGAAGATTACATACTGTACAGGTACATAGTATATACAGGGGAGATGACATACAGGTATATACTATACACAGGAGCAGATGACACACAGGTTTATACTATATACAGGAGATGACACACAGGTATATACTATATACAGGAGATGACATACAGGTATATACTATATATAGGAGGAGATGTCATACAGGTATATACTATATACAGGGGAGATGACACACAGGTATATACTATATACAGGGGAGATGACATACAGGTATATACTATATACAGGGGAGATGACATACAGGTACATACTATATACAGGAGGAGATAACACACAGGTATATACTATATACAGGGGAGATGACATACAGGTATAAACTATATACAGGAGATGACATACAGGTATATACTATATACAGGGGAGATGACATTCAGGTATATACTATATACAGGATGAGATGACATACAGGTATATACTATATACAGGAGGAGATTACATACTGTACAGGTACATAGTATATACAGGGGAGATGACATACAGGTATATACTATACACAGGAGCAGATGACACACAGGTTTATACTATATACAGGAGATGACACACAGGTATATACTATATACAGGAGGAGATGACATACAGGTATATACTATATATAGGAGGAGATGTCATACAGGTATATACTATATACAGGGGAGATGACACACAGGTATATACTATATACAGGGGAGATGACATACAGGTATATACTATATACAGGGGAGATGACATACAGGTATAAACTATATACAGGAGATGACATACAGGTATATACTATATACAGGGGAGATGACATTCAGGTATATACTATATACAGGATGAGATGACATACAGGTATATACTATATACAGGAGGAGATTACATACTGTACAGGTACATAGTATATACAGGGGAGATGACATACAGGTATATACTATACACAGGAGCAGATGACACACAGGTTTATACTATATACAGGAGATGACACACAGGTATATACTATATACAGGAGGAGATGACATACAGGTATATACTATATATAGGAGGAGATGTCATACAGGTATATACTATATACAGGGGAGATGACACACAGGTATATACTATATACAGGGGAGATGACATACAGGTATATACTATATACAGGGGAGATGACATACAGGTACATACTATATACAGGAGGAGATGACATACAGGTATATACTATATATAGGAGGAGATGTCATACAGGTATATACTATATACAGGAGGAGATGACATACAGGTATATACTATATACAGGAGGAGATGACGTACTGTACAGGTACATACTATATACAACGGAGATGACATACAGGTATATACTTTATATAGGAGGAGATGACATACAGGTATATACTATATACAGGAGGAGATGACATACAGGTATATACTATATATAGGAGGAGATGTCATACAGGTATATACTATATACAGGGGAGATGACATACAGGTATAAACTATATACAGGAGATGACATACAGGTATATACTATATACAGGGGAGATGACATTCAGGTATATACTATATACAGGATGAGATGACATACAGGTATATACTATATACAGGAGGAGATGACATACAGGTATATACTATATACAGGAGGAGATGACGTACTGTACAGGTACATACTATATACAACGGAGATGACATACAGGTATATACTTTATATAGGAGGAGATGACATACAGGTATATACTATATACAGGAGGAGATGACATACAGGTATATATTATATACAGGGGAGATGACATACATGTATATACTATATACAGGGGAGATGACATACAGGTATATACTATATACAGGGGAGATGACATACAGGTGTATTCTGAGGGGAAAATGACAGGTGTGAGGTGCTATAACTAACCACAGTTAGTTACTATGCCAGGGCAATGCCAGGTTCTTCATCTAGTAATAGTATAAACATCAGCAGTAGAGAGGAGCGCATATTTTGAGATTCAAACTTGCCTCCAAAATTCAACTTGCAGTGCATAAATCCACGCAAATCTCAATAATGGAAAGTTTATAATTGTTTAGAAAATTCAGATGGTACAAAGAAAGAGAGAGAGGGGGACACTGCTGACCATAAAACCTTACATGCTACAGTAGAGAGTGAGAGAAAGAAAGGAAGAAAGAGGGAAAGAAGAAAAAAAAAGCGAAAAAGAAAGAAAGATCGAGAAAGAAAGAAAGTCAAATAGAGGAGAAGAAAGAATGAAAGAAAGAAGAGAACAAAGATAAAAAGATAGATAGATAGATAGATAGATAGATAGATAGATAGATAGATAGATAAAGAAAGATAATGAAGAAGAAAGAAAGTAAGAAATATAGGAAGTTCGAGCAAGATAGAGAAGGAGACTAATAGAGAGAGAGGAAAAAAGATACAGCAGAAAGATAAAGGAGAAAGAGAGACAAAAATAAAGAGAGATAGAAAGACTGAAAGATAGAGAGAGGACCCCACTGACCCTAAGAGCTGACTCTCTACAGGAGAGAGAAAAAGAGTGAGGGAACCGCTTATTATGAAAGCTTGCACTCTATCAGAGAGAGAGGACTCTGCTGACCATAAGATCTTACACGCTACAGGAGAGAGAGGACCTCACTGATCATAAGAGCTTACACTCTTCAGGAGAGAGAGAGAGGACCCCTCAGATCATAAGAGCTTACACTCTTCAGGAGAGAGAGAGAGGACACCACTGACCATAAGAGCTTACACTCTACAGGAGAGAGAGGACCCCACTGACCATAAGAGCTTATACTCTACAGGAGAGAGAGGACCCTGTTGACCATAAGAGCTTACACTCTACAGGAGAGAGAGAGGACCCCACTGACCATAAGAGCTTACACTCTTCAGCAGAGATAGAGGACCTTTCAGATCATAAGAGCTTACACTCTTCAGGAGAGAGAGAGGACCCCACTGACCATAAGAGCTTACACTCTTCAGGAGAGAGAGAGGACCCCTCAGATCATAAGAGCTTACACTCTTCAGGAGAGAGAGAGGACACCACTGACCATAAGAGCTTACACTCTACAGGAGGGAGAGGACCTCACTGACCATAAGAGCTTATACTCTACAGGAGAGAGAGGACCCTGTTGACCTTAAGAACTTACACTCTACAGGAGAGAGAAAGGACCCCACTGAACATAAGAACTTACACTCTACAGGAGAGAGAGGACCCCGTTGGCCATAAGAGTTTACACTCTTCAGGAGAGAGAGAGGACCCCACTGACCATAAGAGCTTACACTCTACAGAAGAGAGAGGACCCCGTTGACCATAAGAGCTTACACTCTACATGAGAGAGAGGATTCCGTTGACCAGAAGAGCTTACACTCTACAGAAGAGAGAGGGCTCAGCTGATACTAAGAGCTTACACTCTGCGAGAGAAAGAGACAGGGAAGACTCCACTGACCATAAAAGCTTACACTCTACAGGAGAGAGAGAGAGGACCCCACTGACCATAAAAGCTTACACTCTACAGGAGAGAGAGGACCCCACTGACCATAAAAGCTTACACTCTACAGGAGAGAGAGAGGACCCCACTGACCATAAAAGCTTACACTCTACAGGAGAGAGAGAGAGAGGACCCCACTGACCATAAAAGCTTACACTCTACAACAGAAAGAGACCCAGTGACTCTGGAGATGAAAAACGACTCTGCCGTACAAACTGTGCTCCACTGGGAACTGCTGATCTGTGATGGCCCAGGTTCTTACCACAACTAGACAAGGTATGATAATCTGCTGGATGTCATGGCATTATAGCTGCAGGTATTATTTGTAGGGCCACGTGGTCATGCAAAAAGACATGAGCCTGCTTCAGCAGACAGGGAAATTGTGCAGGGCAAGATTTTTATTTTCAAACCGCGAACTAAATCTCAAAATATTTGAATTTGCGTGAAACTACGAATTTCAAGAAATTTGACTGGACCTCAATGCTCCGCAGATCGATCTGCTTATCTCTAATCAGTATTAGAGTACAGTAAGTATAAAAGCACACAATAAGCCGTAAATTTTGTATTTTTCCATTGCCATATGAAGTTTGGTTGGTCGCATGATGAGTTGGAGTTTTGAATGACAACTTAGACTCTACCATATAATATACTGAAACCAGGAAAAAAAATTGAAAAATGTTGCTATGGTTTTGGGGATTTTGTTTTCATTGTGTTCATTGTGAAAATTACCTAGGAACATGATTTAGCAGACCAGTATGATTATGGTGATACCAATGTATAATTTTAGTGACTTAAAATATTTTGAATTTTTGAAAAATAAATTTGTTACTGTAATAATATTCTGAGACGTAATTTTTTTATTTTTCCATTGATGGAGAGGTATAAATCCTTCTGTTACGCATGGTGAGCCATAGATTTTATTGATATTATTGCATGGTACAAATTATGTTTTGATACATTTTTATTGGCATTTTTTTTTTTTTTTCTGCTTTATGACATTTACTGTACAGTATTTTATACTTTGATAGCTTGGACTTTTGCAGACAGGGCAATACAAAATATGAAACATGCCAAACGTGAATAGAATGTATTATTGGCACATAAAACATGAGATTATGCTGCAGAGCAGATGCCATGATTGGCACCTGCATGCAGAAGGTTTTTTTAAAAAAAATATGTACAGATATTCATTATGCAAACTAGGAGGCAGGTCACTGAGGGATCAAGTGGGTGGAATCCATGGCGGGCACCATGTCACGTTTGGAGACCCCCTGATCTACCTAAACAGTGGAAATCCCCAATTCTAGCTACAACCCTAACACAGCCCTACCCCTGACCTTTATCCCAACCCTAACACTAATCCCAACCCTAACCCCAACTCCAACACCACCCTAACCCCAACACCCCAACTGTAAACCCAACACAACCATAACCCCAACACAATCGTAACCCCAACACAACCCTAACCCCAACACAACCCTAACCCCAGCACCACAACCATAACCCCAACAAAACAGTCATAACCACAACACAACAACCTCAACCCAACCGTAACCCCAACACAACCCTAACCCTAGCCCCAACCCTAACCGTAGCCCAACCCTAAGCCTAGCTCTAACCCCAACCATAACTGTAGCCCCAACTGTAGCCCTAGCCCAAACACTAACCCTAGCTCTAACCCCAACCTTAGCCCCAATCCTAACCCTAGCCCCAACACAAGACTAACTGCATCTCAACCCTAACCCCAACAGACCCCTAACCCAAACACCACAACCCTAACCCCAACACCACAACCGTAACCCCAACACCACAACCGTAACCCAACCCTAACTCCAACACAACTCTAACCCTAGCCCCAAACTTAACCATAGCCCCAACCCTAACCCTAGCTCTAACCCCAACCCTAAGCCTAGCCCCAACCCAAGCCCTAGCTCCAAACCTAACCCTAGCCCCAACAATAACCCTAGCTCTAACCCCAGCTTTAACCCCAACCCTAACATAGACCCAACCCTAACCCTAGCTCTAACCCCTACCCTAACCCTAACCCTTACTGCAAAGAATAGAAAAAAAACATTTGTTTTACTTTATTACTTTTACCTAACAAAGGGGGTGATAAAGGGGGGTTTGATTGACTAATTTTTTATTTTGATCACTGTGATAGGGTCTATCACAGTGATCAAAATGAACCAATAGGAAAAATCTGGTATTGTTGCCACTTGCTGGCCGGCAGATCTCGACAGGGGCACTGCGCATGCACCCACTATTTTCTTCTAGAAAGAAGATGCCGAGGGCCGGGGGACAGAGCCGGAGGGTCCATGGATACCAGAGGTACTGGGGGGATTGGGAGACCCTATTTCTCTCTCCCCTGGTATGCTAGATCATATAAGACAAGAGAGAAATGAATGGGAAATCGGGCTTTTTTTTCCAATCACTAGACTGGGGACTATAAAAACTGACATGAATAGTGCTCTCCAGTGTCAAAGCTACCTCCGGTAGCAATCGTCTGTGCTTATCTCTGATCCAGTCACCTGCTCATCCATCAAGATTCACTCTCATCTCATTATCCATATAACCTTAAAAAATTCTGTTTTCAGATAATATTTGGCCCATTCTTGACATTTCCCCTTCTGTGTCTTATTCAGTGATGGTTGGGTTTCAGCCTTCCTTGCCTTGGCCATGTCTACTGGGCCTCCAGGGAGGGTGCAGTTCTGGAATATGTCAACAATGCAGGATAATGGCTTCCTGCCCACTTTATGTTTGATTCCTCTCAAATACTTGGCTTATTGACTATTTACAACAAAACATTTGATGATTCTGTGATCTCTCTGCAATATATGCTGCTCTTTCTGTAAGACTTGTAAGCCCATAATGAGGCTGGGCTTCACAAGAGACTAAAAAAACTGGCAAAAGGGAATCTTCAGTAGAACCCTGACTGCCATGGCACGGCAACCTATTGGTTTCCCATGATTATGTCAAGGAGGCTGGGTGCTGTAATGGACACTCTACTGGTGCCCACTTACAGTAAATGGGTTATCCATTTGTTGTCTTTCTATGTGGCCTGCATTTCCCTGCACCTATTTCTCCTGGTCGAGTGGTTATGGACTACTCCTGATGGCGATTATCCTACTTTTGTGATGTCACATTGGCAGAGCAGCCTCTTCTCTGTTGATGTTGACAGACAACTCCCAGCTGCCTATCTCACTAGACAATGTAGAGGGTGTTCTTGTCAGTGTCGTAGGAACAATTTTTCTTCTCTGTGGGTCAGTTTCTTCCAGAGCCTAGCAAATTATTTGCAACATGTCGCGCTATCTGTATCCGTGATGGGTGCATAGTGCAGAATCTACACCATTCCAATTTTTTCTAAAGAAATCGGTACTTTTATTGCTGCTTATAATAAAATCTTGGATTGAGCAGATCCTTACATAGAAATTCTCCCCCTCTCCCACACACACAACCAACTTTTTCAGACTTTACATCCATATACAGAAAGAAAATTCATAAACTTAGGTTATCCAAAGCAATTTACATTCAGTTTCATGAGCACAATGCTTTCTACATTTCCCTCAGGATAATTAATTCTAAATGCTGAAAAATAAAAAGCTATTAAAATATGAAAAAAAATTATTATCAACACTGAAAATGATTAAATGGAATGCCTGAATAGTTTGGAATATAATAACTGTATTCTTTTCTCAAGAATTTATTTTCCTTATATTTTAGGTACAAATAATTGGTTTAATTATAATGAATTAGTTCAGTTAAATGGAATAATTAATAAAATAATTAGTAGTTTTCCAAATACACTGCATTTCTTTTAAAAAATAGTTAAAGAATAAATCACTATCAAAATTAGAACTCCAATTCTCTAAATGGCCAGGTGAAAGGAAGCAAGATCCAGGTACTTTATTCATGTGCGCTAATCAATTTATTATTTTTCTTTCTTCTTTACTCTTATATTTTTTTTATTCCCATATTGGATTTTAACCCTTGGTCTTCTGATTGCTCTTTAAACTGCAATTTAATTGTATTACAGTATATAGCAAAAACTACAGTCTCTCATGAAGCCCAGTCTATGGCTAGATTTCACAGGAGTACCAACATAGGAACAATGAGGGCCCTCATGAGCCCTTTGACTTCTTCTGGTTGCTGATCAAACCCTGAAATGGTATGATTCAGTATTTGTATGCCTCATGGGATGCTATCAGAGATTGACAGTCACATTTAAACGGGTTGTCTGGTCTCACGGTGAAAGTCTGCAGTCACTCTGTGGGTTTCTCCGGAGTTGCTCCGAAGACCGGTTGGTCATGTGAATGTAAGTATGCAATTTGCTTTCGTGTGGTCACATGCTGACTAATCATGTTATGTCTCACTCAGTGCAAGTTAATTGAGCAAGTCTGTGCATGTCTAGTTGGAATGCAGCCGACGTATGAAAATTCCATACTTGTGATCATATGACCACCCGGTCTTGGCAGCGGTATCAGAGAATCCCAACAGCATGCAGTCTGCGCTGTAAGGATTTAGATGCCTGCAATCAAATATAGTGACCTACACAACAAAACCAAATTTTCAGGTTTGACAGCAGCAATTGGAGCTTAGCTCTGAGAACTGTAGGAAAATTTTGGCTATTTAACACACCTGGCAAATAGCATGTATGGTGCAAGCTCAGCTCTCGAGTCCACTCTATACATCCTCACCTCACATCAGCACCCGTTGTGAAGAGGATAAAAGGGATGAACCTCTAGAGGCAACCTCTGACCATGTAGCCTATTGTGACATCATAAAAAATGTTATTTACCTAGGATAATTTCTTATCAGCCAGAAAAGTTTCTCTATAAGAGAAGCTTTGGCCACGTAGATGAGATCTGTCTATGCCATACATGTAACTTACCGTTCTCTTCCTCTAAAGAGGCTATTTGCATGTAGTATTTCCCAGGGAACATTACATGGCATATAAGTCTTACTTCACTATCCTTGTGGTCTCCTTAAAAATAAACTTTACTACTTACAATTCCATTGATGGCCTCTCACGCAGTCAACTAGGCTTCTAGTTTTCACTAATGAAGAGTAAAAATAGTTAAAAGCAAATGGAAATTCTGGTTTGGCATAATGTCCTAATCATAGGTCCACGCAATGTCTATTTCTCAGGTGGATTCCTCTCCAAAAGTCCCTGAAACAACATTATCTAAAACCTGTTTTCACCTTCCTGACCAGGCCAATTTTTACAATTCTGACCACTGTCAAAACTCTGGAACGCTTCAACAGATCCTGGTGATTCTGATACTGTTTTCTCATGACATATTGCACTTTATGATAGTGGTAAAATTTCTGATGAAAAAAATTTTGAGAAAAAAATTGAAATTTGGGGAATATTTTGAATATTTCGCAATTTTCAAACTACACTGAGTATCAGATCAATACCCAGACTCATATTAAGATAGTGCGCCAAAAGTGATGCAATTGATTACATATTACTCCAAAAACATTGTATCTCAAAAAGGAGGACAAATGGAGTTTACTTTTTTTTTACATTATGTACAAAAGTCTTTATTGACACAATAATGAACGTACAAAAAGACAGATAAAACCATGTGCTATAAAGGACACCACAAAAAGTGGTGGTGTTTAGTACAAAGGATAGCTCAATTCACAGTAGCAACCTTATTAATGGCAAGATGAGGACTTGCTGGTTGAGCTCAAAGCGTCACATTACAGGAAGCAGGAAGCAGAGTCAACGGACAGCGAAACGCGCATCGGGTTTGGGTGCTGGTGTTTTAGTGCCGGTTAAGATGATTTTCTGACTATGTATCATGCAAATTAATTTGGGGAACCTTTGATTGTAATGTCAGATTGGTTTTGGACCTTGGGCTCTTGACCACAAACCATGCAACCCTGGGCATTAGCATAAACATAGGAATAGTATAATGACTGATGGCACTTTTTTGCTTACAGCAGGGAGCATTGTAATGTGATTCTTTGTGCTCAACCAGCAAGTCCTCATCTTACCATTACTAAGATTGCTACTGTGAATTGAGCTATACTTTGTACTAAATGCCACCACTTTTTGTGGTGTCCTTTATAGCACATGGTTTTATCTGTCTTTTTGTATGTTCATTATTATGTCAATAAAGATTTTTGTACATAATTTAAAAAAAAACCTCCATTTGTCCTCCTTTTTGAGAGAGAGTATCAGATCAGGATCTGACTGGCAGAGAAGGATGCATGCTGTCACCTGCTATCAGCAGGCGTTCACAAGCCACCTTCCCTACAGGACCCCGTGACCATGTTGGGGCTGGGGGTTTCCATAGAGACCATCAGGACAATGCAATCTCATTGCGTTCTCCTGATGGAAGAGCGCAGGGGGCCCCCTCCCTGTGCAATGCCCCTCTATGTCGCTGTCACTACTGACAGCAGCATCATAAGGGTTACATGCCCGCGAATGGTGCTAGCACCAATTGTGGGCATTGCTGCTCAGCATTTGGCGGCGCGTTCAGTGCACCATACTAGTACTACTGTTTGCAGGAATGCAATTCCCGCAGAGCAGTACTAGTGCAGCACATGTCAGGAAGGGGTTAATATATGCATTTGTGCATAGAAATTGACTGGTTCATATGTTCAGAATTTTGAGCGTCTTTGAATTGCTGCAGGTTTCCGAAGACGCCAAGCAGTTAAAACAGTGACCTGACAATTCTTCAGACGTTTTAAACTCTGAAGACACTCTACACTTTGAAAAAGAAGTCAATAGGAAGGCTCAAAAGAAGATGTCTGGTCATCTTTTTGAGCATTTAACCAGCGTTCTTGTTTGAAAAATTTCTAGCGGTTTCTTCATTGTTGAATCGAGTTAACTCCTTCATGACAGGGCTTATTTCTGTTTCTGTTTTTTTCCTCCCCTTCTTCCAAGAGCCATAACTCTTTTTTATTTTTTTTTGTCCAGAAAGACATATAGGGGATTGTTTTTTGCAGGATGAGTTGTACCATTAAAATATACCATACATATTAACACATAGTGTACTGGAAAATAGAAAGAAAAATCCAAGTGGGGAGAAATTGTTAAAAAATATTATTCTGCTTATCAGTACGATTACGGCGATATCAAACATGCCCAGATTTATCATTATTTTAGTGATGAGAAAATATCAGAAGTTTGCAAAAAAATATTTTAGGATGTGCCACCATTTTCCGACACCCATAACATTGTGATTTTTCAGTTGATGATGATGATGGCTTATTTTTTTCAGAGGCGAAAGTGTGTTTTTATCCATACCATTTTGGGATACACATGACTTTTCGATCGCTTATTACAGCGTTTTTTTGTGAAATTGGAGCAATGAAAAATTTTTTTTTACTGTTCTTGAATTTTTTTTGCTTATGGTGCAATATATGCTTATACTGTATGTAGTAGAAATCACGGTCTCTTTGAAGCCTGGCCATAGGCAGAATTTTAAGGGAGCTCCCTAATGCCAAGCACAGAGGTCTTCAATAGATTCCCGCTGGTCATAGCAACTCATGATCTTGTCACAGCTGTGACAATGGGAGCATGAAAAGATACACCCCCATGCCGGTGCATGTTAAATGCTGTTGCTAGAGATTGATAGCGGCATTTAACAGGTTAACAATTGCGAGTGGAGCTCTGGCAGGTCCTAGCTGTAATACACAGCCATGACCTGCCGGATACTGGGCGGTCTCACACTATGAGCCCATGCCATACATGTGCTCCCGGTATGAACCTTAAGACACATGTCGTGAAGGGGTTATATTTAAAAACCAACTAAAAAAGCACCTTTACCAAAGAAGGCACAAAAATGGGAAGAAAAGGTAAAAAAAGGGTGAACTGTAGTTGCAAGAAAGGTTATCAAGCTTGGAGTTATTCAGTTTGGAAAAACAAAGGCTTAAGGGCGATCCTATTACAATATACAAATATAAGAGGAAACAGTACTGATATCTTTCTAATGATCTTTTTACAGCAAGGCCTGCAACATGGATAAGGGGGAATCCTCTACATCTAGAGGAAAGAAGATTGAATCATTATCCCAATTGGTGATTCTTTACTGTACAAACAGTGAGTTTATAGAACTCTCTGCTACATTAAGTTGTAATGGTTGATTCACTTCTAAAATTCAAGAAATGCCTGGATGCCTTTTTTGAAAAACATAAAATTACAGGTTATGGGCACTACAGATGGACAAATTTGTTTGGGTCCCTGCTTACTCTACAAGCTATAGCGCTTACCAAATAAGCTTAAGTGGGAACCCGGATACATGGAACAGCTGTTTGGCTCAGCAGCTGAATGTGTCATGGCTGTGTGACAGTCAAAATACATGCATGGAGAGTCCATACCTAATGGGCACCAGAGTCTGTGATAAGACGTAGGTTGATACCGGGAACTAATCTGATTGCCGTATGGAGTCGGGAAGGAATTTTTCCCCTAGTTTGGGATGATTAAAAATGATCAGCATCTTTCTCATGGGATTTTCGCCTCCCTCTAGTTAGGGTATCGGTTGAACTCAATAGAGTTAGGTCTACCGTCAACCTTAAAAACTAGCAAACTATGAAATAACGCCATTGGTGAAAGCGTTGTGTTAGCACTCTGGAAATGACCAAAAATGCTGAAAGGTGAAAAAAATTCATTTCCTGAAGCATCCTCCACTTGAAAAACTTGCCCGCCTGAAAAAAGACAATGAGTGCACATGCCCTAAGTCATGTAGCAAAAGGGTTGATATTGAATAATAGTCTTGCTTTCTCGAATAGAGAGCACAAGAGACGTTATTCTCTTCCTCTGTTCTCTTTCCCTGATGAATGACCATACTTTGCTTCCTGCAGCCATAACTACTGTTGAGCGATACCTTCCGATATCCGAAAATATCGGTATCGGATTGGATCGGCCGATATCCAAAAAATATCGGATATCGCCAATACCGATACCAGAAACCAATGCAAGTCAATGGGGCAAAAATATTGGAATTAAAATAAACCCTTTCTTTACTTGTAGGTTAATTCTACATGAAGGAAAACAACTAAGAATAATGTAGAATGTATTGGGGGAGGTGGAGGAGACATTAAAGGCAGAGGTTTAGGACAATCAAATGGAATAGCAGGAATTAATTTTTTTTTTAAGACGTTCGGAGTTACAAAGATATTGACTATGTTAAGCTTTTTTATATTTTGTCAGATATTTATGTTTCACTACTTCCATGCTCTTCACCTTCTTTTTTTACTTCTCCCACACTTTCATCTTCATCATCCTTAGCAGCAGCAGCTTCTTTTTCATCAACTTCTTCACCTTATTAATCTTCTTCTTCTTAACCTTCTTCCTATTATTCTTTTTTTTTACATTCTTCATATTCTTCTTATTCAACTATTATTCTTCTTCATATTCTACTTCTTCATCTTCTTCATATTCTTCTTCATCATATTCTTATTTGTGACAGGCATTCCTGTAGTTGTTATTTATAAAAGTTTGAAGATTACACCTTCCATTCTGCCTGTCACAAAAGATTCACAACAGGATTTGTCCGCGTTCAGTTTGGCCTGCAGCAGCAGGTTTTTTCCAGGAGCACCACGAGGAGGAACGGACTCACCCCCATACACTGCTTAGTCTTCTGCTTACAATTTAGAGAATATCTTTTGCTCTAATTTTTAGTCTTATGCTTAATGTTCTTCTGCTTTTTGTTCTGCAGCTTCTTGTTCTTCTGCTTCTTGGTCTTCTTCAGGGTGGTCTTCAGGGTCGTCGTCTCCAGGGTTGTGGTCTCCAGGGTCGTCATCTCCGGGGTCATCGTCTTCTTTGGGGTGGTCTTCAGGGTCGTCGTCTCCAGGGTTGTCATCTCCGGGGTTGTCGTCTTCTTCGGGGTGGTCTTCAGGGTCATCGTCTTCTTCGTGGTGGTCTTCAGGGTCGTCGTCTTTAGGGTCGTCATCAGGGAGATCCAGAGTGATTACCAAAAAACATTTCTTGGAAATGTAGCAGAAGGTACAAGAAGGCTGAAGAACTGCCAAGAACCAGCTGACGGTACTGGAACCCGGATGGGTAGCCGAAGGTGCAAGAGCCAATGGAACTACCGAGAACCAGCTGACGGTACTGGAACCCGGTTACTAAGCAGGAGGTACCCGTGCCAGAAAGCACTACCAAGGACCACCAGAAATTGGTGGAACTCGGATTCCGAGAAGGAGGCACCTAAGCCAAAGGCTCTGCCTGGAACCAGATGATGGTACTGGAACCCAGGGGGACCTATTCAAGATTGACTTCGAAAGAACCAGCTAATGGTGCTGGAACACAGATAGGCAGCAGAAGGTCCACATGAAAAAAAAATTGCTAGGCCGCGAGCCTGCCAGAGTTACCAAAAACCCACAGTCCTACAGGGGGAGCTTGTCCTATTGGCACTAAGGAGCCAGCCTTGATTGCCAGTTCCCGTAGCCCACATAGGAAGCACCTAAACTGCAGGCACCCTAGAGTCGGCTAACCCGACCGCTTCCCGACAGGACAACGTATTGGAGGCAAAGTGACCTTGACACTACCCGGAAACAGCTGGAGTGCTGGAACCAGGCTGGGCAGGAGGGAGTACCTGTGCCAAAGACACTTCTGAGCAGCAACTGGCAGGGTTGGAGCCCAGGGATTACAGGAGAAACAGAGTGTAGGCTGAGGCCTAATTGGAGCAAGTTTAAACTCTGTAGTAGTGTGAATGTGGAGGGAGCAGGAGAAATTGCCGCACACACAGCTGGGGTTCAGCTGACATTACTGAGCCCCAAAACACTGGAGCATGTGTTGACTGTGCAGATGGCACTTCCGAGCAGCAACTGGCGGTGTTGGAGCCCGGGGTCAGTGCTAGAAGCAGAGTGTAGGCCGAGGCCTAATTGGAGCAAGTTTAATATCTGTTGTAGTCTTAGAGTGGAGGGAGTAGGAGAAATTGCCGGATACACAGCAGGGGAGCAGCTGGCATTACTGAACCCCAATAACAGAGGAGCAACTGTTGACTGTGCAGATGGCACTTCCGAGCAGCAACTGGCGGTGTTGGAGCCCAGGGTCAATGCTAGAAGCAGAGTGTAGGCCGAGGCCTAATTGGAGCAAGTTTAATATCTGTTGTAGTGTGAGTGTGGATGGAGCAGGAGAAATTGCCGGATACACAGCAGGGGATCAGCTGACATTTTTGAAACCCAATAACACGGCAGTGAGCGTAGACTGTGCAGACGGAACTTCTGAGCAGCAACTGGTGGTGTTGGAGCCCAGGGAATCCAGGAGAAGCAGAGTGTAGGTTGAGGCCTAATTGGAGCAAGTTTAATATCTGTTGTAGTGTGAGTGTGGAGGGAGCAGGAGAAATTGCCGGATACACAGCTGGGGATCAGCTGACGTTACTGAACCCCAATAACAGAGGAGCAACTATTGCAAAAGTATCGGAACTCAGTATCGGAATTCCAATACCGTGACCAGAGGTTAGAGAAGCTGAGCAACAGTGATTTCAGAAAGTTTTATCTTTATTATAAGTTTCTCATATTAAATCTGAAGTCACAGAGAAAGTATTTATAGGTGTAACTCTCCGGTCTTGCTACATTTTGTTAAATTTTTAACATTGGAGAATGTCATCTTCAATTTACCATCTTCATATGTTTAATTGAAGAATACATTTACTGTAACATGTACAACAGTATATGGTGCAGGTTTCTAAAGAAAAGAAATGTTCCAAATGTATTTTTTTCTGTAAAATTCCTTAGTGGCCTCAATATTCCAACGTCAGACTGATGGATTGGGGAGCAGATTCATCTGGAATTTCAGGTCTGGAATCTGAAAGGTATTAATGTGGCACGGTTACCCCAGGGACCTGAATCATAATTCCATGTATTTCTAAATTTCATTGCATATTCAACTACTCTCCATATTTTCTGCATAATTTCTCCCTTAGGGTATGTTTCCACGGTCAGGAAACGCTGCTTGTTTGACGCTGCGCAGAGCTGCAGCGTCAAACAAGCAGCGTCCAGATGTTCCAGCATAGTGGAGGGGATTTTATGAAATCCTGTCTCCACTATGCGTGGAAACCCGCACGCGGCGGCCCTGCGACTCCGGACATGCTGCGCGTCTTTTCAGATCGCAGCATGTCCGTACACCTTGCGGGGACGCAGCGTCCCCGCAAGGCATATCACAGGGCCCTATGGGAGCGAGCGATCATCCTGGATGTGAAGAGTTAACACATCCGGCATGATCGCGTCCCAGAAAGGGGGCGGGGCTTAGCGCCGAGCGGCTTCGCCGCTGCGGCGATACCGCCGGCCATCCTGACAGTGGAAACATACCCTAAAAAGAAAATGTTGACATTTTCTTACTATTGTTTTATGTATTCAAGTTGGGTTATAAAGCTTTTTCCTGATTTCCTATTTTCTTAGTGACCTATGTATGAAATCAGTTAAGTAATGTGAAAATCTGAATCTAATAATGACATTCCATACTTTTTTTTCAAACAGATTTATATGTATGCTGTGTGCAGAATGATTAAGTGAGTATTTTGACCATCTCACTATTTTTATGCAGAATTTTTTACCTCTGAGCTGTATAAATTTGAATGCTTATTGGATCAAGCAGATCATGTGATGTGTATTTGTGTAATGAGGAGGATGCTGCCTAAGGATACAACATCCTTTATCAGATTATTACGTTCCCACGATGATCTTTTTGTGAGTATTGTATGTTGCAGATTATCTGCACTATTTCTGTATCCAATAAGAAAGATAGGTATAGAGAGATGGGGAGTCAGCGGATGCTCTAGTCTGCTGGCCCAAGACACATGGATGGCTTCATCTTCTATACGGCGATACGCGTGGTGGTTGGTCGCTCCCCCTCAACCAAGGTGTGGGGAGTGCCCACTTGGTTTTTACTTATGTTTTATTGTAATTGGTGTGTCAATAAAGTTTTTTCTATTATATAATTATATTGGTTGTGTGCATATCATACGGTGGTTGTTTTTTTCTTTTCCCTTATGTAGCTTCTGCCATTGGATATTGCACCTTCATATTTTACATATATATTTTGATGGTTGTGCGCCCTGTGTTTCTTTTCAATGGCATTTAGTTAATGTGTACATCTGCTAGACATCTTTCAGCCAATAGCTGGGAGGCATCTAGTGTAAAAAGCACCCGCTCAAATTGGGAGGTGCCTGAGCTACACCTATAGTAAGGGTACCGTCACACAGTACCATTTACATCGCTACGACGGCACGATTCGTGACGTCGCAGCGTCGTATGATTATCGCTCCAGCGTCGTAGACTGCGGTCACACGTTGCAATCACGGCGCTGGAGCGATGCCGAAGTCCACAGGTAACCAGGGTAAACATCGGGTTACTAAGCGCAGGGCCGCGCTTAGTAACCCGATGTTTACCGTGGTTACCAGCGTAAAAGTAAAAAAAAACAAACAGTACATACTCACCATCTGATGTCCGTCAGGTCCCTTGCCGTCTGCTTCCTGCTCTGACTGAGTGCAGCCGTACAGTGAGAGCAGAGCTCAGCGGCGACGTCACCGCTGTGATCTGCTCTCACTTTCCGGCCGGCAGACAGTCAGAGCGGAAAGCAGACTGCAAGGGACCTGACGGACATCAGATGGTGAGTATGTACGGTTTGTTTTTTTTTTACTTTTACGCTGGTAACCACGGTAAACATCGGGTTACTAAGCACGGCCCTGCGCTTAGTAACCCGATGTTTACCCTGGTTACCAGCGAACGCATCGCTGGATCGCTGTCACACACAACGATCCAGCGATGACAGCGGGAGATCCAGCGACAAAAGAAAGTTTCAAACTATCTGCTACGACGTACGATTCTCAGCTGGGTGCCTGATCGCAGTAGCGTGTCAGACACTGCGAGATCGTAACGATATCGCTAGAACGTCACGAATCGTACCGTCGTAGCGATAAAAATGCCACTGTGTGACGGTACCCTTACTGTGGTTTAGTGTGTGCAACTGTATGTTGCCAGGTCCCCAGTCCCTAGTCTGTTAATGTTTCCTGTATCCTGTGGCAATTAGTCCAGTACAGTAAGTCTTTGCTCCTGCATTCACTTTAGTGGTGTCTAACCTAAAACTGCATCGGTGGTACCTGCACTTTTTAATTAGAACAGTGTGTCTAACCTGTCCCTATGGCCATCCCATCTGCTATCCGGAGACCACACAGTCTGAACCTGTTCCTGTGGCTGTTCTGTCTGCTATGTGGTGACTGCATAGTCTTAACCTGTCCCAAGTGGCTGTTCTGTTTGCACAGTCAGAACCTGTCCTAGTGGCCAGCCTGCTCTGTCTAGGAATCTAAGCAAAAGGCTTAGACCCTTGGGGTCATCTGCTCATGCCGGGCGCTGCCCTGTAGTGGCACCTGACAGCTACCTGGCGCACAAGCCTGACCTCATTATTAGAGGCTCCAGGGAAAACCAAGTTAGCTGCTTAGTCACGCCTCTCCAGGGTAGGTCCGGTGTGTAGCACAGTGGGTCCATGAACCATGCGTGCATTCTTCTGGTGTAACAGTTTCCTCAGGCCATGTACCCCTCTGAGCTCAATGGTCCACCGCTGTTGAAAGTGTTCAAATCATTGTTTGGCCAGCATATGCGACAGGAAGAAAAAAAATCACCCACAGACTCAGGATACTCGATAGGAGGCCCTCACTATTGATGCACCAGCCCTAGTCACAGTACCTATGGCGTTGTTTATACAATCCAAAATCTATGTCTCTAAACTGCAACCTGTCTTGTCTGATCCACCTTGGTACTATGGTGATCCAAAGCAGTGCCATGGGTTCCTGGAGCAGTGCATGTGATACTATGAAGTTTTCGATCAGTTGTTTTTCTCCAATTGGGCCAAGGTAGGATTCCTGATGTCCTAACTAGCAGGAGATTCCTTGGCACAGCTAAACTCTTTATGGGAAAAAGGGTCTCCCATAATGTCATACCTGCAGGCCTTCCTGGTGGCCTTCCAACGGCGGTAGTTATACAATCATACATCTATGCCTCTAAACTGGAACATGTCCTGTCTGATCCATCTCGGTACTATGGGGATCCAAAACAGTGCAGTGGGTTCCTGGACTGAACAGTACAGCTGATTCCCAGGTGCTGGCACGAGTCACACTGATGACACAGGGATGCCATCCGTGTGTCATCAGTGTGCACATGTGCAGGAGGTTTTGCAGCCCATGCTGCTACCAGAAACACTGACATCTGAAATAGCCCTTACTGAACTTGGTAATTTACCGAACTTTGGCCACCTTTTGCTGGAATCCGGACACAAATCTAAATGTGCAATGTTCTTGTCAAATTTGAGATTGGTGAATTTTTTCCGAACAAATTCTCTCATCTCTACTTATGGATGTGTCATCATGGTGACCAGGCTGAGGACAGATCTTCTGTTCCTGATAGGTCTGGTGAAGAGAAAATCAAGGCGGAGACATCTACGAAGTCTTTTCAACCCACTAACCAGTCGGAGGAACTCCAATTAGCCCTTGAATCCTCTGAGGTTGTACCTGACCTCAACAAACTGAGTGAGACTTCCCAAAGCCAAGTTCCTTTTACTAAGCCCGCTTTGTCTTATGCTGTGGCTGGCTTGATGGAGAGAAGCAGAAAAAGGATATCCGGCACTCCTGGTGAGTGATTCTTGTGCCCAGGTAGGGCTCCAGCCCGTATTCCAAAAGTAGCAATAAACCTGGCACTCAGGATAGTTTGAAAGTATAACAGTTACATTGGCAATCTATGTTTAGACATTCATCACAACTAATTGACGTAGAACTTTCAGAAAAGAATGCTGACACAACGATCTGAAATGATGCAGAAAGGGCTGAATGGTGAAGATCTAAACAAACTGAAATGTTAAATTGTGGATTGCCAATAAATCTGTTATATGACATATGTTCAAACTATCCTGAGGGCCAGGTTTATTGCTACTGTGATAGAAATATGTATATCATGTAGATCTCACTTGCATGTATACTCCTCTATAATCATATATACTCATATACTCACAGGCGCTAATATATACATTATAATCAATGGTTTAAAATGGCTGACATGATCTGATATAAACCAGACAGATTGTATGGGGTTTTCCATCTCAAAAGCGGAACAGTGTCAGATGTATTAACTGCTGATCAAATGTCTCAACTTTGTCCTAGATACAGAGCTCAATTCTAGTTCCGTAATCTGCAGTCATATGAGCATTAATCACAATATTCCATATATGTTTAGATAACCAATGACAGAGGAGCTAGACAATATGGTAATTAACTAACCACCCCTAACAACCCCTAACCACTCCTTTCTATCTGCTATCATAAAAACTATGTATGTACAATAAAGGATCAGTATTGATGGAATGTTATTGACACAATGATGTTGTGCAGTCTCATTCTTCCTTGAGCGCTCAAAATACTCAGTCTTATTGGGAGCGGCCACAGCACACACAGGGATATATTTATCCAACCCAAATATTTCCATATCACTACTTGATGGAGAGAAGAATCCTAGTCGTGAAGATGGTGAGAGATATCACTTTTCTTCTAGTGGATGGAAGAAGTCATGGTCCTGATAAGAAGTCGAGGGAGTCCATGATGAGGTGTCGACCTCCAACCTCTCTGGAGAGAGTCCTCGTGGGCTTGAAGAAGACGGAGGTACTGTAGCGCTGCTACTGATGCCCCTGTATGGTGTCATCTTCTCTCCATGCAGAGATGTCAGCTTACTCACTGTCCCGGCCCCAGTATGGTCCTCAGTGTACTCCTACACCCTGGTCTGTGTGTGCGCCATAGATCCTAGCAGCGCCCCTATTACACACATGCACACGCTCCTCTGCTTTTAAAGGGGCAGCTTGCGCACATGGAAAAAAATGCGCCAGCTAAGAGGCATTTGGTTAATGTGTATATCTGCTAGATGTCTCTCAGCCACAAGCCTCCCAACTATTAGTATAAAAGGCACCCTCCTCAACTGGGAGTTGCCTGAGCAACCCCTATAGTTATTGTTAACTGGTTTGCTGTGTGAAACTGTTGCCAGGTCCCTCCATAGGGTCAGATGCTACTGCCACATGCCTGACCTCACCTCTAGAAGCTCCATTAAACACCAAGGTAGCTGCTTAGTCATGCTCCTCTAGGGTAGGTCCGGTCTGTGGCACAGTAGGTCCATGAAACACGTGTGCCAAGTTTAAGCGTAACATTTAGGCCTTTGACTAGTTGATTTGGTGGTTGTTTTCCTCAGACGAGTTTGTTCTCACTACATGTTATCATGCTACTCTGGGTGTGATAGCATGATTTGCAAGAACCATCATCATCATCAGCTCTCTGCAAATCTTGCTCATGTGCGTGGCTTTTTTCGCTCATGCCATTGTGCCCATGAAGCCTGGTGCACGCTTCCTTGTTTTAGAGGCGCACTTTTTCTATCTTCAGCTATACCCATGGGCTCCGATCTCATTCTTCCATCTTGTGATCACACCTCCAGACTGATTGTAAGTCAAAGCTAAGGCTATAAGTTCCTCTTTCATGTTATTATAAACTTACATTGAGAAGTGATTTCTGGTCTACCTAACAAACTCTGGAGCAATCTGGCTTGACACAACCAGCAGAACAGAACCAAGGTGGTGCCAAGAACATAAAAAAACAGCAGATGGTAAATGTTTCACTACATGCCGGGAACATACATTAGCAATACCATTCCTGTGTTTATTTAAAAGGATTCTTTAAGAATCTGTCAAACTCCTTGGATGGAGCTTATGATTATGACCATTATAGAAAAAAGGGCAGCCATAATAATATATTGGCCAATTAGATTTTTTTTAACTGGCAGAAATGTATTTTTGTACATTGTGAGGTTCTTGGTTATGGTTCTCACTTTAACAGATGAAAATACGCAACCTAAATGTTTGTTTATCATTTAGGTACATATTAATTCTGCATACTAATAGTTGCCCAATAATTCTGTACACAGGGATAATCTCATAAAAAACAACCTCACTTTTACTTTCTTTAATATTCAAGTTTTGGGTTCATCAACCTTCTGGATTTACTGCCAATACTGGAGTTGTTCATTAATAAAATTATTCATCAAAAATATAAATTGCCTCATAATTGTGCAGTGTAGACATTATCTATGTTTTCAGATATGCATTTACATTAGCATTCTCGTGTAATTCTCATGTAATTGCTAAAACTTGTTGCTACTTTTACCAGCATGCTATGTAAATCTTTCCTATATGTTACCAACATTTACTGCTAGCAAATCAGTTATCCAAGCAATCTAGTATCATTGGAAAAAGTAGTCATTTTTATATTTAAGACATTAAAACTTGAGTCATGGGCTGAAAAAGGACTTTCCATATATGACATCCTTAGTGTGCTTGTGGGGTCCATCCCTCTGTACCCTAACTGATTAGCAAATGGATCGGGCATGAGCTTAATGGACATCTATAAACGTCAAGTCACTGTCAATCACATATTGATAGTCTATTATTATAGACCATCTATTGATGATTGTGGTAGTTCAACCTTCAATCACTTCAATATTAACCAAAAGGAATGGACACAACCTCCTGTATGAAAGATGTACTGTACATACTTCCATTATTAAATGGAACCTTTCACTAAGTTTTCCCTATATATAGTACAACCAGCACCGTGGGGCCTTTTTACAGCTCACTTGAATGCTGTAAAAAAAGTCCCCAATCCCGTCTGTGGAACCCAAAAAAGACCTTTTATTATATTCACAGAAGGCGGTCAGATCTGATGGGTATCTATGGTCTTGATTAGGTGCCTTCTCTCTTCTTTTGATCGGTGTCCTCCTTACGTGCTTCTTGTGGAAGACAAGTCCTACTTTATCCACACAGTGTCTCCATCAAGCTCCTGCACAGGTACACTTCTCTTTTCCTTGCTGAAGGCAGAGCAAAGTACTGTAAAATGCATCCCGTCTACCCTCACATGTCTATGAAATTACTGGTGGACTATTAGAGAGATGGGGTCCTCTTCAATGAGCAGGTGAAGAGAATGGAGTACATGTGTTCTTGCTCCTTGTGGTCTCTACCGAACTCCTGAAACAATAGTTAGTGACGATGTCATAGTCCTATCTTTTGGATCAGGTAAACTGATAATGTTTTTTGACATAATAAGGCTAACTCTTCTTCTATCTGTACAGACTGCTGACAACATATCCAATAATGGGAAGGGTTGGGGGTTATTGGCGCACCACTTTATAACAAGCTTTCGATAATATCTCCAGGTGCCGCTATGTCACATTGCTATAAAAACCGTTGGAGGAAAATAGCGCAATTGGGTTTTAACCGAGATTAAGTGATCAATGCAACATAAAAGTACTCACCAGACGTAGCTTAAGACAAGCATTGGAGAGATTTGCTGCTGCAGATCCACGAGGGAGGGGCCGTTGAGAATACAGTGTAGGAGAACGTCGTCAAATTCTGCACTGCTGAATCATGTAGTCCAAGGGTATTATTATTAGTCAATGCGTTTCTGAGTTTCAATGAACGTCTTCATCAGGAAATGCCACATAAGAATCTATTATATTCTGATGTGGTATTGCCTGATGAAGGAGTTCTTTGAAACTCAGAAACGTGTTGAGTAAAGAAGACCACTTTTAATAATACCTTTGGACTACATGAGTCAGCAGCGCAGAATTTGACCACGTTCTCCTACATTGTATGTCACATTGCTGGCACATTTTGCCGAATGTGTCATCCTACACAATGACCTATTTTATCTTGCTAGGTAATTTCACTGTTACATTGTTACCTCCGGTGCTTTATGCCATTACTTTTGTGCTGCATATTCAGGCCCTCAATGAGTTTACAGCTTCAATCCATGCAGGAAGCATTTGCAAACAAATCTTTACCATCTTTTCATGCCAATTCAATCATTTGACACTTGCGATAACAAATAATTCATTTTCAAAAGCGTCCCTCTCGTCATTTCCACAAGTACAGTATCTGGAATAGCAGTTCTTCAAGCACATATATTATCTCTCGCCTTTGAGCTTCAGCTGTAATTTGCACCGTTCCCGTTTTGCTCTATTTCCTTTTTTTCTCCCCTTTTGAAGCAATTTATGTATTTTCTCTCTGAAAAGATTAATTTCACCTTCCCTATGTATTTTGAGTCAACTTGTCAGAAGAATGTCACACATTTGATATGACAATCTGCATCGTACTCATATTTAATTAATGTCGCTTTCGCAATTCATCACCCGGTGCTGTTTGGTTCCTAGTTGCTCTTTTCAGCAGCTGAGCTCCATTGACAGAATCCATGATGAAACACCGCCATATTCAGCTTTTTTTTTTCTTCTTACATATTCCATATTTCTCATTCTGCTCCTCCAGCACTTTGCATCAGTTTTATCTGGAAATGTATTTCTATTGAGTCCATGCTGATTATTGGAGCCCCATATTTAATATTCTTCGGTGAATGTAACATGCGCTTATCATGTGCTTACAGTTCTGTTGAATAAAATTATGGAAATCTTTTATTTTCTTCATAGTCCTGTTCATAGTCCTAGTCATTTCTAAATCTTTGTGTATAAAATATTTGGCTTACGTAAAAAAGTGAACAGAGTGCATATAATAAATAAAAATGAAGATATTTATCATGTGTATTCTCGTTGAAGAGAATTGAATTCACCTTGACTTTCACATAAAAATTTAGATTTAGGAGAATCTATATGTTTTTTTCTCATAAATAGGTGAAAATGCAGTAAAATGGCTGCATAGGGTTAAAAATATGTAAAAAAAAAAATCCGAACTAGCACGTTTTAGAAATTGGGCCAATTTCAAGATTCGTTTAGAAAAGCCCTGAATGTTTATCTACCCTTGCAAATGGCGAATGTTCTAAAGTCTAACTTCCCCTTTTAATGGCCTTCAAATCATATTGACTACTTGGGCACCCTTATTTCAGTGGACCTATCAGAGTTGTTTGGCCTGAATTTTGGTTGATTTTTGTCCAGACTGGAGGAGGATCTTAATTTCTGGAACTGTGGAGTTTTCTAGGTTTGGTGGTGTTAACATCCTCAAAATGACAGTATTACCTAGACTTTTATATCTTCTACAAACTATCCCAATATATATTCCTTCTTCGTTCTGGACCAAGATCTAATGTTAATTCAGTAAATTTGTCTGGTCAGCAGGGCGTCCAACAATTCGTAGTACTGTTTTGGTGCTTTCAAATGATTGTGGGGGTATAGGTCTACCTGACTGTTGCATCTGCTCATGCAAGAATTCTAGATCTTCTACATTGTAGAGACTCTAGACTCTAGGTACGTATAGCTCAAGAAACTTGCCCTGTATTAGTCTCTACTCTACCATTGATGTTGCCTTTTTGGCTTAAAAAATATCCTAGTTCCATTTAGTCTAAGACAAACACTTAAAACTATCCGCATCCCCAGTATAAAAGGAGTTCAAATTGACCTATTGGGACCGTTGACCCCAATAACAGAATTGACCTATTGGGACCGTTGTCCCCAATAACAGATAACCCAAAATTTCCATCTGGTGTTTTCACAAGCCTTTTTTTGGGTAGTTCGAGGAGAAATCTCTTGCGTGTTTGTGATGTGGCCCCCGGAGGAGTATTGCTTCCTCTTTCGGCTATTTTTGGTGATCGTCTGCCAAAGGCACACTATAATTTTGAATATACTCAACTTGGATATTTTATTTCTATGCTTGCCAACTATTAAGACAGGATGTGCCCCCTTTCTTCTTTTGAGGCTCTGTGTGTGACTCCCACTAACCCTGTATATGCAATCTCAGATATCTACAAGCTTCTAGTGAATATTGATCCTAATATATTTCCTCCTTTTTGTAAGGCGTGGGAAAGGGAGTTTCATCAGACTTTCAAAAGAGAGCAATGGCACAAATGTTTCCATCTCTGCCATAAATCTATTATAGTCACTAAAGCTCAGGAAACAAGTTACAAAATACCAAGTGTCTCATTCAGTGTCTGTGACTGGAGGTGTAGAGGCCTCTAGCGTGTTTGATAAATACACTGTCCTGAGCAGGCAGACCGGTAATGCTACATGGACTGTTTATTTTTTGTTTGTTCTCACTTTGTGCCGGAAAAGGCTGATCTTTTCTTTGCTTGTGCTTAAGCAGGTTTATGAAGCTAATAAACCCGACTGGACATTTTTTTATGAAACCGCTTCCTGTGACAACCTCAACCGCAGTGAGTACAAAATCCAACTTGTACTGGCACAGTCGGGCTCATGAGGGCACATATGGTGGGCATGCCTGACCTTGGTGGCCTTCTGAAAGGGCATTCTAAAAGCGATTAAAGAAATGACAGAGGTATCAATCCCTAAGAGGCCTGAAGCAATTTAACTTTTCATGCTTCCCATGCCTAAGAATGTCTTCAAGAAATCATTGTTGAGATATCTTCTTCAGGCCACTAATGTAGTAATTCCACACCATAGGAAGTCGGTAGGCCCACCTTCACTGGAAGGATGGTTTGTGGAGATAGCTACAGTTCACCGGATGGAATCCTTGATAGCCCAAATTCAAGAAGAAGCTAATAAAATAGCTGCATGGTTTCATTGGGAGTCCTTTTTATCCTCATCGAAGTATCAATACATGTTAAGATAGTTTCTTGCTTATCCTTTTGCTACATTTGATTTTTCCGGCATTTTTCTTATATCTCTCAGAATTCTATTGTCTCCGTGACGTGGAGTTAAGCCTCACATATTCTTCTTACATATTCCGTCAGCCTTATGAGTGTATTGTCGTAAATATTTATTTCCTTTCCTCTTTCCCTCTTTGTCTCTTAGTCTAGGTATCAGATTACAAGTTGTCTATGGCAGTTTACTAATGATACCATATAATATTGCTTATTTTCTTGTAACAAAACAAATCATTCCTTGAAAGTTTAATGTACCATACATTGTGTTTGTTTAAATTTGCTGTCATGTTTCTTTCTATCATAAACTCAATGAAATTTTGAATACAAAAAATATGCTCACCCGTATCTCACTTATCCCACCGTGCAGACCTGCTCAGGTCTGGTTATCTTCTTTGGTCTGGGTACTGGTGCCACATCACAGTTATTGAAGGAAATAAGACTAGACAGATCTGTGGCTCTCACCACTGAATGCATAACCAGCCATGGTCGTGTGTGATAATGGCCGTAACCTGGTGAAACTTGGAAAACTGACACACGTACCATGCTTGGCCCATGCTCTCAACTTGGTAGAGCAGCAGTTTCTGAAAACCTACCCATATTTGCCAGAGCTTCTGGTCAAGGTATGCAGCATCATCAGCTATTTCCACAAGCCATCTACAGCTGTAAACACTCTGGCAGAGCTACAGCAGCACATGCAAGTGCTAGATCGCTGACTGATGTGCCACATCATCACGAGCTGGAACTCCACACTGCACAAGTTGGCAAGACTTTATGAGCAGCAGAGGCCAGTGGTGGAATACCAGCTCCAACACGCCTGTCGGAATTCTGGTCAGGTTCCGCACATAACTAAATCATGTACATTAATGTCTAACATTTGTGTAGTTCTCCAAGACTTTGAGGACTCTACAAAGATGGTGAGTGGCGATGACGCCATCATCAGCGTAACAATCCCACTTTTGTGCCTACTTAAATAGTGGCTGCTGACAACTAAACATGAAGCTTTGCATGCAGACCCGGTGGAGATGGTGGAAGAAATGAGACAGGGAGATACTACCCAGCCTCATCTTATCTGCTGGGCAAAGATTGGGTAACAATAAGGACGTGGAGGAGCAGGAGCGCAACAGAGTCTAGTACCACCACAGGCTTTGTCCTGTCTCTCTTACTTGGATGGGCTGAGAAGGAGAATGAGGAAGAAGAGTTGGAGGTGGAAGAGGAGGTTATGGAGAGTAGTCATCGTGGTGGAGACAGGAAAGTGTTGGCTGTAGGGACCTGGCACATATGGCAGACTTTATGTACCATATTGCCTTTCCTATAAACCTTGCGTTACATTCATCTTGGCTAAAAATGAGTAATGATTGTTTACCCTGCTAGACCCACACTACAAGGAGAACCTTGCATCTCTCCTTCATGAGGCAGAGAGGTCTACTAAATACTTTAAATATTAATGAAGCCTTCCTAGCAGAAGTGAAACTGCAATCACTTGACCACTGGTACAATATACTGCAATAAATCTCCTACATTTTTGCAGAGTGTTACTTTTGTGAAACAAATAGTGTTCTTATTTCCATCGAAACAATGAATATCTCATCAGAACCCAACAGATTCAATTAAAAGTCATAGTGGTCTGGCAGGATGTGTTGATATCCCATGTTGAATGGATCCAGCAGAATGTCATATGTTCTAAATAAAAGTCACAGGACAGATGTGAACAGAGCTTAACATAAATTTGGCCGATGACACACTCTAAGTTTAAAGTGCACTAATTACAGGGCCTTGATCCCGAGTGAGAGGGCGGAATGTTTTTGCTCATGTCTGGTCCAAGGAATGAGAATACATAGAATGATCCCTATTGACACATCCAATGTAAACAGATGATATGGAAGTAGACAAATATTTGGACATGACCCCCAGGTCTGCACCTTAACCCCGCAGGTGCATCTCCATGATCAACAAAGCAGCGATTGAACTGTAACAGTTGCATGTCAAATGCTCAATTTCAGCTTTCAGTCATCCTGTGTAGATAGCATTGCTTCAATGTGTCAGACTTCACCTGAAATTGCCTGACTTTTGCCATTTTGATCAGTCCTTGTCAATTATTTTTCTTATTTCAGACAACTTGATGTGGTTGTGCTAGCTCTCCATATACTGAGTATTGATTCTTATTGGCAGTGGTCCATGGGAAACAAAAAAAATCTCTCCTGGGTAGAAAGAAAACCAGGGGTGGACATGGAGTTGGTGCAACCTTTGTTGCCGCACAGAAATCCAAGAGGTAAGGGGGCCACTGCCACCTAACAAGCAGCAATTGGCTTTTGTCTAGGATACATGTACTGTATGTGTGTATTTTAATGAGTTATTGAACTGCTAAGGACCCATTTATGTGTTTGCACAGAAGTCTTCTTAAGGGCTTCTTCAGATGTCCGATTTTTGTGCATGAGTGCTATCCATGATTTTCTCAAATAGCATTCCAACCTGCGATAGTCTATGTGGCCATTCACATGTCTGATTCTTACCTCAGACCATTTGGTCAGTGGAAAATATTGGAGACATATCCGATTTAGATCCGAGGTTTGGATCAAATTTGGCAATGCAAGTCAATGTGTTTCCTGAAAAAATTGGACTGCACTCAGATTAAATCTTAGTGCTTAGTGCAGACCAATGTTCATGGACTGAAAAAATGGAGAAGGGGAAAAATTATTTGTTTTTTTATTCCTCCATGTATGAGAAAGTTGGATGACACTCGGACCATGCGCTGATAAAACTCTGATCAGAATGTGATCAGAATAATCAACTCAATTTTCTAAGTATGTGAACAAACTGGACGTATGAGCCCTTAGTCTAAGTTCGATACTGAATGAACTATGTTGATACTGTCAGCTAGTAAAGGTAGCAAACCTGTAAGTCAATGTCCTACCCTAAGGATATCACAACATTACTAGAGATCTTAGCAAAGTCAGATAACTATTTACAGCTGTTTCATGGTACTTGCTCTTCATCAGTAAAGATCAAGTTTAACTGGTGAAATGAGATGCCCTTAATGCAGAATTTGGGAAGATTAACTGGTGCTCTTTTAGGAGACAAGCAATGTATTGAACTTAACTAGCAATTCTCCAAACCCTACACTGCACTGATGAGGGGCAAAGCCCTGTAGATAGGTTTTTGGCTTGGCTAACATCCCTACTTATTTTGCAAGGCTCAATAAATGGCAGTATATTGACTTATTGTCTTGTACTACCTCTATTATGTGGAACTAACAAGTAAGCTTTCTTTATTTCCAAGAAAGGGTTTATTTGCCAGTTTCAGGCACAAATACCCTGACGTCAATTTCATAAAAATACAGTCAATGAATAGTTATTTTTTATATTATTGGAAGTTTCAGATGTTGATCTGGGTCAGTTGAGAAGCTAAGATCCAATAAAATTTCAGCACCCCCCACCCATAATTTTTTTTTGCCAATAAGCATCTCATGAGCATGCAGTGTTATGACCCTTGGGAGCCTCCTTCATTGTTTGCAGTATTTGTAAATGGAAAACCACTAGGTAGGGTCACAATACACTTTTGGAGAAAGACTAAGCCCACCTTGTGTTGCGTTACTTCCCTCAGTAAACAACTACAGACCTGTCCTTCCACTTATGCCTTTGCATTGCTTGTGATGGAAATTAAGAACTCAATGTTGCACTTGATTTTCAAATAAATCTACAGAGGTAAACTAGTTCTAGCAGACATTTTAGGAGAATTGTAATATTTGAGAGGTAAAATTAGAAAAGACAGTAAACTAGAATATACAGTTAGTATTTTGAACTTTTTCTGTAAGAGTCTTCCCATTAATGAACTCCCCTTGGGAAGCTTAGGTAGTTTTATATACCGTAAGCGGCTTGGTTGGAAAGTTTTACAACTTAATTGTCAACAACTGGAACTGAGTAAATGCAAATATATGAAGCTGTTTCATTTTTACACTCTTTGCTTTCCACCTGCTTTTCTTCATTGCATAATTTGGAGTCTCTTGAAGCAGATAAGTAGCTTTGAATTGCACTTTCTATGTTGCTATGAATAGTATGTGACAACAGCAAAACTTAATGGTTTGTAGGTTTCTGGTATAGTGTTCAAAGCAGAAATCCAGAAAAGAAATACACGGCAAGGAGGATCCACCCACTCATATATACACAGAGGAGAGGACAAAAAACAACCTCTTGGCAAAGGGTATTGCAGACATATGCTGAATCCTAAAAGCCAACCATCTAAATCTATCCTCTAATGTACACAGGGGTGCAATCTCAAACTGCTGATGGCTTTGTTATTGCAGATGCCAGTAGTGATGTCTGTCGTTGGCTTGCAGAGATCACAAGAGGGCTTGGCTGAATGAGTGTGCCTATGTATGAGAGAGACAGCCAAGATGGTGATCGGCCAAAGCATTTTTGGGCCGATAGCCATCTAAAGTGTTTAGAAGCCCAATGGGACCACTGATGATAGCAAAGAACGCAATGTAAAAGGAGTCTTACTTGAGCGTAAGTAGAGATAGGCATTGACTAAATGGACATTCATTCAACAGTTATTTGAAGTATAAGGGCACCTTTACTTTTTTGTTCACATTTCATGCAAAAGGCTCACATAATTTATAAATATAAATGGTTGCCCAGTTTAGCTAAAGATTCTGTTTCATGAGAGCCAAGGAGTTTTAACTACTTTTCTATATTTGCAATTGCAAAGAGAAAAACGTGTTACTTACCACTTCAATCCCTCGCTACAAAAATATTGTAAAATGGCAGTGGTCTGTTTAGGCCAGAAGTGATTAAGTCCTGTCTATTCAGTCAATTGATTGCTTAGTCTTATGCACGTTTAGGTGACTAAATAAATGGGACTTTTCCCATCGGAACAGATGGCATCCTGCCTATTAATCACATGGCTCTGTGGCCAGCCAGTGGCCTTAGTGGTAAGAAGGCTAAATGGATGGGACACCATCATATAACCTCGACATAGTGCAACTAGGTTTTAGGGAGCAACTTGCCCTCTGAAAAAAACAACCCAAAAAAGACCCTCACATCTTTTATATTAAATTAATGTACAGCTGCAGAAACATGCTCTGTGGCCAATATACTAACATATACCATGCGTTAGCAATAAATGAATATTACAGCTATTGCTGTAAATGTTAAGATATTTAGTTAACTTTTTTAGCCATGTCAAGGTGCTGTGTTGGGGCATGTACTTGGGGAGCTTCATACTGTGTGAGGGATCGCTGTGCCGGCATTATACTGTGGGTGTCATTGTGGGAGCATCAGACAGTTTGGACTGGATGTGGTCATCACACTGTGCATATGAGGGGCACTATGCGGGCAAATAACCTGACCCTTTCTATTCCACAACATTTTTTTGTTTTTTTCAAGTGGACAATGATTTGTGTGTACTCATCTTTGCCTTCTATAGTATAAACATCATTGTAAAGATCTTGGAAAGCCTGTTTTATACTCTTATGTCTAAATATTCTCAGCTTCAGAGACGTTTAAAGATAGAGCTAATACAGTACTGCACGGTATCCTCATGTATTTTCTGTTTGAGTTACCTTTTGATTGCGACTTAGGCCTCTTTCACACTTCCGTCGGCAGTGTCCCGTCGAGATACGTCGTCTTGTCAGAAAACAGGATCCTGCAAAAAAATTTGCAGGGACCTGTTTTTTCCCATAGACTTGTATTAGCGATGGATTGTGACGGATGGCCATCCATTTCATCCATCGTGCACTGGATCCGTCGCAAAATAGCTGTCCGTCGAGAACAAAAAACGTTCAGAGGAACGTTTTTAATCCATGTCGGAAAATCGTTCAGCGACGGGTCTGGCGTAGTCCGTCGTCGGCTACAATGGAAGCCTATATTTTCAGACCCGGAAAAATTCTCTCTCTTTCTCTCTCTCTCTCTTGTGTCCCTGGAAATTTCTCCATTGAAATTGTGGCAACGACGCATCCGTCATTACACTGGATGCGTCACACATGTTTTTCACTATTTTCATAACGTCCGTTGGTGCATAATTTTACTGCATAATGACGCACAGCAGAAGACGGAAGTGTGAAAGAGGCCTTATTTGTCTCTTGCGCTATTTTGATGAACCTTTTTTAAGACTTTTTGTGTGATCGTTGACCTTTTCTCATCTAATCTCTGACATTCTTTGTTTGTAATTTGATGTTTTTCCCTATGCCGGGTGAAGCTAAAACCAGAGGTCACCAAATCTGTTGAAATTCAAATTCGGCCGTGAAAGTTTATTCATATTTGATGCAAATCAAATGTGCATTATTATGGTTATTATTATGGTTCGAGGTTTCTCCTGACCTGAGGCTAATACATGTTTATATAAGAACTTTTGTACTATATCTTATTAGATAAATCTGCATCTTTCTTCACTTATGAGCCACTTATTCACCTCCACCTCTCTTCCTGAAGTAACCATCCATGTAAAAAAAAATTCAACTGCTAGCAAAGTGAGAAATACTAAATACTCTATAACAGAGGCGTAGCTAGGGTTTTAACTTAGGGGGGGCGAAACATCTGCGTGGGCCCCTAACCAGCTAACCCTGATTACAGTTACGGTTGCGCACTCTAATTGTGAATATAGTGGAGCCTCAGATTATGACCGCACTGTTATTGAAAATAAATCTATATACAAAAACGAACATTGATTTTACCGCCATATTGTGACGATATGCACTTTGATGGTCGCAATACTCTGAGTGCCCCTATAACAATACAGTAATGCTTAAGTGCCCAATTTACATTTAATAATGTCCCCTAAGTTCCCTCATGTACTGCTCCATTATACACAGTATGGTGAGCTCAAAGCTTCCCTATACTTCCCTATATAAAAGAGCCTGAAGACCCACCTCTTCCGACAAGCCTACAGCCTGCAGTAACCACCGATCGACCAAACCGCTGCATGACCACCTCTATCCTCACCTACTGTATCCTCACCCATCCCTTGTAGATTGTGAGCCTTCGCGGGCAGGGTACTCTCTCCTCCTGTACCAGTTATTATGACTTGTATTGTTTAAGATTATTGTACTTGTTTTTATTATGTATACCCCTCTTCACATGTAAAGCGCCATAGAATAAATGTCGCTATAACAATAAATAATAATAATAATAATAATAGACAGTATAAGGCCCCCACAGCTCTCCTATACACAGTATGATGATTCTATAACTCCCCGATACACCGTATGATGTTCTCACTGCTCCTCTTTACACAGTATAATGCTGACAGAGCTCCACTATAGTAAAAACAGGTGTCCGGAAGGCGCTGCCCGAAAACTGAATAAATTTGCAGCAAATATGATGATGAAAACCACCCTATTCATCAAGTGATAAACACTGTAAGAGATATATAAAATATATATTTGCGCTAAAAATATCAGTATAAAAACATAAATAAATATGCATATACACCCTAAGAACAAAGGGTTAATAAGGTGCTTTTGTATACCTTTCTCCTAGTGCGCTGAATATAGACGTGAGGCTCCTAATGATGCGGGGTCCTGTAAGTGCTGTCTTTGAATGCCGCTCTTAGTTGTCTTAGTTCTTTCATCAAGCCACGTTTGGCTATCCAAAGAGCGGCATTCAAAGACAGCACTTACAGGACCCCGCATCATTAGGAGCCTCACGTCTATATTCAGCGCACTAGGAGCAAGGTATACAAAAGCACCTTATTAACCCTTTGTTCTTAGGGTGTATATGCATATTTATTTATGTTTTTATACTGATATTTTTTAGCGCAAATATATATTTTATATATCTCTTACAGAGCTCCACTATAGAAAGTATAATGCCCCCCAGAGCTCCCCTATATACAGTGTAATGGGCCAACAGCTCCCATATGCACAATATGCCTTCACAGTTCCCTATACACAGTATGGTGGGTCCGCAGCTTCCGTCAAACAGTATGATGTCCCTCACAGTTCCCCTGTACACAGTATGATGGGCCCATAGCTTCCTTATACACAGTATGATGAGCTCACAGCTCCCTTATACACAGTATAATGGGCCCGCAGCTCCCGTATACACAGTATGATGGGCCCGCAGCTCCCTTATACACAGTATGATTGGCCCGCAGCTCCCTTATACACAGTATGATGAGCCCACAGCTCCCTTATACACAGTATGATTGGCCTGCAGCTCCCTTACATACAGTATGATGGGCCCGCAGCTCCCTTATACACAGTATGATTGGCCTGCAGCTCCCTTATACACAATATGATGGGCCCGCAGCTCCCTTATGCACAGTATGATGGGCCCGCAGCTCCCTTATACACAGTATGATTGGCCTGCAGCTCCCTTATACACAGTATGATGAGCCCACAGCTCCCTTATACACAGTATAATGGGCCCGCAGCTCCCTTATACACAGTATGATGGGCCCGCAGCTCCCTTATACACAATATGATGGGCCCGCAGCTCCCTTATACACAGTATGATGAGCTCACAGCTCCCTTATACACAGTATGATGGGCCCGCAGCTCCCTTATACACAATATGATGGGCCCGCAGCTCCCTTATGCACAGTATGATGGGCCCGCAGCTCCCTTATACACAGTATGATTGGCCTGCAGCTCCCTTATACACAGTATGATGAGCCCACAGCTCCCTTATACACAGTATAATGGGCCCGCAGCTCCCTTATACACAGTATGATGGGCCCGCAGCTCCCTTATACACAATATGATGGGCCCGCAGCTCCCTTATACACAGTATGATGGGCCCACAGCTCCCTTATACACAGTATGATGGGCCCGCAGCTCCCTTATACACAGTATGATGGGCCCGCAGCACCCTTATACACAGTATGATGGGCCCGCAGCTCCCTTATACACAGTATGATGGGCCCGCAGCTCCCTTATGCACAATATGATGGGCCCGCAGCTCCCTTATACACAGTATGATGGGCCCGCAGCTCCCTTATACACAGTATGATGAGCCCACAGCTCCCTTATACACAGTATAATGGGCCCGCAGCTCCCTTATACACAGTATGATGGGCCCGCAGCTCCCTTATACACAATATGATGGGCCCGCAGCTCCCTTATACACAGTATGATGGGCCCACAGCTCCCTTATACACAGTATGATGGGCCCGCAGCTCCCTTATACACAGTATGATGGGCCCGCAGCACCCTTATACACAGTATGATGGGCCCGCAGCTCCCTTATACACAGTATGATGGGCCCGCAGCTCCCTTATGCACAATATGATGGGCCTGCAGCTCCCTTATACACAGTATGATGGGCCCGCAGCTCCCTTATACACAGTATGATGTGTGCACAGCTCCCTTATACACAGTATGATGGGCCCACAGCTCACTTATACACAATATGATGGGCCCGCAGCTCCCTTATGCACAGTATGATGGGCCCGCAGCTCCCTTATACACAGTATGATTGGCCTGCAGCTCCCTTATACACAGTATGATGAGCCCACAGCTCCCTTATACACAGTATAATGGGCCCGCAGCTCCCTTATACACAGTATGATGGGCCCGCAGCTCCCTTATACACAATATGATGGGCCCGCAGCTCCCTTATACACAGTATGATGGGCCCACAGCTCCCTTATACACAGTATGATGGGCCCGCAGCTCCCTTATACACATGAAACACTGGAGCAGCAGACAGGTCACAAACTGCAGGAGACGGAGCCGAGCGGAGACAAAAACAGATGAAAATGCCAGAAGGTGAGTATCAGACAGAGGGCAGGGGACTTGGATTTTCAGCACCGCTCCAGCAGTGAAGTAAAAAAAATGCTGGAGTGGTGCTGTAAATGTGATGCAGCTCTTGGTTACTATATGGGGGCTTCGTATACTAATACTCATAAAAGACCCAGGTGGTACGTATCAAAAGCCCCCTACCCCCCCATCTCCAGCCTCCCCAGACAGCAAATATTACATGATGGAGTACATATAATATCATAACAAAACAATATTCAGCCCCCACTGACCTGTCCCCCCTCCCCCACTTCAGCCCCAATGCCCCCATCAACTCACATCCACCCTCTCAGTGCCCTGTCCCACTTCACCCACCTTCAGCCCCCACAACACCCCCATGGTCTCACATTCACCCCCCAGTGACCTGTCCCCCCTCCCCCACTTCAATACCCCCAGCATCTCACATCCACCCCCTCAGTGCCCTGTCCTACTTCACCCACCACAACACCTGTTATGATCCCAGTGGCTGAGGATCACAGGAAATACTAGCTAAGTTACTAAACATTGAACAAGCTCTAGGGAGGTGGTAACTGGACTGACCGCAAAACCTGATCCTAACCAAACACACTAAAGGTAGCCGGTGAACGTGCCTAAAATCCTGGACGTCTCGACGCAGCCTGAGAAACTGACTACCCCTAAAGAGAAAGCAAGACCTCACTTGCCTCAAGAGAAATAACCCCAAAGAAATAGGAAGCCCCCAACAAATAATAACGGTGAGGTAAGGAGAAAAGACACACGTAGGAATGAAAACAGATTCAGCAAATGAGGCCCGCTAATACTAGATAGCAGAAGACAGATAGAGAACTGTGCGGTCAGTAGAAAACCCTACCAAAATATCCACGCTGAGAATTCAAGAACCCCCACACCAACTAACGGTGTGGGGGGAGAAACTCAGCCCCCTAGAGCTACCAGCAAGCAGGGAAATCACATATTAGCAAGCTGGACAAGAAACATATAGAACACTGATGATCAAAAAATGAACAAAATGGAAACTTAGCTTCTCTTGAAGAGACTGGTAGCAAGGTAGTCAGAAGGAATCAGAATAGCACTGAATACATTGACAGCAGGCATAGATTGAGAGTCCAAGTGAGCTTAAATAGAAAACCAGCCCACAGATAACGAGACAGCTGATGCCAGTCACAAACCTGCAGAAAGACAGCACTCACACAGTACCACTTGTGACCACAAGAGGGAGCCCAGAAATAGAGTTCACAACAAACACCCCCATGGTCTCACATTTACCCCCAGTGCCCTGTCTCCCCTCCCCCACTTCAGTACCCAATACCCCCATCATCTCACATCCACCCCCTCAGTACCCTGTCCCCCCTCACCCACTTTCAGCTCCCACAATACCCCAATGGTCTCACATTCACATCACAGTGACATACCTGAATTTAATATACCTAAAATGTTCCATCCCCACTTACTGATAAAGTTTGCAGGCAGCACCAGGAAGTGTCTAGGTAAAATGCAAGATGTGGGCACTAGGACCCAGCATGCCTGAGCCAATCCCAGCGTGCACAGAGTGAAGAAAACTGCAGCCGGGGAAAAGCTTCATGATCAGGTCAGACAGGCAAAACCATTCACTGCAGGAGGGAGACTCTGCAGCCGGCCTCTGTGCTAGTAGCGTGCAGAGTCTCCGTCAGACAGGAGCAGACATTATACTGCTCTGCTCCTATGCTGTGTTCTGCCTCGTCACAGAAGTGGCCCTGGCTCCCAGTGGGCCCCTTCATGTGACAGGGCCCGGGGCGATGGCCCCTTCTGCCCCCCCAGTAGCTACGCTACTGTTCTATAAAGAAGAGAGGGGAAGCAGGAGTGAGGCTCAGAGAGTGAAAACATGTGGAGTCAGACACTGAAAGATTGTGCAGAGCTTTCTAACAAGTCTTTTTCCTCACCATGAGAGCTGGATTCACATCTACACAGCTCAGCACCAATGTATATTGTTCTTCATGCGGCTGTAAGCTAACTGAGGAATGAAAAGTGGGAAACATCTCTATGTGCTGTGATGTGTTTGGAATAGAAGCTAGTCTCCTCTCTAATATACTTACTTTATTTTGCTGCCTTCTATTTCTATTAACATGCTGAAAGTATAGGCTTATCTGCCTAGTTCATTCTGTGTAAGTAGCTGAAATAAGCTGTAGTAATGTATACACTTCCATCGTGATTTTCTCTGCTCCCCTCTCTCAGGTTCTCACAGGAAATACTGTCTGAACAAGGGGAAGGAAAATGAAGAAACTCGCTCTCCGAGTAACAATTTCTTCTAGACCTGCTACTAAGACAAAGTATACTAGGCAGAGAAGCCAGCACTTTCAGCATAATGTGCAGAAAGAAAGAAGCAAAGTAAGGTTATGAATTATATACAAATGCTGATCAATAATTAAATAAAAGAAAAGTTTATGTATTCTTAAAAGACGAACAGTTTTAAGAAATTGCATAAAATGTGCAGTATTTTTAACCGAGAAACAAAAAAACACTGGCACTAGGAATTAAATTCATATTTAGTAGATATTTTTTCTGAAGGATCTAACCTTGAAAACTTATGCAAAGAGATCCAAGTTATACGTTTCTGAAACTAAATAAGGGATTGTAACACACAGCTGCTTCAATGGATGCCAAGTACTTGTTTTCTGCATTCAAGGGGTGTTTAAACAATGACTTGTCCTTCCCTTATACATCTTTCATTGAAATGAAAATGTTGACCTTTACCTTCAAGGTCATTTATTTTCCTTTATGGAAAAATCCTTTGATATTTTCAAGCCTGTAAAATGATTCAAAGGCTAAAAAAAATAAATATATAGATTTCATTATGCATTATTAAGGATGTAATGACAGATATAGTAAGGATGTCTTAGCGATACACGCATGAATTATTTTAAAGAAAGGAAGAACTTTTTCATCCTCCAGGAAATATAATCAGATTTGGACAGTAAGAAAGACATTCCTTCAACTTAAGAAAATGGGTAATCTTATGAGTAGGTTCAGAGTAGGAAATGTTGTATAGTGTTACAATATCTCCAGTCTACAAACCTAATGTTCCACATTACCCGCTAGACCTCCGTTGAAGGAATCTTTTTCAGCTAGCCACCATGATAAAGAACTCAGCAAATAGAAATCTCTTCCTTGTGAAAAGGATTTTGATTTGGCTTAAAGGGATGCTCCATTACTTTTATATTAGTATCCTACTCTATTGATTTTTAATTTTTTCAACATCCTTCAGCTTGATCATGGCGACTTGATGGAAGAACGATCTATAGGAAGATTGATCTTGTGCAAGCTAAGATAGGTCCACCAGTGTCATCATGAAATTCAGATAGGTGGGGTTTCGGCACCTGGCACCTTGAATGATCAGCTGTCCTTGGTGATGGAAATAGTGGTCAATCGTTAACAGTTGCGGAGCTTAACAGCCCAGCTCCATCAACTGTGTAGCGGCCGCAGTTGGATAGTGAATATCTGCCCCTATTCAAAAGAAAATTAGTTAATCTGCAGTATCCCACTCTGGCCACTATACAGTTGATGGAGCTGTGCTGTCCTGCCCCACAACGCTGGCTTCTACCGACATTAGGAACAGCTGATTGGTGATGGTGCAAAGAGCTGTAGCCCCACCAATTTGATATTATGATCTACCCTCAGTATAATTTTCATATAGCTTCAAAACATGATTTCTCTGTGATGGCACATCGGATTACTACAAGACAAGAACAATTTTCAATCCTGCACTAGGACCTTTACTGTCATACCACTAGCTTCAGTAATAAAATCATCCTGACAGGTTCCCTTTAAGAGAAAAGATTTATCATCAGGGCACATCATCCTTCCAGAATGCATGAACTTTTATTATTATTACTCTTGTTGATAAACGGATGATATAGAGAGTCCATAAATACATATTACAGGATTATGAAATCCTACCCTTCAATCTCCACTTCTATTTGAACTGTAACCTGTCATATTGTACTAAGATTATAATATAAGCTATAGAATATTTTCCATTTTACCCTATATCTCCGTACATATTGGTAACAATTTTAAAATTTCCCTCAACGTAAAGCAATAACGCGCAGAGATAAGTTTTCCCGGCTGTGAAAAATTACCCAGGAAGTAACATGGCCGTCCACTATCTTCTTAAAGAACAAAACTCTATCATTTGTCAATGTTTTACGTTACAAAAAAGTAATTGTCTATCCATCTTCTGCTATCTCTTACAGGCCGTCAATTTCTCTTTGTGTCTGCAAGACTGATGAGCGATATGTCGAGAACTCTGTTCTTCCTCTTTTTTTTTTTTCTTTTTTCTAACGCCTGATCCCATTTTTGGATATTTTATACGCTTTAAAATTGTCCATAACTATTGAAAATTGTAGGTTAGGAAAGACTCAGGAAGCCAAAGAATGCGATTCCCTATGGATACTCCAGGTCATTTCTCTAAGTTGTGGCATTTGCAGAAAGATTTCAGTAGGGCACAAAGTAAAAACCTATAATTGTGGCTTTATGAAAGGAAAATGCTCTGTCTGTTTTCAATCATAACTCGAGTCCGCTTGAATCTTTTGAACAAGTTTGGGAGAGAATCTGGGTCCTCTCTTTACATTATTATACTTTTTTTTATCATTTACAATCTTTAGTTAAGGGCCTCGTAAATGGATCTGGAGCATAAACGTGAAGGGCTTATTTTAAAGATCGGCTCCTGCCAAAATAGGCATTTAATACACCCCTTATTCTGGCAGCAGAACCTCCAAATGCATAAGCTATAAACGGACCATATGAAAGATTTACAGTGTGTGAGGTACGGTATACGCTATATAATGGGTATTTGTTGGACAGTCCATTCTCTTTGTTTTAAGGAGAGTCATTACCTTTGTGAATTTTTAGAGCTGCTATTATAATTTCACACAAAGGATCTGCTGCGGAAAGTATCCTAGCATCTACTGTGACTCACTTTTAGAGAAAGTCTATTATTGTAATAATAAAGTCTTTAGAACTAAAATAAAGAACATGCCTTGATCTGTTCCTACATTAACATTATGGCCATACATATCGCTTACAGCTGCTGAAGCTGGTAAATTGAGTGCCAATCTAATGTATATAGGAACCTTAGACTCTTACCTAATATCAGATGTTGGGACAAAGTCGGATTGGTTATATTAGATTCCAAAATGCTCAATCTCTTGTTCCCATGTTCCTGTGACCTTAAAACTGGCCCAACACATTGGATAAAGCCATTAAACCTGGTTAATTGGGTGCCAATATAATGTGTATAGTGACCTTAAACACTTACATAATGGTAGACATTCAGGGAGAGACGGATTGGTCATGTTTGATTCCAAAATGCCTGATCTTTTGCTCTGAAGTGCCTGTGACATTAAAGCTAGCCATCCATATTAGATAAACCCGTTGAAGCTGGTGAATAGAGTGCCAATATAATATGTATTGGGACCTTTGACTCTTACTAATGGTAGATATTGGGGGAAAGAAGGGGGTAACTATTTTAGAACGTTCAGTGAAGTCTGCAAATTCAACTTGCAAAAGAAGTTGAACAAGCTGACATAAGACAGGGCAAGGCAAGTAGTAACTTCTACAGAATCGTAGATGAAAGAATGTAAAGCAATACTCCATATCAATAATGCTACACTTGGTCTGTGACTATCCAACATTAATTGATTTTAAAGCTTTTTTTTTACAATAAATATTAAAAGTAGCTGCCTGGAACATAGTGGATGATCAAGTTGTAAAATGCCTTACCAATGAAATAAAATATGCATAAAGTAATTAAGGAAATTAAATTCTAAGAATAAGAATACTCATTGTCAATTGTTATCAATGGTAACATTTATTTACAGAGTCTTCTTTCCCACGCGAACGTATCCTCCAGGCTTTGATCACTCGAAGAGTAAGCCACAGCAAACCTTTTGCCAATAAATAATGCCAAAATAAAGATTATGTGGAATGATTACCCTTGGAGAATTAATGAATATCAGTTTCCCAATCTTAACAGCTCTTCAAATTATCTATCATTGCTGAAAGGGTACCATTGTATAAAAATACCCCTCCACACATGTGGGTAATCCACAGTGAAAGCCAAGATGGGTTTAGCTAAAGATTTTTATTTCCCAATTGGTGAAAATCCATAACAAATCCATAACTAATCCATGAGAAAATATCAATGCTGCAGATAAAAAAAAACAGAAAAGAAACACACAAAAAGGCATTACAAGTAGGTTTCTGCTTCGAAAATGTAAAATTTGAGCTGTGAGTTTTTGGTTTGAAAATCTGGCTGAAAAAGTAAGCATGTGCAAACGTAGCCTTAGGCTCTGTTCCCATTCATGTCATGGTTTCTGTCTATACTGTAACAGAAGCCATGATCATGATGTCTTGTTGGATCCATCGTACGACAAAGATTACCTGCACCAAATGGAGTCTAATAGTTTATAATGGGGGTCCATCATTGCTCCATTGTGAAGTTTGATGGGAAGAATATGGCTGCAAGCTATTTCTTCCATCAAATCTTTCAGCCTGCACACCATAGCCTCAAAAAATAATGTCCAAGGCAAATATGAACTGAGCCTAATTTCTTTTTGTGTTTTCGTCTACAATTTTACTTTTTCTATTATTCATGTATTGTATGTTGGATTTGTCCTGATAACATCATCAAAATTGTTAATCAGATTCTGGTTGCTTTCATTATGCCGTTCTTTCCAGACTATTATAATATACCACTATGATGGCTAGAAATGAGGATATAGGTGCCAGAAGGTCTTCTTAACATACAATAGAGGAAGCAAGAGTGGTCAGCGCTACAATGTGAACTTTTAGCATGCGGTTAAATTAACTGGCTCATTAAAGAAGAATTATATGGACTGTAAATTGATTCCATTCTTCTGGTCTGTGATATCTCACTGTCAGGTTCACTTCTACAAATGCACGAACAATGCACATCATGGAGGGACAATGTGCTGCAAATCAGAACATAATTTAACAGCGGTGCACAATGCTTGGAAATGTTCTCCCACAGGGCTATGTATCAAGAGACAAAATAGAATCAGCCTCTGAAAACGTGCAGAGGAAATGTGATTATTTCATTCTTAAGAAAGGAATTGAAGTAGACGATCCCCACTGTCCTCCAAAATAGATGAAATGTGTATCTTATACGATAATTGTTACGGAACTGCAACACAGAACAAGTCTAGAAGGGGGAAAACTGACCCTGCACTGAGACTAGGCTGCTACCCTACGATGGAGCAGGCGACCGATTCCTTGCAAATAGACCCACCTATGATCCTAGGTTAATCTCACGTGAAGACCTATAGATAGGTCCCTAAAAGATCTAAGGACTGGATATAAAAACAGGTCACCTCCTAATAGAAAATGCAGACAAGGCGGCAGAAACCAACTGAAAACAGAAACTAAAGATGGCAGAAGCGGGGATCCCAGAACGGCACAATTTCAAACACAGAAAGCTAACAAAGCACCTAGCCAGAACTCTAGTGGATTAACACTGTTGTCCAGCAAGGACTGGGAGGCAGGTAGGGTGATACAATCACCTGACTAAGACAACCCAGCACCAGAGGAAAAAGACCAGCAGCCAGAAAGCCACAACAAGATGGCAGATGGTCAAACAAAACAGATTCTAGCAGTAATAGTGATCTTTACTTTTATTATCCAAACTGGACATTGGCAGTAGGTGAGGATGGAGGGATAACAAATGGACCCGGCTATAAAAGATTTTTACTGCTGTTTTGGCTGGAAACCAGAAGACAATGGGCCCTATTCATCACACCTTTCATGCAAATGTTCTGACGTAAAAACTTTGAGCAGCTCTAAAATTTAGGCGCAGCTCAGAATTGCACCAAAATTTTGCTAGTTTTGGCATCTTTATGCCAGTTTCTCCTTATTTATTCTTGTTCTGGTGTAAAAGCTCTGAACAGCCACAAAATTTGTTGTGGCGCAGCTCAGAGTTGTGTCAAAATTTTGCAACTGGGAGCTGGGATGGCACTTGAGTGTGATGTCACAGCTTGTCTAATTCATGATGAGCTGTGGAGTTCCCTACTCCAAAAAACTCTCTCCTGAATAGAATGAGATTTCTGGCATAGCACATGACAGTGTACGCCACTTGTCAGATGCTCCAGATTCAGGAACCTCTTGAACCTCTTTATGATCCAGGACTGACTCCAACATCCTCCTTCATCAAGACCGGCATGAGCAATGCTGGTCTTGATGAATCAGGCCCAATTTGGTGACTGGGTACTGAATTTTTACCTGGGGAAAGATTTTTCTTTGCTCTGGCTCTTCTCTTACCTACTTATTTTGATGTCCCCCAGATTTTCTTTGGTCTTCTCTTGGAATGTTCATCAAATGTGACCAATGCTGATGAGAAGAAGCTACTTTTAGTGCTGATTCTAAAAACTTCAAATTAAACACTGAGTTTTTCCACTTTTTTTATTTGAAGGAGCTAAACATGCTAAACTGGTGAAACCAAAAGTCATTAAAAGTACAATCCATAGCAGCTCCTCTGAAGCAACAGATTGACAGTTTGGCTATTAGCTTTTGTCAAATATCATTAGCCATTTGTAAAATATTGCAATGTTACGTGTTCACATCGAACACAGCCTACACATCCCATTAGCAATTCTAGAGTAGGCTGTTTCACCACTTCAATGTGATTATGAAGGAAAACATTACTTGAGAGTGTACATTAATGAATCGTGTAGGAGACTGACAGCTTTATAGATCTCTCCTTGTCAGAGACGCACTGATATTTGTGTTAACGTTTCAGAATTGGAAACTCATAATTCACCTTCTGTTTGTGATTTTTCTTCTATCTCTGTAACTCTGTTTCTTTTGTCCGAACTGGGGCCATGATAAAGAGCTGGCCCGGAGGAGCATAAAGTGAAGGAACTGGAGGCACTCTCAGTCATCCAATCTCAAGCCGCCCATTGGTGGGGCTGCAGAGTACACACAGGTAACTTAGAATCAAGGCAGCCTGATAAATGTATACCACATCCAAGGACGGCAGCAGTCAAGCAAAATAATTGATTCTCGACCTAGTCAGCAGTTGATGTTGCAAGTCTGAATAGCCATCCATGGCAATTTAGATGTTCGGTAATTGGAAAGATTAGTTAAATCCTTTAAAATTGTTTTTTAGGCACGCTACTCATAAAGACATGGCTGCAGATTACACAGATGCTTTTGAGCACAGTACACCAACAGAAGCAAATAACAAATTTCACCCACAGAGCATGTTTCCACATTTCAGCCACAGAAACAAATAACAAATTTCACACACAGCGGCTTCTGGCAAAGTACTCCCACAGATATGGGTTAAAGAATACACATATTGGCTTTGGATACAGTATTATAACAGACATGGTTGCATAAGAGTAGAAACATAAGTTTCAACGCACATCACTCCCACGGACACAGTTGAAAATGACTTTTGGCTATGCACAGTAGTATCACAGACATGGATGCAGTGTCCACATAGAGACTGTCTTTTTTAGAACTTTGCACACGCAACACTCTCCCTCACTGCAGCTGCATCCTGTCCCTACGCTAAGCAGAGCAGAAATAAAAAATAAGAATCTTGAACCAGGAGGAACAGTTCCAAGTGGAGGAGGACTTGGACATGGTGGTGTAGGTGCAAGAGGCAGAGAAGCACGGTGGCTCAGTGGTTCACACTGCTGCTTTGCAGCGCTAGTGTCCTGGATTCAAATCCAACCAAGGATTTGACTGCAAGTAGGTTGTATGTTCTCCCCATGTTTGTGTGGCTTTTCTTCAGTTAATCCGGTTTCCTTCAAAACTCCAAAAACATACTGATAGGGAAATTAGATTGTGAGCCCCAGTGGGGACAGTGCTAATAATGTCTGTAAAGCGCTGTGGAATTAATGTAGTTATATAACTAAATAAAATAAAAATTCAAGGGAGGAGTAATACAACATTTTTTTTTTACTTTTTTGGTATTATTTGTATTTTTTTCAGACTTTTTATTTTTGTTATGGAACTAACTTAAAACAACTTACAATTTACAAAACTAAACTAGCTATCTAGAACCATGATGTGTAGGTCCAAATGGAGGAAGATGTGGACGTGTTGTTATGGGTGGAAGATGTAATACAGGAGTAATCCAACTTTTTTTTCATTTTTTATTTTTCTTGTTTATTTTCTCATGCTTTTTAATTTTATATATCTTTTATGCAACTCACTTAAAACAACCTACAATTTTCAAAACTAAAATTTGCTATCTACAACCACGAGGCATAGGTCAAATTGGAGGAAAAAAAAAACCCACTCAAAGCAATTATTAGTGGAATCCTAGAAACAACCAAAAACCAAAACACAAGGATCCCTAAAATGTAACCTTTATTAATTATAAAAGCTAAAATCAGTTTGCTCCAATATAAGAGACAATAATATTAGGAGAAAAATTTCAAAAGATTAAAAACTAACTTACCCTATCAGGTGTCCTAATTACTGCACCCTACCTGACAGCGGAGGTTGGCACCCTAAGTTTCTGCGGTAGGCGCCCCCACTCCTCGACGGCTGGCCCTAATAGCCCTACTTACACCCTATATTCCCTAGTAGAGACCTAATCGTTCTCAGAAAAAATGAAATAAATATAAAAAAACAAAAAAATGCACAAATAAACTAGAAAAAAGCAAAAAATTGAACTCAGCAAAAAAACAAAATTGTTTTTATCATATTAGACAAAAAAGGTCCCTAGTAGGGCATAGCACAACAAAATTATTGGATAACAAATGCCAATATCTTGTTTAAATGAAAAATATCAATGTCTCGTTTATCCAACAAATATATAAGCGGGCCACTTCATCTCACACTGATCCATATAATCATGTATATCCCGGGTTTTCAAACAATCAAATAGTACCCAAAAAGATATAATGTCCTTAATAGGACTACAGCCCACAAAAACAAAAACATCCCCGCAGGGGACCACCAGAGCAGATTGAGCAGTCAAAAAATTATAATAACACGCCACAGTATATTACTGTAGCATATGTTTCTACTCATCTGCATCCCAGAAGCGTTGTGGGTCCTGTGGTCATCCAGCTCCGCTGGTCTCCTGCCGGGATATTCACCCTAGATTGCCCGACGCGTTTCCCCCCCGTGGAAATCCTGGGGGTTCATCAGGGGATGGAACAATGCCACAAAAAAATAGAGATGCATTGGAGGAAGTCATGGATGTGGTGGTATGGGTGGAAGAGGCAAGGTAGGAGTAATGCAACGCTCTATCTTTTTTTTTTTAGGGAGCTGACTTCAAAGAACATAGAATGAACCTCAAATAAACTGAAAAGCTAGAACCAGGGGGGTAGAGGTGCAATTGGAGGATGAGGTAGAGGAGGTGGATGTTGCGGGGTATGTGGAAGAGGCAGAGGAGGCGATAGCCAATACAGTTTTTTTTTTATTGGGGGGTAGGCATCAAGTGAAGCTAATGGTAAATAGAGTTGAACACTGGCTGGGTGCGGCTGTTACTGTTATAGTTGTTTAGTCATCCAAAGTTATGGACAAGGCTTGTGGGATCCACACCAGGTTTATTTTGAGGAATGTTAGGTTCCTCACGGATTCTGACATGCAGATGCGCCTGTCTGTGATCACACCCACTGACGTGCTAAACACACACTTTCAGACATGACACAATTACCAAAGGCCAGGCCAGCACCTCGAAGGCATAAAAGGCAAGCTCACACTATGTGTCCAATTTGGAGACCCAGAAGTTAAATTTGTCAGACCCATCTGTTAGTTAGTGAATGGGGACATTTGCACACATACACTTCCACCATCCATGTTATTGTCATGCTGCTTCCTGCTATTATAGACCATATCAGATGGTGGTCCCGGATGCTGAAGCATGCTTATAAAGTTTTGCCACATTTTGGCCATGCTAACCATACCTTCCGAGATGCTGGCGGTGCCCCAGCTGCATTGGCTACTTCCTCCTTCTCCTCTACTTTGTTATTCCACTGAATCCTTGCTGTCAGGTGGGAAAGTCATTAATCGTTTTTCTACCAGTATCTGCTTGTAGTTACTCATTTTGCAATCCCGCTCCATTGACGGAAGTGATGATGTTACATTGTCCTCTTAGCAGAGATCCAGCAGGGTTGCCACCCAGTAATCTGCACTGTAACAACACAGGATACTCGGAGGTTGTTGCTCAGGCACTGCAAAATGTATTGGCTCATGTGTGTCAGGCTGCCAGAGGCAACAGCATGCTGTACTCAGTGGGAGGTTTATCATCTGGGTACTCTGTATCCCCAGAGCCAAGATACAGTGATGCCTGTGAGATGATTTGAGTGCCACCCTGATGTGAACATGGTTGTTGCTCCTCCCCCACCTCCTCCTCCTTATCATACTGTGAAATTGTCCGCTGGCTATACAGTTGGGTACCTAGTCCATGTTGGGACAGTAACTCACCCTCTGAGCCATGTCTGGATGACAGGCCTGAAAACTGAATTGGATCTACTCATCCTCCTGCTCCTTTTCCTCCTCTGCCACCACCTCATTTATCATGACCTGAATTGTTTTTTCCAGCAGCCATATAGGTTATCTAATAGCACCCATGATGGCGTCATCAGCACTGGCCATATTAGTGGAATATTCAAAGCAGCACAACACGACAGATGTCCTTCATTGAGGCCCACTCATGGGTGGTGAATTCGTGTTTTTCTGCAGAGCAACTCATGCATGCTGCAGCTAAAACCCTACTACTGCTTGCTGCTGCTTTTAAAGTCTCTCCATCATAAGCAAGGTGGAGCGCCACCTTTTTGTTACGTTGCATATAAGCCGGTGAGCAGGAAGGCAGAAGTGATGTTGCAGTGCAGACAGGCAAGCAGCAGCAGGGTGAGAATGCCAAAAGTGTGCACACATTGCCTACACTTTCAACAGCAGCTCTGACATGTGTGGGTAGATTTTCAGGAAGATCTGCACCACCATGCACCAAGCAAGGGATGTGCTTCAAACTGGCTAGGCCCAGAGCTGCTATGGGAATTCACCCATTATCGCACACCTGGCTGAGCTTGAGATTCACCGGCAACGACCACTCATCTGTCAGCTGTTTGATCTCAGTCCACAGCTTCTGCACGTTGTAGGATTTGTCCCCCAAACAGAGAAGTTTAAGAACAGCCTGCAGTAAGTTGGAAATGTTGTAATTCAGGGCTATTGCTTATAGGTGGCTAGGGGGATATCTCCTCTTTCTGTCGAGGATTTGAGAATGGAAAGCTGAACACTTCCATAGGATGGTGTGGAGATGCTCAATGACTCTGATGATGGTGGTGATGCTGTCACATCCTTTCTTTGCAGGGAGGTAGGAGACCCGGTTGATCATGAGCAGGAGGAAAAGGTCAAAACCACAGCAGATGAGGGAGCAGGAGGAGGTTGAGATCTTTCATGCTTTTTAAGGTGTCTTCTTTACTGCACCTCATGCTTGGAATTCAGATGCCTCACCATACAGATGGTGACAAGTTCAGAACATTTATGTCTCGCTTCAGGGTCTTATGGCAAACCACCTCTCACTTGTCGGCAGCTTATTCCCTAAAGAAAAGCTATGCCATAGAGCTCTTTTGATCTGTCTCTGATGTGCTGATTTCAGTGTTTGGTTGACACTAGCAGCCGATGTACTGGTTAGAGGTCACCCGCTGTGACTTTACACCCTGCTCCCTCTTTTGCTGTCATGCTGTGCAGCGTGGCATATTAGGATCCATGTGAGATCTAGGACCTCATCATCCTTCTCATCACCTTCCACTGACTCCTCAACCCTGCACTCCTTGCCTGTCTGCACACTGCAGAAACTCGCTGCAGTTGGGAACTGAGCTTCATCTGACATGTCCTGCTGTGGTCCACTATCCGTGTCCACTAGCCCTCCCATGTACTCATACTCCAACATAACATGTGTTTGGGCATCAGTTCACACACTCTTTTCCACTTCTCGGTCAAGGCTAGGTGGATGGGCAAGGGAACCACAGCCAGAAAAGTGATCAGCTCAGACTGCTTTGGGGTGAGACGGAGGCTTTAAGTCCATGGTCCTCAGGTGCCGACTGTGCACGTTCTGCAGTGGACCAAGGTGGAAGATAATGTCAAGGAACTGGAGGCACTCTCAGCTATCTAGTCTAACATCTTGTGGCCTCACCATTCATGCAGCGATATTTGGGCCTACAAAAGGATGCGTAACCCTGCCACCTGCAAACACCAGAGAAAGGTGTTGTATTTGCACAAGTAGCAGGTACAGAACAAACAAGTCCTCTGCCTGCATCAGCTACACCACCATTACCAGCTACACCAGCAACACCACGGCAACGGCCACATTCCCTATTACATGCTCTCCTTATGAGATGGTGGAAGAGTAGATTTATTTATTTGCAACAGCAATAGAAAATACCCAGCTGTCCTGGAAAGTTATTTTTTTGATCCTAGAAATGGCAGCGAGATGGTTGATGTCCATTACTTATTTCCCTGACTACTTAAAAACACACACTAGTCAAGAAAACATTTTTTTGTGCCTAGAAGTCCCAACTAGAGGGCTGATGCCAATTATTTATTTTCCAGATTACTGAAAAAAACACACATTAGTCCAAAAAAACATTTTTGGTGCCTACAAATAGCATTGAGATGGTTAATGTCAAATATATATTTATTTCCCAGACTACTAAAAATCACACACTGATCCAGAAAAATTATTTTTTGACTCTAGAAATGGTAATAAGACAGCTGATGCACATAATTTGTTTCTCAAACTAATAAAAAACATACACTAGTCCAGATAAAATATTTTTGGGGTCTAGAAATGGCAACGAGATGGTTGATGCCAATTATTTATTTTCCAGACACACATCGGCTTTTAACACAGTAGTAGCACAGTATAACCACAGATATGGGTTGCAGGGTACACACAGTGGTTGTTTTGCAGAGTGCACAGTCACAATCTGTCCTTCACTCCAGCTGCATCCCATTACTACACTAATGATAAGGCCATGTGCACACGTTCAGCATTTTCCGCGTTTTTTTCGCGTTTTTTCGCTATAAAAACGCGAAAAAAACGCTTACATATGCCTCCCATTATTTTCAGTGCATTCCGCTTTTCTTGTGCAAATGTTGCATTTTTTTCCGCGAAAAAATCGCATTGCGGAAAAAAAGCAACATATTCATTAAATTTGCGGAATTGCGGGGATTCCGCACACCTAGGAATGCATTGATCTGCTTACTTTCCGCATGTGGCTATGCCCACCATGCGGGAAGTAAGCAGATCATGTGCGGTTGGTACCCAGGGTGAAGGAGAGGAGACTCTCCTCCACAGACTGGGCACCATATAATTGGAAAAAAAAAGAATTAAAATAAAAAATAGTCATATACTCACCTTCGATGGCCCCTGGAGTCTTCCCGCCTCTCAGCGGTGCATGCTGCCGCTTCCGTTCCTATAGATGGTGTGTGTGAAGGACCTGCGATGACGTCGCGGTCACATGACTGCGATGACGTCGCGGTCACGTGACCACGACGTCATCGAAGGTCCTGCACACACACACCATCTATAGGAACGGAAGCGGCTGAGGAGATCGGCTGTCTGCAGGTGAGTATAACCATTTTTTTATTTTTTTATTATTTTTAAACATTCTATCTTTTACTATTGATGCTGCATAGGCTGCATCTATAGTAAAAAGTTGGTCACACTTGTCAAACACTATGTTTGACAAGTGTGACCATCTGTCAATCAGTTTTCCAAGCGATGCTACAGATCACTTGGAAAACTTTAGCATTCTGCAAGCTAATTACGCTTGCAAAATGCTAAAAAAAAGTGAAAAAAACGGGGAAAAAACGCGAAAAAAAATGCGGATTTCTTGCAGAAAATTTCCGGTTTTCTTCAGGAAATTTCTGCAAGAAATCCTGACGTGTGCACATACCCTATGAGCATCATGGCAGTGGCACTTGTCATGGCTGTGATGGCTCTGGAAGTGCCCACAGCCTAAAAGTATGTTGATTGGCTGCACTGCAGCCTTTCAACAAGCTTTATTAGACTGTCGAACCTGAACAGTAGACCGGAAATACATTAAGTCCATGTCCATTTATTCCGAAAAGACTTTATATTTTCTGATGTCACTCTAGACCTCAAAGCATAAAGAATAAAGGTTGGATAAGCCGTTAAAAATTTTTTAAGAAGCTTAAACTCAACTCCCTATGGTAACTCTTCGCCCTTCAGATCATCCGGCTCTAGGTCTCATGTGCTCACATGGGGAGTGATGGACATTGCCCCACACAGACCAATATGATCTCCAGAAGGAGAAAGAGCAATTTGTTTTTACAAAAGCCCACGCAGAAGCAAGAGAACTACATACACATTCCTATTAGTATGTCTAGCATTTCTACCCAAGCATCAAATAGTATAATTGTGATATGATTAATTTATAATCCAATTTACTGTCCGCTGCTGATAATGAGAGAAATCTGCTGACTCTGTCCCAGTCTACACAGCAAAGCTGAAAAGTAAACTGTAGAAGTCTGAAAGCATCTGTCTACTGTAGCTAGTCAAAGGCAAAAATAATTAGTAGAATACAGCTTCTTTGTATAGAGCTGATGCAACAATGTGCATACGGCATGATATTAATGAGAAAAAAATCTATTTACCTATTCAAATCCTGACATTTTTTATGAGATTCCTAACCTAATGTGAATCCTCCATACAATACATGACTACTAATGAGCCATGAGCAAATGCTGAAGGATATTTTTCAGTCATTTACTTTCTTCATTACCACAGTTAATTCTTCTCCGAAAATCTAAGCTTTTCTAAATCCAGCGGCTAAAGTCAACAGCACAAAGCATTTAACGAAAAATGTATTATGAAGATCCCTTCATTTCTTGCCTACATATTACAGACAGCATTGGCTCCTGTAGAAAGTTTGTTCATGTCCTTGTATGCTGCAACATTTCGGACTTTAATGAAATCACTGTTTTTTTTCCACATCTCAAACCATTGTCTGTTTCATGGAGGTTCAAGAAGTTTTTAGTTCATTGTTTTTTATTGGATTTTATATTGTTTAGTGTTGTACATTAGAAGGGGACATAGTAACATTGTTAGCAAGGGCGAAAAAAGACATTTGTCCATCCAGTTCAGCCTATATTCCGTCAGAATAAATCCCCAGAACTACGTCCTTCTAAAGAACCTAATCACTGCAAGATACAATATTGTTAAGCTCCAGGAAGACATCCAGGCCTCTCTTAAACCTCTCGACTGAGTTCACCATCACCACCTCTTCAGGCAAGGAATTCCAGATTCTCACTGCCCTAAAGACATCAAAATTCTCACATGGAAAGAAACATTGCCCAGTTCCTCCATACAATATGGGGGTTCTCCATTTTCATTCTCAGAGCTAAGGAAAGTTTCAGTTTGTTTCCTGGATTCCCAGGTAAAGAGGAGACCCACTCATTTAATAAAAGCCGATCTTGCAGTCAATAACGAATTCTTGGGCCAGTAACTTAAAAAAAGAAAAGAGCTAGCATACTAAGACATACATTTTCATTTTTTAATGCTCTTGTTAAATTGTATGCAATATTTTAATGTGCAAATCAATTGGAATGTCAAAAATTACAAAATTATTTCACCCCTTTCCGATGGGTGCATCGTAAGTCGGGAGGCAGTGTATAGAGCAGATATGAGCCTGCAACATACCCAGCAAATGCCCACTGTATTACACAGCCAGCAATGATCAGCACTGGCTCTGATCTCTATTGTTACAAGGACTTGTTTATTACTTGGACAACCCCTTCTTAAAAAAGAAATAGGAACCCACTGAAAATAAAAATAGCTTATACTCATCTCCTGGACCAGAACATTCCAGCAATGTCGGCAACACATCTGCCGCACTCGCATGGTTTGGTATTGTCCTGTGAGTGCTGTAGGCAATTAGCAGCCCATAAAAAAGTCTATTCCTCCTCTACCCCTGGACATCCAAGTTTCATCTTAGGGCTCGAGAACACACATGACATAACAATGTTACATAAGTGCCAGCAGAAGTGGCACCACCATCTCTGGACCAGTGCCGGTCCTGGAGGTGCATACAAGCTGTATTAATTTTTATTGGGGCCCTGTTTCATTTAAGAATGGCGGTCCAAATAGTGGGCAATCCTTTTAAACAATATAGATGAGAGGAAGTGCTCATTGTTGTTTTTTCATGCAGATGTTGGCTGTGTAATACAGTTGGCTTCTGCCGGGCATAGCGCGAGCTCAGCTCCTGAGCCTGCTTCATGTACTGACTACCAGTTGCATACACATACGTCACACATTGTGAAGGGGTTAAATAATTTTGTAATTTTTTGACAACCCCTTTGTCACATGAGTGCCAGTAATCGAGGTGCTGACATTGCTGGACTAGTGCTGGTCCAGGACATGAGTATAAACTGTTTTTAATATTTCATTTAGGCCCTATTTCATCTTATTAAGGGGTTGTCCTAGTAGTGGGAAACCTCTTTAACCATTTTAAAGCCACTATTTATCACTAATAGACTAATTGATCGTGATGCAAATGGGGAAAGCCATGGGATCTCATGGCAGCTGAGAGCCTGCTGAATGCCCCCATGACTACCAACTTTGTCCTCCATCCGATAGCTAGGCTTCATAAGACATTGTCATTTTTACAATGTACAGCTCTGGAAAAAATTAAGAGACCACCACATCAAAACCGTGTCATGGGCAGCCCAAGTTCCAGGCCTGAACCCCATTGAAAACCTCTGGAATGTAATCAAGAGGATGTTGGATAGTCACAAGCCTCTGGCCATTGTCAATGCTGTGTGCGGCCACTCACAGCATTGACAACGGCCAGAGGGAATATTGAAGCCCACGACTCTGATCCCCTGATGAACTCTTACATCTTTAGGGGGAAACGCGCTGGGAAATAGAGGGAGCTGAACAATGGCTGATAAGTACCATGACTATGTGGAAACTTTTTTTGAAACTATTTGACTGTATACTCATGTGTTGGTCTGTGTAATCAGGAGTGAAATGAGACCACTGATTTATCTGTGAGATCTCTGAATTTTTGTCCAGTTTGTCAGTACCCTGCTGTTTTCTTTTTGTCATGTATTTAATGTTGATCCACATGGCACATGATTATTTCAACTTGATGGGCACTGTGCAATAGATATCGAATGCAGCATCTGTCACTGCTTGATCAGACATCTATTACACTGGTCAACAGCATTTTTGGTGCCAAAGATATTTCATCGAATTTAGGGTATTTTTGGGGTGCTGATTCTGAATATGTCATCAGTTTTGCCAGATTGGCTCAAGTTTTTGAGATTTTTGGTATCTTATTTATAGCACTTGTTGGTAAATGCGACGCATCATCTCATTAATTTCTTTGGATTAGTACTTGAACTGAGCAGTTCTCAATATAGTTTTGTGTTAATTAGTGTTCTAAAAGTTTGTTCATAGCTTGATTTTTGCACTAACTTTATGTTGTTGTCTGTTTTCCAGTGAAAAGCATGAACTCATCAAGAAGAAGTTGTCTTAACGATCCAGACTCATTCTGTTACATTTGTGGTGAATACACACTGCCAAAACATAGAAGAAACATAACAGACTTCGTAAAAAAAGTGTATTTTGCCTATTTTGGGGTTATGCTTGGGGACCAAGACAAGTTTTGGGCACCACACATAGTGTGCAAAGCATGTATCAAATTATTACGAAAATGGAGCAAAGGACAAAGAAAAAGCTTCAAATTTGGTGTTCCAATGGTGTGGAGAGAGCCAAAAAATCATCATGATGACTGTTATTTATGGTAAACACAGGTACAGGCACATCTTCACAATGAGGGACAGGCCTTCTTGCAGATTCCATGTTACTCCCATTTTCGTTTTTTATGTTTATTGAATCCTTGCACTTACACTGCACAGAAATAACAGTCATCATGATGATTTTTTGGCTCTCTCCACACCATTGGAACACCAAATTTGAAGCTTTTTCTTTGTCCTTTGCTCCATTTTCGTAATAATTCGATACATGCTTTGCACACTATGTGTGGTGCCCAAAACTTGTCTTGGTCCCCAAGCATAACCCCAAAATAAGCAAAATACACTTTTTTTACGAAGTCTGTTATGTTTCTTCTATGTTTTGGCAGTGTGTATTCACCACAAATGTAACAGAATGAGTCTGGATCGTTAAGACAACTTCTTCTTGATGAGTTCATGTTTTTCACTGGAAAACAGACAACAACATAAAGTTAGTGCAAAAATCAAGCTATGAACAAACTTTTAGAACACTAATTAACACAAAACTATATTGAGAACTGCTCAGTTCAAGTACTAATCCAAAGAAATTAATGAGATGATGCGTCGCATTTACCAGCAAGTGCTATAAATAAGATACCAAAAATGTCAAAAACTTGAGCCAATCTGGCAAAACTGATAGCATATTCAGAATCAGCACCCCAAAAATACCCCAAATTCATTAAAATATTTTGGACACCAGAAAAAAATTTTTTTTTTTGTTGACCTGTGTTATTGATGGATGTCATTTGACAAGGAATGTGCATGCTACAAGACTATTTAAACTCTACGGGTATTGTGCAATAGGAAGAGTCTATTACCTAAACTGTAGTTTAAAATACTGCTACTAGTACTACAGATTGGCCCTCTCATTCTGCTACCCATTTTTGGTTGCAGTATTTCTCCTGATATTACGAGAAAATTTTCATATTGGGTATCACTGTCTTTTTGTATGTGTGTGTTTTTTGTGGTTAATTTAGTGCAAGATTTTTTAGGGTGCTATAGGGCCATTAGGGCTGCCGACGTTGAGCGGGGCGCCATTACGTCAACAAATTAGGATGCCAACGTCTGCTGGTAGGAAGGGTGAATCTAGGCTCAATCCAGGGAGAGATTAGACCTAGTTTAGGTATTATCCCCCTCCTATTTCAATTTTGTACAATTTTTGCACTCTTGGGATAACTAATATTATGTGATACACCTTTTTAATATTTCAATTAAAGGTTAATTTTTAGAGGTCTATTGTTTTCTTGTGTTTAATAAGAGTAAGACCTTATTATTTTATATGAAGGTTTTTAAAATAAGTTATGGCCCTTGGAAGAGTTGAAGGAAAAACAATTTGAATGCTCAAAAAAGGAAATTGACATGATCATGAAGGGGTTAATACGTTAAATTTAAAGGAAGCTATAGTCACTGTTTCCAAATTATTATTATTTTTTTTTACTATTTTCTAATGATGTCTGCCTTTAAAAAAATAAAAATTGCAACCCTTTTAATGAAATGTTCTCCTGGACCACAAGTATTCTGCTCAGCGTAAAACACTGTTTACGTTGATTATTTCTCTGATTTATTCTTCAGATGGCTTCTTTACATCACGGAGAAGGCAGGTAGGGAATGTGTGTCTATTGTAATTGCCGTGCCTCAGCTAAATTGCTTTGTTTTGTGGTTGGCTGCTTTTCTCCTTCAAGTCATGTTTGGATTGTATTAAAAGTAACCTTGATGTTACCTGGAAAGACATTGCACTGAATAATATACGTTAGCACATTCACCTTGTTATACAGTATGGCATAAAATATAGGACGAAATACATTACACTGATGTTGGATGGTCTTTCTTAGAGGTCTTAAAGGGGTTGTCTTGGACTTTAACATTGATGGCCTATCCTTAGAATACGTCATTAATCTCTGAGTGGTTGTGCTGCGACATCCCGACATCCCTGCCAAATCAGTTGTTGCCAAGGTTGGAGACAGCCAGAAATACTCAGTTGCGGACCTGCACAGCACAGCTCCTTTGGAGGAATCAGGCTGGGACTGGCCCAAAGGAGAACAGGAGAATCCTCTGGTGGGCCGCTGTGAAAGAATGGATCATCACCCTCTTATATGAGCAGTACTTGGCACTAAGTACTTGAATCACTATGTGTAGGAAAAGGCAGCATCTTATTAATTTCCCAATCTACCCAAATCACTGCTATAGAAATTTGTGATTGATGATAAAGTCACATTTGCATGTAGTTGAAAAGTGGGGCCCTGAAGTTGGTTACCGGAGGGCCCTTGGCACCCCAGTCTGGCACTGTACGGAATAGTAGCCACGGCCAGGTGGTAAACATCTGCCCTATGTTGACTTGAGTAGGTGGTTGAAGTGCAGTGCTGCAGAAACTATACAGTCGATGGAGCTGTGCTGTGCAGGTAAGAATAGGCCATCAATGTTAAAGCCCTGGAAAACCTCTTCTATACTTAGAGACTATCTTGCCTTGATCATAAGAAGATTAATGTATTACAAAATTGCACACCCAAGAAATTTAGTTTTTTTTGTTCTTTCTTGATGGATGATTCAGTATTTTTAGTGCCACTCATCTCATGAATCTCAGCAAGAATGTATTTTATACAGGCACTATAAACAGGCACTCAGCAAGAATTTCAGTAAAAATGTAGCTGGATGCACGATTAAAGGTAACCACCAGGATGTTCAGTTGCTGGACATTAAGGCAGCAGTATTCATTTAGAGAAGGGGCTACCTAGATAAGACATAACAAGATGTGAACAGAAAGATTTGCAACGCCCTCATCTAGAAACCATATCAGTAGTCAGTGACCCCAACCAGAGCCTCATGAATCTTTTCCTACTTAGCGACATCCCCCTATGTGTATCATGCCACAACAATGACATAACTCCAGGCCTATTACTCAGAAGAGGGAGGAAGAAGTTCATAAGACTTTGGTCCAGGCCAAAAACTAACAATATAACCACTGGATTCCGGTCAAGCTAATTTTTTTGGTAATTTCTAGTGGCATGGAGAACATAATACAGCAATACTGAGCAGTGTTGTGGTGAATCCAGCTCTTGGTTAAATCACTTTCTAATTGCAGCAGGGTCTGTCTGTTTTGTCTGCCTCTGCTTGTCTCTCATTGTAAGGGATAATCACATTTTACTTTATTGTTGGAGATTTGTGATGTAATATCTGATCTGGCCAGTAGAAGGCAGCAGAGAAAGGCTGTAGTTGTAGTGTGGGTGCTTTGGAGGTTGAGGGGCGGTTGGGAGGAATCAAAGGAGAGTCTGGGTGGAAGTGAAGCTGGGGATCCTTGGAGAAAGTTTGGATAGAGATGTGCGACTCTGAATCTATTGTTGCTGACTCTTGGTATGCATTGTTGATCTTGACATGAGCCAACTCGGTAAGAACAATCAAGTACACAGCATCTTGGACTAGGCCACGTGACGCCTTTTCTCTAAGGACTTAGGGAAGACCTGTGTTGGAGAGATCGGCATTTCCTATGAGCTTCTAAATATTTGGGACTCAGCCAAGCAAGGACCCTTCTACTACAGTCTCAGGACATACCAGTACCATATTACATCTGAATATATATGCACATATATAAATAGCCTTATAGAGATCCAATTAGTTAGGAGAAAAGGCCTCTTCTGTAAGAGACACTTTGAAAACTGCTCCAAGTAGGCGATTACTAAAGTAATGGCACAACACTGTTGTTTTATTGCTTTATGCATAGAAAGGGTTAATTGCTTTGTATTTCATTCATATATAACTGTTAATTCTGTTTAAGAGTGCCATCTTATACTCTTAGCTGGAGTTACTGAGAGTACCTGCCGGGATATCACGGGTGCCCGCTACTTAAAGGGAACCTATCACCCCTCCAGGCGTTTGTAACTAAAAGAGCCACCTTGTGCAGCAGTAATGCTGCATTCTGACAAGGTGACTCTTTTAGTTTGGGTCCCTGGCACTGCTGAAAGAATTGTTTTTGAAATTTGTCCCTAATACCGTGAAATCGCCACGGGGGCAGGTCTTTCCCCCCTTATCTAGATGCACCACAGCCATCAATCATGGCCTCTGCTCGCCGGGCGCCGCCTCCTCTTCCTTCATTAGCATCCCCGGCGCTTGCGCTGTAATTTCGAAGGGCAACGCAACTGCGCGTACCAGGAAAAAAAAATAACTGCGCAGGTGCTGGGGACGCTAATGAAGGAAGAGCAGAGGCCATGATTGATGGCTGTGGTGCGTCTGAATTGGGGGGAAAGACCTGCTCCCATGGCGATTTCACGGTATGAGGGACAAATTTCAAAAACAATTCTTTCAGCAGTACCAGGGACCCGAACTAATAGAGCCACCTTTGTCAGAATGCAGCATTACTGCTGCACAAGGTGGCTCCTTTAGTTACAAACGCCTTGGGGGGTGACAGGTTCCCTTTTAGAGTTATGAATATTCACCTCTCTCCACTCCCATAGGTGGAGAGAGAGGTCAATATACATTACCTCATTGAGCGGGGACACGTGATGGCTCGGCCAGAAGAGCTGCTGGCACCGGAACGAGATGCAGAGAGGGCACGCAGGGAAGGTAAGTAGTATTTTTTTTATAAGGATGAGGAGCCATGCATACAAGGACAGGGATGGGGAGCTACGCATACAAGGAAAGGGATGAGGAGCCATGCATACAAGGACAGGGATGGGGAGCCATGCAGACAAGCATGGGGATAAGGAACCATACATACAAGAACAGAGATGGGGAGCCATGCATACAAGGACAGGGATGAGGAGCAAAGCATGCAAGGAAAGGGATGGGGAGCCATGCAAACAAGAACATGGATGGGGAGCCATGCATACAAGGACAGGGATGAGGAGCAAAGCATGCAAGGAAAGGGATGGGGAGCCATGCATACAAAGACTGGGATGGGGATGCATACAAGAACAGAGATGGGGAGACATGCATGCAAGGACAGAGATGGTGAGGCATGCATACAAGGACAGGGATGGCGAGCCATGCATGCAAGGACTGAAATGTGTAACCATGCATACAAGGACAGGGATGGGGAGCCATGCAGACAAGGATGGGAATAAGGAGCCATGCATACAAGGATGGGGATGGGGAGACATGCATGCAAGGACAGGGATGGGGAGGCATGCATACAAGAACAGAGATAGGGAGACATGCATGCAAGGACAGGGATGGGGAGGTATGCATACAAGGACAGGGATGGGGAGCCATGCATACAAGAATTGGAACAAGGAGCCATGCATACAAAGACAGGGATGGGGATGCATACAAGAACAGAGATAGGCAGACATGCATGCAAGGACAGGGATGGGGAGGCATGCAGACAAGGATGGGAATAAGGAGCCATGCATACAAGGATAGTGATGGGGAGACATTTATACAAGGATGGGGATGAAGAACCATGCGTAGTAGGATAGGGATGAGGGGACAATGCATACCCGGCTTATACTCGAGTCAATACGTTTTCCTAGTTTTTTGTGGCAAAATTAGGTGCCTCAGCTTATACTCGGGTTGGCTTATACACGAGTATGTACGATTATGTATACAGTGGGGCAAAAAAGTATTTAGTCAGTCAGCAATAGTGCAAGTTCCACCACTTAAAAAGATGAGAGGCGTCTGTAATTTACATCATAGGTAGACCTCAACTATGGGAGACAAACTGAGAAAAAAAAATCCAGAAAATCACATTGTCTGTTTTTTTATCATTTTATTTGCATATTATGGTGGAAAATAAGTATTTGGTCAGAAACAAAATTTCATCTCAATACTTTGTAATATATCCTTTGTTGGCAATGACAGAGGTCAAATGTTTTCTGTAAGTCTTCACAAGGTTGCCACACACTGATGTTGGTATGTTGGCCCATTCCTCCATGCAGATCTCCTCTAGAGCAGTGATGTTTTTGGCTTTTCGCTTGGCAACACGGACTTTCAACTCCCTCCAAAGGTTTTCTATAGGGTTGAGATCTGGAGACTGGCTAGGCCACTCCAGGACCTTGAAATGCTTCTTACGAAGCCACTCCTTCGTTGCCCTGGCGGTGTGCTTTGGATCATTGTCATGTTGAAAGACCCAGCCACGTTTCATCTTCAATGCCCTTGCTGATGGAAGGAGGTTTGCACTCAAAATCTCACGATACATGGCCCCATTCATTCTTTCATGTACCCGGATCAGTCGTCCTGGCCCCTTTGCAGAGAAACAGCCCCAAAGCATGATATTTCCACCACCATGCTTTACAGTAGGTATGGTGTTTGATGGATGCAACTCAGTATTCTTTTTCCTCCAAACACGACAAGTTGTGTTTCTACCAAACAGTTCCAGCTTGGTTTCATCAGACCGTAGGACATTCTCCCAAAACTCCTCTGGAGCATCCAAATGCTCTCTAGCAAACTTCAGACGGGCCCGGACATGTACTGGCTTAAGCAGTGGGACACGTCTGGCACTGCAGGATCTGAGTCCATGGTGGCGTAGTGTGTTACTTATGGTAGGCCTTGTTACATTGGTCCCAGCTCTCTGCAGTTCATTTACTAGGTCCCCCCGCGTGGTTCTGGGATTTTTGCTCACCGTTCTTGTGATCATTCTGACCCCACGGGGTGGGATTTTGCGTGGAGCCCCAGATCAAGGGAGATTATCAGTGGTCTTGTACGTCTTCCATTTTCTAATTATTGCTCCCACTGTTGATTTCTTCACTCCAAGCTGGTTGGCTATTGCAGATTCAGTCTTCCCAGCCTGGTGCAGGGCTACAATTTTGTTTCTGGTGTCCTTTGACAGCTCTTTGGTCTTCACCATAGTGGAGTTTGGAGTCAGACTGTTTGAGGGTGTGCACAGGTGTCTTTTTATACTGATAACAAGTTTAAACAGGTGCCATTACTACAGGTAATGAGTGGAGGAATGAGGAGACTCTTAAAGAAGAAGTTACAGGTCTGTGAGAGCCAGAAATCTTGATTGTTTGTTTCTGACCAAATACTTATTTTCCACCATAATATGCAAATAAAATGATAAAAAAACAGACAATGTGATTTTCTGGATTTTTTTTTCTCAGTTTGTCTCCCATAGTTGAGGTCTACCTATGATGTAAATTACAGACGCCTCTCATCTTTTTAAGTGGTGGAACTTGCACTATTGCTGATTGACTAAATACTTTTTTGCCCCACTGTATATTGTCTTTCTATTACAATGCAGCGGTGTCTACGCTATGCAGTGATGAGGCAGCGACCTAGGAAAGTTCATAGTAAACGTAGATTTAATGTTCAAAAATTTACAATACAAAAGAAACGGTATCCTCTGGATCACAGCCAGGAAACAAAATAGTCCATAAATGCGTCCGGTTGTCGAGGGTGTCCGCACCACCATAAATCCCATCAAGGACAACATCTGCAGGGAGTTTTTATGTTCTCCCCATGTTTGCGTGGGTTTCCTCCGAGTACTCCAGTTTCATCCCACATTCCAAAGACATACTGATAGGGAATTTAGATTGTGAGCCCCATCGGGGACCGCCATGATAATGTGTACAAACTGTAAAGCACTGTGGAATATGTTAGCGCTATATAAAAATAAAGATTATTATTATTACTACGCTGCAGGGTGCCAGGAGTTCGCTCCGCTGGGGTCTGTGTTCCTTCACACAGGTAGTGCTCTTGCAGAGCTGTCTGCTCTACACCATGTAAACTCCACACTGACTCACCCAACCCTCTGCTGCAATGATTTTCCTCTCAAACTAAAATCTGTGGCCATAGGCCACTCACAAGACATGGTCGAGAGGAAATGGACCAACCCCAGTTCTTTCCTGCAGTCCGTTTAAAAGATAAAAGCCCATACCAGCTTTTCCTGAACAATTCCCAGTCAAAATAGCTTGACCAGGTCCATGCTTACTTTTAATTTGCACTGTGACTCACAGGCGTCCTGCAGTGACCACAAGGCATTCTAATGGGTCCAATAGGACTCCGTCCGCATCCTGGGGATACATATTGACCCTCGCATATGACACCTTTCGCTGCCTCACACTATATATATATATATATATATATATATATATATATATATATATATTTTTATGTATATATATAATTGAAATTGTTAAAATATACAGCTCTGGCAAAAATTAAGAGACTACTGCACAGTTTTATAAAAATCAGCTTCTCTACATGTCTGACAGCCATTCCAGAGTCAGTTGAATTCCAACCAGAGTTCACCTCATTATACTGAATGTGCTTCTGAGGTTATCACCTGAACCAAATCTTATTTATATAATTATATATATTAGGAAAGTATAAAAAACAATGTGTTCTCATTCCTCTTGCAATATGACAAGCTGGATGGAAAAACAAGTGCTAGTAATATCACAAAAGTTATAAGAATGAAAAAATAACTTTTTACCATGCCAAAGGAGTTGAAAAGAAAAGTCTTGAGTGAGGAAAAGAAGGGCTCAATTCTGGCTTTACTAGCAGAGGGACACAGTGAGTGTCATGTTGCCTCCATCCTTAAAATTTCTAAGACAGCAGTCCATTACAACAAGGTCAAGCAGCAGACATTGGGGACAACGAAGCTACAGACCGGAAAAGGACAAAAACGACTTTCCACTGACCAGTATGACCGTCATCTTATCTGAATGTCACTCAGCAGGATGACATCAACTGACCTACAAAAGGAATGGCAAATGGCAGCTGGGGTGAAGTGCACAGCAAGAACAGTTTGTAACAGGCTCCTAGAGGCAGAACTCAAGTCATGTAAAGCTAGAAAAAAAGCTTTTAATCAATGAGAAGCAAAGTAGAGCCAGGCTGAAGTTTGCAAAAGACCATAAGGATTGGACCATAGAGGACTGGAGTAAGGTAATCTTCTCTGATGAGTCTAATTTTCAGCTTTGCCCAACACCTGGTCATTTAATGGTTAGATGGAGACTTGGAGAGGCATACAAGCCACAGTGTCTTGCACCCACTGTGAAATTTGGTGGAGGATCGGTGATGATCTGAGGATGCTTCAGCAAGGTTGGAATTGGGCAGGTCAATCTTTGCGAAGGACATATAAATCAAGCTGCATATAAAGTTATCCTGGAAAAACAGTTGATTCTTTCTGCTCAGGCAATGTTCCCCAAATCTGAGGACTGGTTTTTCCAGGAGGACAATGAGTCATGACACACAGCTAGGTCAATCAAGGTGTGGATGAAGGACCACCACATCAAATCCCTGTCATGGCCAGCCCAATTTCCAGATCTGAAACCCACTGAAAACCTCTGGAATGTAATCAAGAGGAAGACGGATAGTCACAAGCCATCAAACAAAGAAGAACTGCTTAAACGTTTGTACCATGAGTGGCATAAGGTCTCCCAAAAGCAGTGTGAAAGACTGGTGGGAAGCATGCCAAGATGCATGAAAGCTGGGATTAAAAATCATGGTTATTCCACAAAATATTGATTTCTGAACTCTTCTTGAGTTAAAACATTGGTAATAAAAACTTTCAGGAACAAAAAGCGCAGATAGGGTCTTATCTCATGATTAACAAGTGTCGTATTAGCAAAGAGCTGCTCACCTGATCGTGGTGTAGTGAAAGCGTGTATATGCCAACTGCTGCAGATCCACGGGTCGACACGCAACCATAGCAGGAATGTTATAAAGGAAGATTTATTATGTCCACGCTGCTAACCAATTCAAAGCCAGACGTAGTGAAGGAATTAATGGAGCCATTAATTCCTTAACTACATCTGGCTTCAAATTGGTTAGCAGCGCGGACGTAATACACAAATCTTCCTTTATAACATTTGAGTTAGTATTGTTGTTTCTAAATGATTATGAACTAGTTTTTTCTTTGCATTACTTGAGGTCTGCTAGCAATGCATTTTTTTGTATTTTGACCATTTCTCATTTTCAGAAAATATATACAAAATTTATTGCATAGAACTTCGGAGACATGTTGCCATTAGTTTATACAGGGTGGGCCATTTACTGTATATAGATACGCCTAAATAAAATGGGAATGGTTGGTAATATCAACTTCCTGTTTATGGTGCATTAGTATATGGGAGGGGGAAAACTTTTCAATATGGGTGGTGACCATGGCGGCCATTTTGAAGTAGGCCATTTTGGATCCAACTTTATTTTTTTCAATGGGAAGAGGGTCATGTGACAAATGAAACTTATTGAGAATTTCACAAGAAAAACAATGGTGTACTTGGTTTTAACATAACTTTATTCTTTCATGAGTAGTGTTGAGCGATACCATCCGATACTTGAAAGTATCGGTATCGGATAGTATCGGCCGATACCCGAAAAATATCGGATATTGCCGATACCGATACCCGATACCAATACAAGTCAATGGGACTCAAGTATCGGAAGGTATCCTGGATGGTTCCCAGGGTCTGAAGGAGAGGAAACTCTCCTTCAGGCCCTGGGATCCATATTCATGTAAAAAATAAAGAATTAAAATAAAAAATATGGATATACTCACCTCTCCGGCGGCCCCTGGACCTTACCGCTGTTAACCGGCAGCCTCCGTTCCTAAGAATGAGGAGTTTAGGACCTTAGATGACGTCACGGCTGACGTCGCGGCTTGTGATTGGTCGCGTGACCGCTCATTTGACCACTCACGCGACCAATCACAAGCCGCGAAATCATCGCAGGTCCTAAACTCCTCATTCTTAGGAACGGAGGCTGCCGGTTAACAGCGGTAAGGTCCAGGGGCCGTCGGACGGTTGAGTATATCCATATTTTTTATTTTAATTCTTTATTTTTTACATGAATATGGATCCCAGGGCCTGAAGGAGAGTCTCCTCTCCTCCAGACCCTGGGAACCATACACTGGGAACTTCCGATTCCGATTTCCGATATCACAAAAATATCGGAACTCGGTATCGGAATTCCGATACCGCAAGTATCGGCCGATACCCGATACTTGCGGTATCGGAATGCTCAACACTATTCATGAGTTATTTACAAGTATATGACCATTTATAAAATGTGATCAAAGTGCTGCCCATTGTGTTGGATTGTCAATGCAACCCTCTTCTCCCACTCTTGACACACTGATAGCAACATCACAGAAGAAATGCTAGCACCAGCTTCCAGTATCCGTTGTTTCAGATGCTGCACATCTCGTATCTTCACAGCATAGACAATTGCCTTCAGATGACTCCAAAAAGTTTAATGGGGTCAGATCGGGAGACCTTGGTGGCCATTCAACTGGCCCACGACGAACAATCCACTTTCCAGGAAACTGTTCAAGTAGGAAATAGCCCACCCTGTAGAATAAAATAACAATTTACATTTTACTCAAAAATATACCTATAAAGAGAAAAATTAGACAAACTGAAAATTTTGCAGTGGTCTCTTAATTTTTGCCAGAGCTGTATATAATTGTTATAATATATAAAAATACATACCATATATTTCGGACTATAAGACACACCCCACATTTTCAGAAGAAAAATAGGGGGAAAAAAATAATGTGCCAAATGGGGGTCTATCTTATAGTCCGAATTCAGCTTACCAGGGAAGAGATCGGCACAGATGGAGGAGTGGTCACGGGGGTCGTTCGGTGATCCAGACTGGTGCAATGGCCTCTGGGAAATCCCATCACAGGCTGGTGCGGTGGCGGTGCTCTGTGCAGTGGTGGTGCTCTGTGTTGCGGCGGTGCTCTGTGCAGTGGCGGTGCTCTGTGGGTTCGTTGTGCTGTGGGGTGGCTGTGCTCTGTGGGGGGCTGTGCTCTGTCAGGTGGCTGTGCTCTATGGGGTGGCTGTGCTCTGTGGGGCAGCAGCGCTCTGTGTGGTGGCAGCTTTCTGTGGTGTGGCAGCAGGGCTCTGTGCTGTGTGGTGGGATCCGCTGCCATTTTGTCAAAGCCTTGAGGCCACCGCAGGTTCGTTGCTGTGATGCAGTGGCCTCCGGGAAAATGACCGCCGGGGCGGCGCATATCCAGGTTCAGATCTTAGTGGCCATTTTCCCGGGGGCCACCGCATTGCAGCAACGGAGCTGCGGGGCCTCCTGGCTTTGACAAAATGCTGGCAGAGCCCCCCACACAGCACAGTGGCCTACCGCCGCCACACCACAGAGCCCCGGCAGGGCCGCACCACAGAGCACCGCAACTGCAGTACCACAGCTGCACCAGCCTGGGCTGCATCGGGATCGCAACACCACCTGGACCACTGCCACAGGATTTGTAAGTATTTTCCGACCATAAGATGCACCACCATTTTCCCACAAAATTTTGGGGAAAAAATTGCGTCTTATGGTCTGAAAAATATGGTATATACAGTACAGACCAAAAGTTTGGACACACCTTCTCATTTAAAGATTTTTCTGTATTTTCATGACTATGAAAATTGTACATTCACACTGAAGGCATCAAAACTATGAATTAACACATGTGGAATTATATACTTAACAAAAAAGTGTGAAACACATGAAATTATGTCTTATATTCTAGGTTCTTCAAAGTTGCCACCTTTTGCTTTGATGACTGCTTTGCACACTCTTGGCATTCTCTCGATGTGTGTCAAGAGATAGTCACCGGGAATGGTCTTCCAACAATCTTGAAGGAGTTCCCAGAGATACTTAGCACTTGTTAGCCCTTTTGCCTTCACTCTGCGGTCCAGCTCACCCCAAACCATCTCGGTTGGGTTCAGGTCTGGTGACTGTGGAGGCCAGGTCATCTGGTGTAGCACCCTGTCACTCTCCTTCTTGGTCAAATAGCCCTTACACAGCCTGGAGGTGTGTTTGGGGTCATTGTCCTGTTGAAAAATAAATGATGCTCCAACTAAACGCAAACCGGATGGAATAGCATGCCGCTGCAAGATGCTGTGGTAGCCATGCTGGTTCAGTATGCCTTCAATTTTGAATAAATCCCCAACAGTGTCACCAGCAAAGCACCCCCACACCATCACACCACCTCCTCCATGCTTCACGGTGGGAACCAGGCATGTAGAGTCCATCCGTTCACCTTTTCTGCATCGCACAAAGACACGGTGGTTGGAACCAAAGATCTCAAATTTGGACTCATCAGAACAAAGCACATGGTCCATTCCTTGTGTTCTTTAGCCCAAACAAGTCTCTTCTGCTTGTTGCCTGTCCTTAGCAGTGGTTTCCTAGCAGCTATTTTACCATGAAGGCCTGCTGAACAAAGTCTCCTCTTAACAGTTGTTGTAGAGATGTGTCTGCTGCTAGAACTCTGTGTGGCATTGACCTGGTCTAATCTGAGCTGCTGTTAACCTGCGATTTCTGAGGCGGGTGACTCAGATAAACTTATCCTCAGCAGCAGAGATGACTTTTGGTCTTCCTTTCCTGGGGCGGTCCTCATGTGAGCCAGTTTCTTTGTAGCGCTTGATGGTTTTTGCCACTGCACTAGAGGACTCTTTCAAAGTTTTCCCAATTTTTCGGACTGACTGACCTTCGTTTCTTAAAGTAGTGATGGCCACTCATTTTTCTTTACTTAGCTGCTTTTTTCTTGCCATAATACAAATTTTAACAGTCTATTCAGTAGGACTATCAGCTGTGTATCCACCAGACTTCTGCACAACACAACTGATGGTCCCAACACCATTTATAAGGCAAGAAATCCCACTTATTAACCCCTTCATGACCTTGAGATTTTCCGTTTTTCCGTGTTCGTTTTTCGCTCCCCTTCTTCCCAGAGCCATAACTTTTTTATTTTTCCGTCAATTTCGCCATGTGAGGGCTTATTTTTTGCGGGATGAGTTGTACCTTTGAATAACATCATTGGTTTTACCATGTTGTGTACTAGAAAACAGGAAAAAAAATTCCAAGTGCGGTGAAATTGCAAAAAAAGTGCAATTCACACTTGTTTTTTGCTTGGCTTCTTTGCTAGGTTCACTAAATGCTAAAAGCCATTATGATTTTTCAGGTCAGTACGAGTTTATAGACACCTAACATGACTAGGTTATTTTTTATCTAAGTGGTGAAAAAAAATTCCAAACTTTGCTAAAAAAAAAAAAAAAAAAAAAAAAAAAAATTGCGCCATTTTCCGATACTCGTAGAGTCTCCATTTTTCATGATTTGGGGTCTGTTGAGGGCTTATTTTTTGCATGCCGAGCTGACATTTTTAATAATACCACGTTTGTGCAGATACGTTCTTTTGATCGCCCGTTATTGCATTTTAATGCAATGTCACGGCGACCAAAAAAACGTAATTCTGGCGTTTCAAATTTTTTTCCCGCTATGCCGTTTAGCGATCAGGTTAATGCTTTTTTTATTGATAGATCGGGCGACTCTGAACCCGGCGATACCAACAATAGGTTTGAGGGTTTTTTTATTGATTTATTTTGGATGGGGCGAAAGGGGGGTGATTTAAACTTTTATATATTTTTTATTTTTTTTCACATTTTTTTAAACTTTTTTTTAACTTTTGCCATGCTTCAATAGCCTCCATAGGAGGCTAGAAGCAGGCACCACTCGATCGGCTCTGCTACATAGCAGCAATCTGATGTTCGCTGCTATGTAGCAGAATTGCAGGTGTGCTGTGAGCGCCGACCACAGGGTGGCGCTCACAGCTGCTGGGGATCCTTGAGACCTCTATGGTTACTATTCTGAAGCATTGCCAACCTCCGATCACGTGACGGGGGTCGACGATGCGATAATTTCCGGCCTCCCGGCCGGAAGCGGTTGTTAAATGCCGCTGTCTGCGTTTGACAGCAGCATAGTTAATAGGTGCAAGCAGATCGCAATTCTGCCCGCGCCTATTACGGGCACATGTCAGCTGTTCAAAACAGCTGACATGTCCCGGCTTTGATGCGGGCTCACAGCCGGAGCCCGCATCAAAGAGGGGCTTCTGACCTCGGACGCACTATCCCATCCGAGGTCAGAAAGGGGTTAAACCTGACAGGGCACACCTGTGAAGTGAAAACCATTCCTGGTGACTACCTCTTGAAGCTCATCAAGAGAATGCCAAGAGTGTGCAAAGCAGTCATTAAAGCAAAAGGTGGCTACTTTGAAGAACCTAGAATATAAGACATAAGTTCAGTTGTTTCACACTTTTTTGTTAAGTATATAATTCCACATGTGTTAATTCACAGTTTTGATGCCTTCAGTGTGAATGTACAATTTTTATAGTCATGAAAATACAGATAAATCTTTAAATGAGAAGGTGTGTCCAAACTTTTGGTCTGTACTGTATATATATATACAGTATATACTATAGATCCTGAATTCTCAGTTTGCCTTTTTGTTGTTTAGCACATAGGGTATTGCTTTTATAATATGTTGTATAATAATGGTTAATCTCCTGGATGTATTGCAATAAAGTCACACGTGACTGAGTTAAGAAAGTATTTATATGCGATTCGTCTAATATATTTCAGATTTTTCTGACTTCCTACTGTGAACATAGATACATGCTTAAACTGAAACTATCCAATTACCAAAAATGGTTTTGTTCACAGTTTTATTTTCATTTTTGTATTATTATCCTATTTGTCTTGGTGGTGACATATATCATGATAATTGCAAAACATAAAAATAGATGTAAATGGAAACATTGGAAAATAAAGCAGAACTCTGCGATCCCCATATAAGAGTTATTTGCATCGCCTGACATGTGCCACTTAATTAGTAGGAAATGATATTTTTAAACTTTTTTTTTTCAATACAAGCAATTCAGATTAAATTATCCTAGTCACATTGTTAGTTTTTTTTTCATTGCATTTAGGCCAAATGATAAAAAATGTTATTTCTATAAGTAAGTCATAAAATAAATTGTTTTAAGAAAACCTATTAATTTTACAATATTATGTTTTCTTGCTTTAGTTCCCTTCACAGCATTAGTTGACAGATTCAAGAAAGTTAGACTTGGATGATTTCTTGACACAAAGTAACAGTTTATAAGTAATTGTGAAAAATACTTATAATTGTTGATCCAGTCTGATTGCCATGTGGCATTGAGAAGGAATGATTTCCATTTTGGATAGTTTTCAAAATTAATTTTCAAAATCTCAGGATGGCCAAAGGTTATATTGTGTCATATCCAGTTTCCTAGATTTTCTGTGCAATTTTAAGTGCTGTTTGGCCATAGCAATTTTTGCTGAAAAATTGCTGGCTGTGAATTTTCACTCCATGTATGTAGACTTGTAAGATATAGTTTTTACACATTTGGTTTAATGTTAGTGCTATTGTTTTGATAGTTTAGTTTTCTTATTTTTAGTTATGTCATATGCCGGCTCCTTGACTTTGATGCGGGCTCAGGAGCTGAGCCTCCATATTGCCTGTCAGATGATGGCTGTGATAATAAGCCATCATCTGCTTCTAATAACTACACTTGGAATGGAGCTTTAGCTGTGACTGTTAACCTGTTAAATGCCTCTGTCAAACTCTGACAGCGGAATTTACAGCGCCAGCTGGGGGCCGTTACAGTCAGTTTTACCGCATAGTGAACATGGTAAATAAAAAAAAATAAAAAAAATTGTGGAATTGCACTTTCTTTGCAATTTCGCAGCACTTTTATTTCTTCCCTGCTTTTCAGTACATCACAAAAGCAAATGAATGGTATCATTCAAAAGTACGACTTATCCTGCAAAAAAACAAGTCTTTATATGGTTACATGGATGGAAAAATGAAAAAGTTATGACTCTTAGAAGAAAAAAACAAAAATGGTAAACAGCCTGGTCATGAAAGAGTTAAATGTGGAATAAGTTCTCAAATTATTCTTTCAGGTTTCGAGGCTGTCGGTGGGCAACACTGAGTTTCAGCCCCCTCCAAAGATTTTCTAATGGGTTCAGGTCTGGAGACTGGCTAGGCCACTCCAAGACCTTGAAATACTTCATACAACTACTCCTTAGTTGCCCTGACTGTGTGTTTCGGTTCTTTGTCATGCTTGGAGACCTAGCCATGGCCCATCTTCAATGCTGTTATTGAGGGAAGCTGGTTGTTGCCCAAAATCTCTTGATGCATGACCCAATCCATCCTTCCATCAATACGGTGCAGTAGTCCTGTCCCTTTTGCAGAAAAGCACCCCCAAAGTATGTTTCCCCCACCATGCTTCACGCTTGGGATGGTGTTTTTGGGGTTGTACTCATCCATCTCTTGCCATACCTGATATCTGAACTGGGTGATGGTTTTTGTGTCATGGATTTTTTGCTCTTTCTCCACACTGGAGCATTGAATAGATTTCTTCGACCTGTTGAGGTTGGTGTATTTAATATAAAAATCCATGTCAGAAATGGCTGTATAATCTTTTAGGAAAAAATTTCTTCCCTACATTAAAATAAGCATTTGATAAGTTCAGCTCTAATTAGGCTAATACAAGGCTTATGTTAATAACAGAATTAAACAACCATTCCGACATGGATTTTTAACGTAAATATACAAGCCTTGACAGGTCTAAGAGATCTATTTAGAGTAATGTATGCAATATTATAACCTCTGGTGACAGATCTGCATTGACTTTGCGGATATGGCAATTTTTGGGAAATTTAGTTCTGTAAATATAAGTTTCTGGAAAGCTGTTACTTGAATTTAGTGTTTAAGGCTGGGGTTGATGAGCAATGAGAGATACGGGTCGATTATACTTCTGAAATTCCGATCAAACTCTGATATGAGTTTGATATGAATGTCAGCATAGAGTGATATGATTCTCTTGGATGCGAGGCACCAGATCAAGACCAACAACGCCCATCACACCGTATGGTAATTTTTGTGCCTTGCAGAGGGGATTGGGAACTTACATACAGCTTACCAGAATAATGTGAAAGAGGCCTTAATATTTTGGGGAAAGTCTGGTGGCAAGTTTAGGAAATCACATTGGGAAAACATGGTGGCAGGTTCCCTTTAAGATTCTTTTTCAGGAAAAACTGGGAAATTAAATGGCTACATAAAAGAATCTCATTCTCTGGAAGACGACACATTTCTATGCATTACATTGATAGTCTGTTGATTTCAGTAGCAAATGTGTAATACTTATTTTCCCCTGTGTGGGCGCTGCAGGAAAATTGAACACTTGTTTCTCAAACAATCACCACCGTGATTTTCTGAGGCAGACAGGTTCCTGTTGGGCAGAATACGGCTTCACTTTATTAAATGGCAGAAATTTGTCTTGAATAGATGCTGTTCTGTCTCCTTGTGAATAAAACCATTTTTTGCTTTGGTTAAATCCTGTGATAAGATTTAATACAAATCCAATGTTTACTCTCTTGGGCTTCACATAAATGCATTTTTCAAGACTGACTTCATTTCTTGGTTCCATAAACGGGAATGCTATTTTCTATCATGTGATGGAGGGAAGAAGAGTGACATCATCGCGAATGTGAACAACGTGTCAGTCGCGGGATGACTGACACTTACACATTACTTAATTTTCCCCTCTTCTTACAAAATGTACATTACAAATCCCCCTGTTGATATCAGTGCTGTCAGTTCTATAGATGACGTAGGACAGCATCTGAAAGAGCTCGATTCAGTAAAGTCACTCATGGGTAGTAAGTCGTCTGTAAATATTATTGCGTTTGCCATTCAAGGGCTTAGGAAGTATCTATGCTTTCTTGCAGAAAGTGGCCAGGTGCTCCCTCCGTAAAGCCTCGATGACTCATATCAATATCTACAGCATGGTGTAACCTCAGGATTGCGTGGAACTCCCAATCATGGAAGCAAACAGTAAATGTGATGTACGTGCTGGCTCCATCAGAAGTAGACTTAGTGAGGGTTTTCCTTTATTGAGTTCATCATGGGTGACTGATTTCTTAGGTTATACTTATAACAGAGATGGAAAGCTGAAGAATTTAGAAACAAAGAGTGATTTCGAAATAAAGACCCTTCCAAGACTCCTTCCCATATCCAAACCATTATGAATCAGAACAGTAGAAAAAAATGGTTCAATTCAGCAGTGCAAAAATGGGATAAAGCTCGATCTTTATTAAACAGACATTTCCATAAAAATTAGATAAGAAAATTATGAAATTGGTTCACTGATATTCTTTTTGCACAGACTGCGGGTGATGTATGACAAAATGAATTAAAGAGCACCAAATCATGTGATGTTCCTCACACCCTTAAGTCCTGAATTAATCCAAATGTTGAATAGCGGATGAGATAACGGAGTGCCTGCCAGGGCCGTGGGGTACTCGGGCCGGGTCCGTCGGTTCTTAAGGGGGATTGTCACGGCAGCAGAGACTAGGATCGTGGCCCTGGGCATCCAATAAAATTAAGATGAAAGGGGAAAAAAAGTTTATAGGGGATTTGTTCGGGACCCCACATGTGGTGCTCGGCAATAGGGAAATGGCTGACGCTGCTGTTCAGGTCCACTGGGGCAGTTGGTGATGCAGCAGGGATTTTACAGCTCTCCACGGGTAGAGCTAGGCCCCAGTGCAGTTAAAGAGTTAAGTCAATGATGGTGAATGTTGTAGTGTAAGGCTGGTGACGCAGTAAATAATTCTATGGACACAGCAGGGTGCAGTTTCCACACTTTACTCACAGTTCTTAAATGCAGTCCTCAGCCGGGTGCTGTGTCCTCGGGGTCTGTTATCCCACCAGCTCTTAGGTAATTTAGTGTTCACTTTCCCGAAACTCCCTTTCTTATGTTCCTTCCCTGGGCATCTCTCTGCGCTGGCTTCGCCTTCCTGCCCTGCGCCTCACACACAGTGTCCCAAGCCAGCAGCCTCGGATCCTGTCGGGTGATGTCCTACTGGTCCCCTCGATCCTATGTTGCTGCCTTTTTGCAAATGTGTGTAGCTGTGGCATATACATGTACCACAGCCTCCGACTTGCTAGCTGAGCCTTGTAGTTCCTACACTAGTCTGAGGGATGGTTTCCCCCACTGCAACCTGGTCCTTCCACACGACTACGGTCGGCGTGGATTTGGGCACCCAGGGTGGATTCCTCACTTCCTTTGCCCCTAGGACCCCTTCCTTCCTTCTCTTAGGAGCTTCTCTCTCCACATCTGCTCTCCTCCACTCCATCCCACCAACACTTCACTAGCTCACTAACTCCACCTCTAACTGTCACTCTTTCCACCTAAACCCTCTACCTAGTTCCCCCTCCAGCCTGAGATGGGGCCCTCCCTCAATAGGGTCCACCCAGATCTCCTGGCCTGGAGTGGTGTGGTGTTGGATGCTAGTAAGTGTCTAAGGTAGTGCCCCCTCCTTTCCCGAGTTAGAGTACAACACTTCTGGCTGAGGTGCAGTACCTCTGTGGCGACTGGACCCTCAGGGGTGCCACATCAACATCAGTGGTGACTACTCACGATCCAAGGGGAGAGAAAATATGGGGCCAAATTTTATGAATTTCAAAGCAAGGCTTTCGGAATGCATGTACAGTGCCTTGCAAAAGTATTCGGCTCCCTGGAACTTCTCAACCTTTTCCCACATATCATGCTTCAAACATAAAGATATCAAAAGTAAATTTTTGGTGAAGAATCAGCAACAAGTGGAACACAATTGTGAAGTTGAACGAAATTTATTGGTTATTTTAAATTTTTGTGGAAATTCAAAAACTGAAAAGTGGGGCGTGCAATATTACTCAGCCCCTTTAACTTAATACTTTGTTGTGCCACCTTTTGCTGTGATTACAGCTGCAAGTTGCTTGGGTATGTCTCTATCAGTTTTGTTCATCGAGAGACTGAAATTCTTGCCCATTGTTCCTTGGCAAACAGCTTGAGCTCAGTGAGGTTTGATGAAGATCGTTTGTGAACAGCAGTTTTCAGCTCTTTCCACAGATTCTCGATTGGATTGAGGTCTGGACTTTGACTTGGCCATTCTAACACCTGGATATGTTTATTTGTGAACCATTCCATTGTAGATTTTGCTTTATGTTTGGGATCATTGTCTTGTTGGAAGACAAATCTCCGTCCCAGTCTCAGGCCATGTGCAGACTCCAACAGGTTTTCTTCAAGAATGCTCCATCCATCTTCCCATCAATTTTAACCATCTTCCCTGTCCCTGCTGAAGAAAAGCAGGCCCAAAAAATTATGCTGCCACCACCATGTTTGACAGTGGGGGTGGTGTGTTCAGGGTGATGAGCTGTTTTGCCTTTACACCAAACATATCATTTGACATTGTTGCCAAAAAGTTCGATTTTGGTTTGATCTGACCAGAGCACCTTCTTCCACATGTTTGGTGTGTCTCCCAGGTGGCTTAAACAACACTTTTTATGGATATCTTTGAGAAATGGCTTACTTCTTGCCACTCTTCCATAAAGACCAGATTTGTGCTGATTGTTGTCCTATAGACAGACTGTCTCACCTCAGCTGTAGATCTCTGCAGTTCATCCAGAGTAATCATGGGCCTCTTGGCTGCATCTCTGATCAGTCTTCTCCTTGTTTGAGATGAAAGTTTAGAGGGAAGGCCGGGTCTTGGTAGATTTGCAGTGGTATGACACTCCTTCCATTTCAATATGATTGCTTGCAGAGTTCTCCTTGGGATGTTTAAAGTTTTGGAAATCATTTTGTATCCAAATCCGGTTTTAAACTTCTCTACAACAGTATCACGGACCTGCCTGTTGTGTTCCTTGGTCTTCATGATGTTCTCTGTGCTTCAAATAGAACCCTGAGACTATCACAGAGCAGGTGCATTTTTACGGAGACTTGATTACACACAGGTGGATTATATTTATCATCATTATTCATTTAGGACAACATTGGATCATTCAGAGATCCACAATGAACTTCTGGAATGAGTTTGCTGCAGTGAAAGTAAAGGGGCCGAATAATATTGAACGCCCCACTTTTCAGTTTTGAATTTCCACAAAAATGTAAAATAACCAATAAATGTCGTTCAACTTCACAATTGTGTTTCACTTGTTGATTCTTCACCAAAAATTTAAATTTGGTATCTTTATGTTTGAAGCATGATATGTGGGAAAGGTTGAAAAGTTCCATGGAGCCGAATACTTTCGCAAGGCGTTGTATGATGGAAATGTCCTCCTAGTCCCTGTGAGGTGCCCAAATGAGGAGGTGAGGTCTGGGAAGGAGACTAAAAAACAAACCTAAAACAAAAATAGGCGGAAGACAGCACAACTGACAAAAAACGAGAAAAAAACAAGAAGAAAACGAATGCCCGTCCTATCTCCACTGGACCCAAGTGGAGGAGTACATACCATAGGTTGAAGTGAAGGACAGCATCCAGTCAAGGTGAAAAAAATTCCTCTTTATTGTGCCATAAATGCGACGTTTCAACCTCAAGGGTCTTTCTCAAGCATGAAAAACAAATCTGTCATTTTCCTAGTATAGGTTGGGAAGTGAAGGTTGTGAACTTTTCTTTCGCAGCTGCCTTGATCGAGTCGTGCTAATAACTAACACTTTATCTAAAGGTTATGTATGATACATTTTTCCATTTCTGCTCTTCTCTAGCATTAGTTGGGATTTTATATGATGTGCAGATGTGAATACAGGATATTTCTATACTTGTCATGTCTACACCTGTTCCTGGAAATGACAGATCAAAACAACTATGAATAGGACTCCATTTCCTATATTTACTGGTACAGGGTTCATGAACGACACAGAATGCATATATTCACATTGACATGAAGTATTAGAGTTTCCTTAGTGTCATTTAATAAGAGCATAGAGAAAACACCCTAAAAAATAAATAACATTAACATTCATAACTGCCAAAACTCCAAAAATGTCTGGGAGGACCCAGGAAAAAGGGGAGATGTTCCAGACTCACAGAAGCCTCTTCTTCTGAATTTTTCTTTCCTGATGGTGGCTTGGCCTTGAAGTGGTCATGGCTATGGGTACAAATGCATGCATTGTTTGTATTTTCTATGGGACACTAAGTTGATTAAGCAGGGGTTGTGCAGAAGTGGAAAACCCCTATAAAGTGTTTTCCTGTTTTGATGAATGACATCATATAAAATCCTCCTGTGAAATTTAAATAGCACCTCACTGGTTTCACCTTGCCAGCTTCATCTGGGGGGTCAACATTCTAGTCTACAAAAGTGCTACAAGCACAGTGCTTACAGGTTATAATTTTAGGTTTCCCTGTGTCCTTTCCATGCAAGTAGCAGAAACTCATGAATGTAGAAAATAATGTTTTTCTTGTTTTATAGTTTACTAAGTTTAAAAACCCACAGGCGCTAATTTACCAAATGTGTCAAAAATATTGTCTTACGTGCCTTTCAACAAATGGATGTGTTTTATACACTTTTTACTTGTTTTTGACACCTTTTTTTCATATATTCGACAAAGGGGTGTGATCTTTTGGAAAGCAAAAATTGAATGAAGAATTGGGTGTGCTCTAAATTGTTAACACGCGTCCCCAAAATGGAGACATCATTTGGTGAAGCTTTGTTGACATAAGTAAGCCAAATAAATGGTGGTGAAAATTATACTAGACAGGCTAAAAATACTCAAAATCTATCTTACAGCATGAGCCACTGGCACATTTTAAGATTGTCTGGTCTAAGCCTGCACTTTCTAAAAGTTTAAAGGGAACCTGTCACGCAATTGATGCTGCTCAAACCATCACAGCCAGGTTTGTTTTTCTCTTCCAAGAAACCTGAAAATCACCTGGATGGGTGCTGGGGGCAGCGCCGGACAAGTTTCATCTCCGACTGTATTACCTGCCCGTATCTTCTAACTGGGAATATTAGAGGTAAAACGACCCACAATTATCTAATTTTTAGCGGATTCTTCTAAAAAAATCGAAACTATGAAAAGAATAAATTCCTTTTTATATTCCGACGTATCTCTTTAAGATTCTTCTCCTTCCATTCACAGATCATTACGCGCTCTAATAAAAGAAAACCAAGTGACCTTAAGTGTATATATGACATAAACTATGGCATGCAGTCATCTTCTGGAACAGCGCAGCCCCGTGATCCCAAGATTGGAGGCTTTACTCTAATCATTTATTAGATGACTTGACACAATGCATTTCGAACATGTGTCTTGAGCCGTGGTGATGTGTAAAGAGATCCCGCAAGCAACATTTCACATTTAAGTGCATGCAGCTGTCTTCTGAATCACAGAAAGAAAGGTTTAAGTAAATGAAGTACAGTATACAACAAATGAGGACATCTGGAAAATTAAGTCACACTGTGGCATTATAGATGATATTGGCAGAAACGACATATCATTTCTATGCAATTACATCTGCGCTGGATCATTGCCTTATTTAACAGCTCTGTACTGGAACATTAAAGCTATTTCTGGTGTCGTATAGCAATTATACATTAAGGCTTCATATATGTTGATTAGAAAACATTCCTTTTTTTTAGGTGAGGCATAAACTCAATATGCTTGTTTTGTGCCAAGAAGATATAAGATATGGGAAGATCTGTATGGGACAAATGCGCACAGAGAGGGCAAAAGCATAAGGAACCAGATGGAGTAAAGGTGATGGTAGAGCTCACCTATAAGGGTTGTGGAGGGACACAACACCTTTAAAAGCCTGATTGGCCGTAGATGCAGCCCCGTGGCTGGAGGAGACTACTGTCCAGAAAACAGTTTGTCAAATCAGAGATTATGACGATGTGCCGGCTGCGCTCATGGTAAGGATGAGATCCGAAGTGTGAAAGGAACATTTTTTTATTCAACCAACGCTTTTCGGCATGAGACCAGTGCCTTTCTCAAGCTCGGAGACAAAGGGTAAGAGATCTAAGGTACAGCCGAGTTGGACACCATCTTTAAGGTGTCCATGGTCTGACTTATTATTCTACACCTAATGCAACATGTGGAGGTGAACTTAGCACCAATCACTTGTCCTTAAGGTCTATTTCTAATGATTTAATTGCAAGTAACCTTCTAGATCTTGGTGAAATGTTCTCTGTGTAGAAAGAAATCCCACAGAGATCACAATAGGATTGTTTGAGGAAATGCACATCTTCTGTAGGGATAGAGGGTGGACTCTTCATAATGTTTCCTCTCGTGGGTCCAAGAAATGCAAGTTTGACCCAAATGTTTGGCCTTACATACGTTTGTTTGCTGTGCTGTGCTTTCATATGTAATATGTAGCATAGAAGTGCCAATACAAACTAAATGGCTAGCTGCACATGATTGTGTTTACTTTGCTTGATCTGCATAATATAAGACATTTTCCAGTTTTTTAAGTGGCCAAACAGTAGAGAATTATTAAATGTAGAAATTAAAATTACCTACATATTAAAGGGATTCTAGGAGAATGAACCCCCATTAAATAATTCAAACAGAAACCAATTCTAGTCAAATGTCAGGTCGAGCTGCAGTCTAGAGAAAACAGTGCTCCTGAAACCAGTGTCTCAACTAACAGAAGAAAAGAATCATACAGAATAAATTTAAATATTCAACACATGTATTCTTCTAGATATAAATGTTTATATCTGATAAAGTGCAAAAATACAGTCCAGCAATAATTTCCATAAAAAAGTAGATCACTTACAGTGTATATTGCTTTGTAAATAGACAATGCTGTAGATCCATAGGAACTCCTACATGCTGAGACCTCAGAGAGGTACAAGACACCCACAAATCTGTGCAACATTTCGAGGGTAAACTCCCCCTTCTTTAGAGAGTGTGAGACCAGTCTGACACACTGAACTGGACTTTCTGTGCTAGTTGTTGAATTTTTTAAAATGAGAAGACCAGTATCTGAAGCACACGTACCTATGTGAGACAAGGAGAAGGGTTACGACATCAGGAGAAGAAAAAATATTTTCATTGGTTGACTAGGAGCAAAAGATCTTTTCTCCAACCTCAGTTCTGTTTGCTAAGTCACCTGAGGAGAAGATTTATTTCTTCTCCTGTCACATCACTTCTCCAGCAGCTCTGGTTTGTTTGCTTACGATGCAGCTCCTCTGTCAGTTGAGACAATGGTCTTGGTAGCTTTGAATCTTCAGACTGCAGAATGTCTTGACACAAGACTAGGATGGGCTGCCATTTGACTTACCTAATGGGGGTCATTTTATTAAGTTTTTGGACATACATTTTTTAAAAATCCCTTCACCCCTATAGTATATGTGACAATACATTTCTAATGCTGAATCTCTATGAAGTTACTAACAGATTTTGCTCTTCTAGCACCCCATCCATATCTGTAAAAGGTGCCCCATACTCTTCATGTCCAAAATGGCTCTGTAGTAAGCTTGAAACATTCCTTCTACAGCTTTCCCTTTATCAATTATGTGTGGTGGACCATTGTCGATGACAACAATAGTGTGTCCGTAACAGGGAAGAAAAAGGCAGTGGATTGACTACAGTAATTATGTGAAAGATGGACCAGACATAGTCACTTCCAGTACTGGTGTGGACCAACAGTGCAGTAACATGTGTAGTTAGGGATTGAAGGGACCAGTAACACTTGCGTTTTTTTTAACATTCCACACATATTACCTACTTTTGGAAAATCACAGAAAGACCCTTTAAGAAGAGTTATACTTATGCATAAGTCCTAGTAAGAGTAGGTTTATACACAAGATGTCAGGAATACTTATCAAAATTGTTTCAATGTGTTTAAGAAAATATTATGAGGATAAAGTGGTTTTACCACTGAGTAGATAAAGACAATACGCAGTTGAGAATCTAGAAGGTCCCATGCACGCTATTATTTTCAGACAGTGAGGACCGAACGCTTGCCAGATGGACCAACTGATAGGTGTTAAATAGCCATATGTTTCTGAAAATACAGCGTTTATTTCCAAGCTTGTCTACCTGTGTTATGTGCGCTAAGCGATGTTTGCGCTGTGATCACAAAAGTCAGCAAAATGTACTGTTTCATACTTTGAAAAATTAAAAAGAGCAGGTCCATCAGATTCAACCTATAATCTTAATATATTTATCCTGAGGAAAACAAAAGAATAAACCCGTGGAACAACGTCCCATCACAGAATCTAGTACCCTAAAAGTACCATTATATTTTTCAAGAAAGGTAGGCAGGTCATAAACCATTCTAACGTGTTGTGACAGAAAGATCCATAGTCTCGCTACTTGTCCAGTAAATAATCCATGGTCTCACTGCTCGTACAGTAGAGAATCCATAGTCTCACTGCTCGTACAGTAGAGAATCCATAGTCTCACTGCTCGTACAGTAGAGAATCCATAGTCTCACTGCTCGTACAGTAGAGAATCCATAGTCTCACTGCTTGCACAGTAAAGAATCCATAGTCTCACTGCTCGTACAGAAGAGAATCCATAGTCTCACTGCTCGTACAGTAGAGAATCCATAGTCTCACTGCTCGTACAGTAGAGAATCCATAGTCTCACTGCTCGTACAGTAGAGAATCCATAGTCTCACTGCTCGTACAGAAGAGAATCCATAGTCTCACTGCTCGTACAGTAGAGAATCCATAGTCTCACTGCTCGTACAGTAGAGAATCCATAGTCTCACTGCTCGTACAGTAGAGAATCCATAGTCTCACTGCTCGCACAGTAGAGAATCCATAGTCTCACTGCTCGTACAGTAGAGAATCCATAGTCTCACTGCTCGCACAGTAGAGAATCCATAGTCTCACTGCTCGTACAGTAGAGAATCCATAGTCTCACTGCTCATACAGTAGAGAATCCATAGTCTCACTGTTCGTACAGTAGAGAATCCAAAGTCTCACTGCTCGTACAGTAGAGAATCCATAGTCTCACTGCTCGTACAGTAGAGAATCCATAATCTCACTGCTCGTACAGTAGAGAATCCATAGTCTCACTGCTCGTACAGTAGAGAATCCATAGTCTCACTGCTCGTACAGTAGAGAATCCATAGTCTCACTGCTCGTACAGTAGAGAATCCATAGTCCCACTGTAAAGAATAACCAACTGTGATGATAATTAAACCTTCTTACATCTAGACGTAGACAATGCCCCTTTGTCCCCATTGCAGGCCTAAGTGTTAAAAGATCATTAGAAAGATCTCATATATTTGTACATTGTAATAAAAACAACTGAATAAAACTGAAAACTGTTGAAAACTGAATAACTGCAAGGTGGACAACTTTTCTTCTGCCGGCCACTTATACCCTTAATACCCTTAGTCGCAATTTTCTGCCCCCGCTCTAGCTCAGCTGTGTCCTTATGCACCGGATATCAAAATTGTGCCCAATATAAGGCCAGAGTCACATGAGAGTATGAATTGGACGAGTGCTAGCAGATGAAAAATAGGATTGCCCTCGGACCAATGTTCTTCAATGATGCAGGTCAGATCTGCATATTTCTCCTCAGCTCTAATCGGACTGAGGACAATATTGCAGCATGCAGTAATGCACGTGTATATCGGACAATACTCGCCAATGTAAGTCTATGAGTGCGAGAAAAAAAAAAGGATGACACACAGGCCACACGTATGTCGTCCGATTTTTATGCACACATCTCAAAGGAATCACACAATTTAATCAGTCAAGTACAGTAAGTTCACAGTCAGAACCCTCAGAATAGTGGGATTAGATAGATGCGGCAAGGCCTCACTTAGTACAAGTGTATAGAGCAAGGCAGCACCCACTAGTCGGGCTCTAGCTGGGAGTATGCATAACCTGGAAAAACCGTGTCTGCAAATTAAGATTCCAATTTTGGCTTTTATCCTAAGACATATTGCAAGACTCGTTAAAGGGTAGATTGTGACTTGTAGGATCGCTGCTTCCAACAGGTGGTGTTATAGGGTACAAGTCTTCTTTCTTTCTGAAGAGGCAATTTGCATATTAAATTTCATCAAGATAAGAAGATGAGAGAAAGCCACAGCACTGGACTCATCACCCTTCCCCTCCATGCATCTGTCACGACCCAGCTGTCGAGTGACCTAGGACCAGGGGCTCCTTCCCTTTCCCTACCACAAAGGGGTGCCCTAGCTCGCCCTATTCCCCGGGATACTTCTGAAGGTGAAGATGCCAGGGCTGCCACCCTGAATCAGCCCTCTATCTGTTCTCTTCCCCCATCCAGGGAAGAGTGGCGCTACTGTGCACTGCAGTACATCAACGCGACAAACAAGGCAACACAAAAAGGGTAAACTGAAAAAACCTAGCATACAAATATTCACTCACATATAACATAGGAATGCACCAGGGAGTGGAGGAAGGGGAAATAACCAAAGTAAGAGGAGGGACGGGACTTATCACATTTACAAACCATGCAACAGTAATAGATAACTCCTCCAAACTCCTTCACATAAAAACACCTCTCCTCCAAGCCATGCAGCATAAGCTAGCTCTGACATGTGTTTCAATCAGGACCCAGATTATATAAGGGATAGGAGTGGCAAACCGAGCTCAGCTGAAAGCTCACACTCCCAGAGCTCCCAACATGGCTGATTAACCCCTGTGCTGCCAAACGAAATAAACACCATATAAAAAGAAGGAGAAGCACTTCTTTTCAGCGCAGGAGTAGGAGCAATCTGACATTGTGGTCTTCTGGCTCCACACTGTTGCGGTAAACCCGTGACACCATATCACTGCATCAGAAGGTATCGTGTACTACACTGTGTATGGACATTGTATGAAGAAAAGTGATTCAGTGTATTGGAGAGAAGCTTGAATGAAACTGTATGATCAAGTTCTGCTGGAACAGTATAATTTAACTGCGTGTCTGTAGACTGTGACCTCACATCCACTGTGTAAGACTTCGATTAATGGTCGCCCTGAGTAAAATCCCTTCAGGATTCCAAAGAACTCATGTCCATTTGTACTACCTCTCTATACTTAGTGATGTGCATGCAACACAGTTTCATTATAACTCCTAGAAGGTGGAATTTTTTTGCAATGTAAGATCTTCAGTGTTTGTTCTAAACCAAACATAAAAATGGGAAAGAAATGTGGCCCAACTGACCGTAATCATCAAGTGATTATGTAATATATAACACATCACTTGTGATGTAATATTTGTGTATGCAAGTCTTACTGCTGTCCATTTTTTTGCTGTATTTACCTGCACAGGTCTCCGAAAACAAAACCTGAGTGGGCTCCACCAGCAACCCTGATTACAACTATGGTGGCACATCCTAATCATGGGTGAAGGAGAACCTCAGTGGATGACCACGTTGTTACTTAAAATAAATCTACACAAAGACCAACACTGATATTACCGCCATATAGTGACCATATAGTGGTAGTCCTGCAAAACATATAAGGATTGCAGCATAGTTACAGATATTAACTTACAGCTAATGTTCTCTGACGGAGTTTCTCACTTTTCCCATCTTTTCCATCTGGCCCAGACCGACATGACAACTTCTCCCAGCCAGGACTCGTCTGCATAGATTACAACAAAGATACATTTGAATTTCTACACTTCCTGCACTGTCCCCATCTAGTCCCAACCTGTGGAACCTCCTCATCATGCTGTCACCCCAATACTGAGCCGCTGCAGCCATATGTGTCCCTGATACTGCACCTGCTGTTTGGCACAAAATCAGTACTCTGCTTAGTACCCCACATAATATTGCCCAGCACTGTGCCCCTTAGGCTACGTTCACATTTGCGTTGTTGGGCGCAGCGTCGTCGACACATACCGACGCATGCGTCATGCGCCCCTATCTTTAACACGGGGGGCGCATGGACATGCGCCGGTATGCGTTGTCATGCATTGTATGACGCATCCGTTTTTTTGGCGTACCAGAGAGGGCACGGACAACGCTACAGGTTGCAGTTTTGATGCGTCACATTTCCGAAGAAAAACGCATGCAACGCACCTGCGTCGTAAATGCACCAAAAAAACACATTAGTGTCTATGAAAAACGCATAGGGCGCAGTTGCCTGCGTTGAGCCGCATTTTTTGACGCATGCGCCTTTTGACTAAATGTATTTTTTGGGGGGCGTTTTGGATCTTCAATTGTATAGGACAACGCATGCGTCAAAAAACGCTGCGTTGTGTATGCGTTTGACATGCGTTGTGCATTGCGTCGACGACGCTGTGCCCAACAATGCAAATGTGAACGTAGCCTTACATAGACATAATAATAATAGTAATTTTTTATGCACTCTGGATAATGAAATTGACCCCAAGGAAATATTAATGCCCTGTGCAAGTGCCTTAGAAATCATTGTCCACATTTAGCCCTAGAACCTAATAATGCCCCATGTACACCTTTGTTGGTCACAATACTCTGAGTACCCCTATAACAATAATGCTTATTAATTGTCCACTTAACATTTAATTATGCTCACTGAATCCCCTAATTTGTAATGTAACAATGGCCCCACAGCTCCCCTATACAAAGTATGATGAGCTTGCAGCTACACTATGCACAGTATGATGTCCTTACAGCTCCTCTATAGATAGTATCATGTCCCTGCTGCTCCCCAAAACACAGTATAATGACCCCCACATTAGCCCTCACACTGTATAATGGCCCCCACAGTAGAACCTACACTGTATAATGGCCGCCACAGCAGAACCCACACTGTATAATGGTCGACACACTGTTATATGGCGCCCAGAGTACCCCTCATACTGTATAATGGCCCATCCATTTGTTTTAATATGTTATAATGTGATCAAAGGGAGGCTCCAAACTTTTTAATAGCCCTCACGGTAAGCTCCAAACTGTATATTTTTTATGCTTTCACTTTCTCATTTCTTTCGATGAGTGAAAAAATGCTGCGAAAATGCTGAAAGAATTGACATGCCTCAGTTCTCAATTTTAATCACGAAAAAAAAAAAAACAAGAGTATGCATGAAATAAATTGCATAGCATTGGCTGGTACTGTATAAAAACAGATTTTTAATTTGCATAAAAAATGTATGTGAACATACTGTAAGCTAAGCTTACTGCTGACTCTTTATGCTGAAAAAGTTGCAAAAACTGATCAATGACAAAAATTTGGTGCAAGAAAAAAAACCATCGGTTAGTAGTACCACAAGACAAAAAAAAAAAGAAAAATGAAAAATCGCAAGTGATGAATCGGGACTCACAAGTTTTCTGATCCTGCGTTCAAGTGTTACTTCATTCAGTTTCATAACTGCAGGATCAAACTCCATAATGTTTGTTTGTAGTCTGTTACCGTGGAGACACAAAAGTCTCCATAAAGCTGTAGCAGAGTTACAGGGGTTTTAAAGAACTTTTTCAAAAGCTGCAGAAGATAAGGTATAGTTATAAAATAAAGAGAAGTGTGACTTTATTCTTAGAACTCCCAGCATTTCTGTATAACTATATGTTACAATCAGATGAGCTATACCTTATTCCATAAATAGTAACTTTTATGGAGATAAGTGCTAATTTACACCACCGTTATATTGTCAGCAGTCACTCACATCATCATGAAAATGAGATCTTTGTTTTCAGAACTATATCATCTTTGTAGCTGAAAGGAGGAGCTCTTGGGAGACATTTATCAAGCAAGTCACAAGTCATACATTCCGCACGAGTACAAATAATGTATCAGGATCCATAATCTGTGGCCATGGAATGGAAAAATGTATGAGAAGATTCATAATGGTGAGAATAATCCCCTGTATCCCTGGTTCAACATATGGCAGAGCATATTAGGGCGAAAGATGTAAACGAGATCACCATGAACAACTTGTCATGTCGCTCCCTTACATTGATGGTACTATTACTATTATGCCAAGGTGGATGGCTTTCCATGGTATGGTGATTTTATTTGTGAGGACTCAGATGGGATGAACAAGAATGAAGCTGCATAAATCAATGCGTCGCTATGCAATGAGTGAAAAATTTTATTAGAAAGTGCAAAACCAGCTTTACTGTAAGATTATAATAAAATTAGAAATAATATTTTTTTTTAATGAAAATATCATTATTTCATTTTTTCTGCTACTAAGGCCAGGGTCACACAACTGTAGATTCTCTCATCCAAGATAATGGAGTCATATATACAAATGACACTCTGATTAAACTGTGATCAGAGTGTGATCCTATTCTCTTGGATGAGAAGATTGTGGCCTCTCCACTCTTCCTCCAGACTCTGGGACCTTGATTTTCATTTCATCTGAAAACAACCCCTTGGACCACTGAGGAACAGTCCAGTTCTTTTTCTCCTTGGCCCAGGTAAGACGCTTCTGGTGTTGTCTATTGGTCATGAGTGGTTTGACACAAGGAATGTGACACTTGTAGCCCATGTCCTGGATACGTCTGTGTGTGGTGGCTCTTGAAGCAATGACTCCAGCAGCAGTCCACTCCTTGTGAATCTCCCCCAAATTTTTGAATGGCCTTTTCTTAACAATCCTTTCATGGCTGTGGTTATCCCGGTTGCTTGTGCACCTTTTTCTACCACACTTTTTCCTTCCACTCAACTTTCCATTAATATTCTTTGATACAGCACTCTGTGAACAGCCGGCTTCTTTAGCATTGACCTTTTGTGGCTTACCCTCCTTGTGGAGTGTGTCAGTGACTGCCTTCTGGACATCTGTAAAGTCAGCAGTCTTCCCCATGATTGTGGAGCTACTGAAACAGACTAAGGGACCTTTTTAAACACTTAGGAAGGCTTTGCAGGTGTTTTTTGTTAATTATTCTAAATTACTGAGATAGTGATTTTTGGGTTTTCATTAGCTGCAAGCCATAATCATCAACATTAACAGAAATAAACACTTGAAATGATCACTCTGATTGTAATGACTCTATGTAATACCATATTTTTTGGATTATAAGGCGCACCTTTTCCCCAAAAAATTAGGGAAATGGGGGTGCATCTTATAATTCAAATATATCTTACTGGCCACAGTGGAGCAGGGTCCCAGGGTCACTGCTGGAGGAGGCAAGAGTGGAACGTTGTTGCAGGCCGCAGGCTGGGATGAGGGGGTGTTTGAAGGTGCGACACTTCGGGTGTTCGGTGGTGCTGGGGCCCCAGTGACATTTTGTGAAAGCCTGGTACCCCCGCACTTCCATGGTTTACATTGCGGTGGACTCTGGGAAAATGGCTGCTGGGGGCAGCGAGTGCACAGATGGAGATCTCGGCACTCTCAGGAGATGAGATCTCAGCACCAAGATTTCCATCTGCGCATGCGCCGCCCCTGACAGCCATTTTCTCGTAGTCCATTGCAAATTAAACCATGGAAGTACGAGGGATTGTAAGAAGCGCCACCGTTTTATTAAAAAAAGTTACAGACAGGAGGCAGAGAAAGGGTTAACAAGTATAAGAGTTTTCAGGTAACAGAGGGCTAACTCCTCGAAGGCAGGTGCAGGGTTCAACAGGGGATTAAACAGTTCTAATTTCAAAAGGATATACAGGGTTGAAAAACAGTAGATTCAGCAATGGTAGTTCCTTTGTACACTTATCGTGTAAGAAGTTTCACTGACTCTAGCTGCTGCTTGAAAGTCAGGTGACAGCTGGTACGGTGCTTGTCCAAAAAGGTCCTGCTGGTAATGGTGGTCTGTCTTCAGGCAGCAGTGGTCGGTACCTTCCACTGGGCCCCTAGTCCATATACTGTTGTGGCCGGAGGAGCATGGGCCACGGCACTGTCTGAACCCAATGTGGCCCCTACATGACTCTCCTCACAGTCTCTGTCAATGGTAGCTGTGGCAGTGCTTGGGCGCGGGTCTACGCTGTATGAATGCTCTGGGACCGGAGCACTCACTTTTTTCTGCTGCAGTGGCTGACAGGGGTACGGGCCACAGTCTTGTATGAGCCCAACATGGCTAGGCTAATATATACTGGCAAAGTCAGGGTGCAAGTTTCTGTCTAGTTCCTGGTCACTCTTATGTGGCGTGGGCACTGTACTCAGAGGCGCCGATCATACGGCGCCTTGTTCTCTGGTAGTCACCGGGCTCACACTGCATGTCTCCTTCTCTGTTTCCCACTGCTGGCAGCGAGAAATGACAGACGCTGACCTGCGCTTGGCTGGTGCTCCCAGGATGGAGCACTCCTTCCCCTGGCTGCTGCTGAACACACGGCTTCCCTGGGTTGGCGCCAAACTACTCTGCTGCGAGGACTTTCTCCTTTTATATCACCGCTCCCCACAGTTAGGAGGAAGGTCCGGCTTCCTATTGCTTCCCCCTGGGAACAGGAGATGCAAGCTCAACAGTTTCGGCCCCGGCAAGCAGGTACCTGCAGTGAGGTCATCCCCCTTACACAAAGACCAGGGGAGCTAACAACTCAGTAGTAGGAGAAACTATACACTAATCAATGCTGTTGATTTGGCGACTCCTACAGGGGAGGGAGCTTTATCTACAAGACGCATCCCAGTATTGGCTGGGAGCCATCTTGCAGGTGCACTCAGATACGTAATGCCTCCCAGCAATTGGCTGGGGCCTTTTTACTATGTGCACACCCTGCCCCTTTAAGAGCAGCGAATTGCGATGCGCACAGCACATGGAGACAGGGAGCATGTTGAGGACCATGCCATGCAGCAGGGACAATGAGTATCCCATTATCCCTGCATGGACGGGGAAGTCAAACAATGCAGGAGAGTTGGCAACTAGCCTTACAGGTATGCTGCATAATTCACCAGTTTTTCAGCTCCTTCTGAGCTATTGGGTGGAGAAAAGTTGCTATTCTGTCTCTCATAATATGTACATATAGATTTGAAGGAATTCTGGTCTCCTGTCTCTATGTGGTACATGATTAGGTACTTCAGCTATATGTAGAGCATTGTACTGCAGTATTATTATTATTATTATTTATTGTTATAGCGCCATTTATTCCATGGCGCTTTACAAGTGAGGAGGGGTATACATAATAAAAACAAGTACAATAATCTTGAACAATACAAGTCATAACTGGTACAGGAGGAGTGAGGACCCTGCCCGCGAGGGCTCACAATCTACAAGGGATGGGTGAGAATACAGTAGGTGAGGAAGCAGTGTAGCTGTGAATCCAGTTTTGAAGTGAGATAAAACAGTTATTGCAAAGGAAAAACACCTCTGCTCTGTTTATTTCTGAGCTTCTCCCTATTAGTCTGCTTTTCACAACTTTGATAAAGGCAAACTCCAGCTTTTGAAAACAGAGCCTCATCTCATGCTGTCAAACAAAAAAAAAACATGGGTATGCCCTAAATGTCTAAGATTCTAGAAGTGATGGAAATCAGATGTGCTTAGATTGATTTACTTAGGTATGCTATTATTTTTTTGTAGTTCCCTGTAGATTTCTCTACAGAAAACAATTCATATAAAAAAACTCTATGTGAAAGAAGCCAACACTGGCAATGCATAAGTGTCCATTGGAGAATGCAGACATAAATGAAGAGACTAGATAGCAGCTACTGTATATTATTCACTAGATCAAGCATCTTTGTACTGTTGACCATCATTGAGAATGACTCTTGCCACATAGCGATTAAATACGATACGACTAGCTCACCAGGACAGATACATAGTCTATTCTAACTAGAATATTGTGCCCTAACCAATTATGTATACAGATGCAAATATTATAAGCTATTCAGAATAATTGTTTAGGCCAAAATATTTTTATGGGTATACCTTGACGATTGGTGGAGCAGCTTAGTATACATTTTTTTTGCAAAAAAAAAGTATCAACTAAATAGCCTGTTTTTTCCATCTTTTTGACTAGCACTTGCTTATTACTGTGATTTTTTTTACAACAGAGTATTTTTGGCCTCACTGTGCTCTTTTGTGTCTTCAAGTTTCTTGGTGGTGTGAATATGTTCCTACAGACTTGTTCAATGTTCAAGTGTGTTTCTGGTTCCAAAATATTTTTTTTAGAGCTTGTAAAAAAAAAAAAACTATAAAAAGTATGGTCTTGCTGACCTCAACACCTACAGCAAGGTAAAATAGCTTTATGTGCATGTATGTCTACTATGTAGAGTATCTGTCTGATTTTCCTGTTCTGTGTCTCATCATTGACACTTTAGTGGACGTTTCCTCGTCAGTAGAATTCTGCCAGTACTTTATGTGCTGGAACTTTCTTTCCCCTCACTTCAGCAGGTATTGATTTTGTTATTGTGAAAAGGCTTTCCTGTCCTAAACTAAAAGGTCACCCATCTATTCTGTCTGTGGGCAGTTTGACAGACTGGAGACTTAGCATATGTGCACTTGTTCTGCTGCAAATGCTGTTGTTCTGGCAGGAAAAATAATGCAGAAAATGCTCATGTTTTTGCTGTGTTTCTTACATGTGTTTTTGTTTCAGATTTCCCCTCACTCATCAGTATGGGTGAAATCTGCAGCAAAAATGCTGAAAGAATTGACATTATGCAGATTTTAATCTGCTGCAAATCTGCAAGGAAAAAATAAGCAACGTGTGCATGAGACGTCGGGAATCTCATTAACTTTGCTGTTATAAGGATATCCTCCAGGTTTTTCTGACAAATCTGTGGAAAATATGCAGCATGTGCACAAATCACCAATTCTGCATTTCTCACCCATTTCTCCTGTTTTTTTTAAGCTTACTGATGTGAAATACTGACCAAATACATACTGAACCTGTGAAAGTGGCCTAAGGCTATGTTCACACGATCCTTTTTTTGATCCTTTTTTTTTCAGGTCCTTTTTCCATGCAGGGTACAGTCCAATGTTACTCTATGGAAAACAAAAACCGCTGTGCCCACTATCCTTTTTTTCTCAGGCAAATCCGCGAGGATTTGCCTGCAGAAAAAAAGAAGTACCATGTCACTTCTTTCTGCGGATTCAGCTCCTGTTTTCAACAGGCACCAATAGGAAAGTGCTGTTGAAAACCCGCAGAGGAATCTGCAGAAGAAACTGCAGGAAAATCAGCAGTGCAGTTTTGCACTGCGGGTTTTCCAAATCAGGACCTGAAAAAAAAAGGATAAAAAAAAGGATCAAAAAAAGGATCGTGTGAACATGGCCTAAGGGTTTCCTGATGCCAGCAAAGCAGATGAGAACCCTGAAGTCTCCTGCACACGTTACTTATTTGTGACTTGCAGACTTGGTGCAGATTCAAATCTTCCCCTTGTCAATTCTTTCTGCTTTTTTGCAGCGCTTTTTTACTCATTGTTTTCAATTAAGTCAGAAAGCAGAGTGCAGTGTGACCCGGAGCGTCTGAAGATCGGTGACATATTATTTTGTGTTTTTCTTCTTTTTTTTTTTACATGGGCTAGTGATTGGAGAGTTTGATAGACAACTTTCCATTATTAGCACCAAAAGTTGATGCCAGCTGAGTTTTTGGACACTTCACAACTGATATCAACCACAAACAACATTATTACCCCGATTACCAAACAGGGCATCAGGAAAAGCCAAGGCGAAGAGCCAGAATTGGAGCATGTCATGTGATGCGTCACTTCTGGGCTCGATATTTTTAGGCTGGTAAGAGTCCTGTCCCATGGACCTTCCCAGCCTGATAATAACAGATCACAGCTGACTGCTTTACCTTTGTTGGTTACAATAAAATAGGGGGATGCCACGTCATTTTTTCATCTACTTATTAACTTTGCAGAACGCTTTATAATAAGCTCCACATGCAGGGGACAAGGGTGCAATGTTATCCTATCGTGTGTGGTTGCATCCATCTATCATCTATCTATCTCATATATACTTATCTCATATTTATCTTTCTATCTATCTCATATCTATCTATTCTTCTTTCTATCTATTATCTATCTCTAATACACTGCTCAAAAAAATAAAGGGAACACTAAAATACCACATCTTAGATATCTCTGAATGAAATATTCCAGTTGCAAATTTGTATTCATTGCATAGTGGAATGTGTTCAGAACAATAAAACATAACAATTATCAATGAGAATGAATATCCCACAGAGGTCTGGATTTGGAATGATACTCAAAATCAAAGTGGAAAATCAAATTACAGGCTGATCCAACTTTAGTGGAAATGCCTCATGACAAGGAAAAGATGCTCAGTATTGTGTGCGGCCTCCACGTGCCTGTATGACCTCCCTACAACTCCTGGGCATGCTCCTGATGAGGCGGCGGATGGCCTCCTGGAGGTTCTCCTCCCAGACCTGGACTTAAGCATCCGCCAACTTCTGGACAGTCTGTGGTGACGTTGGTGGATGGAGCAAGACATGATGTCCCAGATCTGCTCAGTTGGATTCAGGTATGGGGAACGGGCGGGCCAGTCCATAGCTTCAATGTCTTCATCTTGCAGGAACTGCTGACCCACTCCAGCCACATGAGGTCTGGCATTGTCCTGCATTAGGAGGAACCCAGGGCCAACCGCACCAGCATATGGTCTCACAAGGGGTCTGAGGATCTCATCTCGGTACCTACTGGCAGTCAGGCTACCTCTGGCGAGCACATAAAGGGCTGTGCGGCCCTCCAAAGAGATGCCGCCCCACACCATTACTGACCCACTGCCAAACCGGTCATGCTGAAGGATGTTGCAGGCAGCAGATCGCTCTCCACAGTGTCTCCAGTCTCTGTCACGTCTGTCACATGTGCTCAGTGTGAACTTGCTTTCATCTGTGAAGAGCACAGGGCACCAGTGATGAATTTGCCAATCCTGGTGTTCTGTGGCAAATGCCAAGTGTCCTGCACGGTGTTGGGCTGTGAGCACAACCCCCATCTGGGGACATCAGGCCCTCAGACCATCTTCATGGAGTTGGTTTTTAAACGTTTGTGCAGACACATACATATTTCTGGCCTGCTGGAGGTCATTTTGCAGGGCTCTGGCAGTGCTCCTCTTGTTCCTCATTCAAAAGTGACCAAAACATCAGCCAAAAAGTATTGGTACTGAGATGTGGTCTGTGGTCCTTACCTGGTGTCTTGATAATTGCCAATAATTTCCATCTGTTGTCTATTCCATTTACACAACAGCATGTGAAGTTGATTGTCAATCAGTGTTGCCAGGGGCTGGCTGGCAAATTTTAGCCTGGGGGGCAACCACACAGCAGTGGCCCATGAGTCGCGGCCCATCCTTAAAGGGGTTGTCGGATCTTAACCTACATGTCTAAAGTCACTGTGTGTGAATCCCCATATCGTGCACACTGTGAGGATTCTCTGGTGCCGGCGCCGGGAACAGGTGGTCTTGTGACTGCAAGCATGCGACTGAATATATATATATATATATATATATATATATATATATATATATATATATAACACACACAGTCCTACATACACACACAGTCACATACAGTGACAGTCACACACACAACCCCACTGTATAATGACAGGCACAGCCCCACTGTATAATGACAGGCACAGCCCCACTGTATAATGACAGGCACAGCCTCACTGTATAATGACACACACACGCACAACCCTACTGTATAATTAATGACACACACACAGCCCCACTGTATAGTGACACACACACGCACGCACAGCCCCACTGTATAATGACAGGCACAGCCCCACTGTATAATGACAGGCACAGCCCCACTGTATAATGACAGGCACAGCCCCACTGTATAATGACAGGCACAGCCCCACTGTATAATGACAGGCACAGCCCCACTGTATAATGACAGGCACAGCCCCACTGTATAATGACACGCACAGCCCCACTGTATAATGACAGGCACAGCCCCACTGTATAATGACAGGCACAGCCCCACTGTATAATGACAGGCACAGCCCCACTGTATAATGACAGGCACAGCCCCACTATATAATGACACGCACAGCCCCACTGTATAATGACACGCACAGCCCCACTATATAATGACACGCACAGCCCCAATGTATAATGACACGCACAGCCCCACTGCATAATGACACGCACAGCCCCACTGTATAATCTCACGCACACACTGTATAATCAGACACACAGGGCTGGACTGGGACAAAAAAAAACAGCCCTGCCACACAAACCCCACCAGCCCACATACTATAACACTCCCCATCCCGATCAGTGAATTTTGCTATACTTTGTACTGCCCTTCAACACTCCTCTTAAAGGCGTTATTTGAAGAGCCACATGTGAATGGCGCCGCAGTGCGCATGATCGAACACAGGTCCATTTACATGGTGCTCTTTACACCGCTGGGGATGAGGAGAGCCCAGAGGATGGCAGAGGACTGAGGAGCACAGCGCCCAGTGACCGCTCTGCAGAGGACTCACAGCAGAGGTGCCATCTCCCTCACAGGGGACCAGCGCTCCTCCTGCCGCTCAGCAGTATCTGCTCCGGAGCCAGGCGCCTCCTCCTCTCCTTCATTAGTGCCCCCGGCGCCTGCGTTGTAAGTTGGAAGGGCAGCGCAAGCTGCGCATGCCTGAAAAAAAACTTACAGCGCAGGCGCTGGAGACGCTAATGAAGGAAGAGGAGGTGGCGCCTGGCACACAGAGTACTGAGGGAGGCGTTTGTGTCAGGGGGGAAAAGACATGCCCCCCTGACAAACTACAGGTATGACAGGCACATTCTAAAAACGATTACTTCAGCGTTGGAAGGGACCCGAACTAAAAGAGCCACCTTCACAGAATGCAGCATTAGAGCTGCACAAGGTGGCTTTTTTAGTTAAAAACGCCGGGGGGGGGGAGGGGTGACAGGTTCCCTTTAATACAGGTGCTCATTAGGGTGGAATAACACTAGCATATGGCATTGGATGTGATCTGCCAATGATACTTGGCTCTTGCTCTGCTGTGAGCATGATCCGAGTGTCCGTGCTCCAATGCTTTCGCAGCACAAGTGTGGAGGAGACGGAGAAATTAATTTCTCCATCTTCTCAATGGTCTGACTCGCCGTGTATCAGACTGCAACATCTGCTGAGAAAAAAACAAACGACTGCACACGGACAGCAAGTGAGAAGAGAATCGTACTACTTTTGTGGAAGAAAATGGAACCGATTTTTTTTTATACACTATATTAGTCCATGTGGCAACATTTCACTTCCATATCAGAGAAATGTGCAGTTATGGATCCGAAACGTTGCCACATGGGCCAATAAGGAGTACGCTACTTTTCTCACAATTAATCAGAGTGATAGATAGACAGATACACACACATACATAATAAGAATAGATACTGAGAATTACACCATTTATGCAGGACAGTAGAAGTATACACAGCTCCACAATATACCGTATATACTTGAGTATAAGTCAACCCAAGTATATGCCGAGGCACCTAATTTTGCCAGAAAAAAACTGGGAAAGCTTATTGAGTCGAGTATAAGCCAGGTATGCATTGTCCCCACATCCCCGTCCTTGTATGCATGGCTCCCCTGTCCCTGTATGCATGGCTCCTTATCCCCGTCCTTGTATGCATAGCTCCTCATCCCTGTCCTTGTATGCATGGTCCCCCCATCCCTGTCCTTGTATGCATTGCTCCTTATCCCAGTCCTTGTATGCATGGCTCCTTATCCCCATCCTTGTCTGCATGGCTCCCCCATCCCTGTCCTTGTATGCATTGCTCCTTATCCCAGTCCTTGTATGCATAGCTCCTCATCCCCATCCTTGTCTGCATGGCTCCCCCGTCCCCGTCCGCATGGCTCCTCATCCCCATCTTTGTATGCATGGCTCCTTATCCCCATCCTTGTCTGCATGAGCTCCTTATCCCAGTCCTTGTATGCATGGCTCCTTATCCCCATCCTTGTATGCATGGATCCTCATCCCCGTCTTTGTATGCATGGCTCCTTATCCCCATCCTTGTCTACATGGGCTCCTTAGCTCCTTATCCCCATCCTTGTATGCATGACTCCTTATCCCCGTCCTTGTATGCATGGGCCTCTTATTCCCATTTTTGTATGCATGGCTCCTTATCCTCGTCCTTGTATGCATGGCTCCTTATCCCCGTCCTTGTATGCATGGCTCCTTCCTTGTTCATGTATGCATGGTTCCGATAAAAAAAAAAAAAAACACATCCTACTTACCTTCCCTGCATGCCCTCGCAGCATCTCGTTTTGGTGCCAGCAGCTCCTGTGGCTGGGTGATCACGTGTCCCCCACTCATTAAGGTAATGAATATGTACCCACGCCTATGGGAGTGGAGAGGGGTGAATACTCATTACCTTAATGAGAGGCAGACACATGATCGCTCGGCCTGAAGAGCTGCTGGCGCCGGAACAAGATGCAGCGAGGGAGCGCAGGGAAGGTAAGTAGGATGTGTTCTGGAAGCCGGTGGCTGTGACTGTGAATGCTATAAGAGAAATGAATATTCACGGCACTGGAATATTCTGTGACTCGCTGCTCCCCCTCCGTTTTTCTGGGACAATGACTCGTGTATAAGCCTAGGGGGGTGTTTTCAGGACAAAAAAAATATGCTGAAAAACTCGGCTTATACATGAGTTTATACAGTATACTACAATCTATTATATACACAGAGGCATATTATATACCGTGTTAAGGAATATAGAGCGGTGTATATATTATATTAGATGGTGGCCCGATTCTAACGCATCGGGTATTCTAGAATATGCATGTCCATGTAGTATATTGCCCAGCCACGTAGTATATTGCCCAGTGACGTAGTATATTGCCCAGACACGTAGTATATTGCCAAGTGACGTAGTATATTGCCCAGCCACGTAGTATATTGCCCAGTTACGTAGTATACAGCACAGAGCCACGTAGTATATTGCACAGCGATGTAGTATACAGCACAGAGCCACGTAGTATATTGCACAGCGATGTAGTATACAGCACAGAGCCACGCAGTATATTGCCCAGCCACGTAGTATATTGGCCAGTCACGTAGTATATTGCCCAGCTACGTAGTATATTGCCCAGTGATGTAGTATATTGCCCAGCCACGTAGTATATTGCCCAGCCAAGTAGTATATTGCCCAGCCACGTAGTATATTGCCCAGCCACGTAGTATATTGCCCAGCCACGTAGTATATTGCCCAGCCACATAGTATATTGCCTAGCCACGTAGTATATTGCCCAGCCACGTAGTATACAGCACAGAGCCACGTAGTATATTGCCCAGCCACGTAGTATACAGCACAGAGCCACGTAGTACATTGCACAGCGACATAGTATACAGCACAGAGCCACGTAGTATATTGCACAGCGATGTAGTATACAGCACAGAGCTACACAGTATATTGCACAGCGATGTAGTATACAGCACAGAGCCACGTAGTATATTGCCCAGCCACGTAGCATATTGCCCAGCCACGTAGTATATTGCCCAGCCACGTAGTATATTGCCCAGTGACGTAGTATATTGCCCAGTTGACGTAGTATATTGCCCAGTGACGTAGTATACAGCACAGAGCCACGTAGTATATTGCACAGCGACGTAGTATACACCACAGAGCCATGTAGTATATTGCCCAGCTACGTAGTATATTGCCCAGCCATGTATGTCACAGGTTAAAAAATCAAAAATAAACATATACTCACCTTCCGAGGGGTCCCTTGTAGTTCTGTCACCTGTGTGCCGTGCAGGCGGCAGCTTCCGGTCCAAGGGTGTGATGACGTCGCAGTCACTTGGCCGTGACGTCATCGCAGGTCCTTCTCGTGCAGGACCCGTGATGACGTCGTGGTCACATGACCATGACATCACGGCAGGTCCTTCTCGCAGACCATCCTTGCCAACGGAACCTGCCGCTTGCATGGACCGGTCACCGGAGCGTCGCGAGGAGTGGGAAAGGCGGCGGAAGGTGAGTATATAATGACTTTTTATTTTTTTAAAATTATTTTTAACATTAGATGTTTTTACTATTGACGCTGCATAGGCAGCGTCAATAGTAAAAACTTGGTCACACAGGGTTAATAGCGGCGGTAGCGGAGTGAGTTACCCGCGGCATACCGCGGTCCGTTACCGCTGGCTTTAACCCTGTGTGCGGTGACTGCGGGGAATATGGAGCGGGCGCCGGGCACTGACTGCAGGGGAGTAGGGAGGGACTAATCGGACTGCGCCCGTCGCTGATTGGTCGCGGCAGCCATGACAGGCAGCTGGCGAGACCAATCAGAGACTTGGATTCCATGACAGACAGAGGCCGCAACCAATGAATATCCGTGACAGACAGACGGAAGTGTCCCTTAGACAATTATATAGTAGATAGTGTAGAGATGTGGCAGCAGTGTATATATAGTGTGAATTCCACACTATATACATAGCGCCATACTATATAAACATCTCTACACTATACAAACATCTCTACACTCTCTCTCTCTATATAATATATATATATATATATATATATATATATGTATATTCAAAAAATATATACACACACACATCTCTACAATATACGGTAATTAGGACAGCATTATGCTATGTTATGATGCATACATCACGTAGGAGACACAGAGGCTGATGTACATAGGAGACACCGCGACTGCTGAATATATATCACATTGAAGCTACTGTATATACAATATATAGTTGACACTGCGACTGATGTCTATAGTTGTAGTATCACCTATATATTGTATGTGATACTGTGACTGGTGTACACACATTATATAGATGAAACTGAAAAAATAAAATTATATATATATATATATATATATATATATATTAGACACAGATAGATAGTGCTGCTATACACAGCAGTATCACCTATACAATGTATATGCAGTAGTCTATACATTATACAGGTGATACTGCAAATGTTGGATACACGATATATAGGCGATACTGCTACTGCTGTATATAATGATAGTATCACCTATATATCATGTATACAGCAGTCTATATACATTATATAGGCAATACTGCTACTGATGTGTATATATGTTATATATAGGTGATACTGTTGTGTATATATGTACGTGTGCGTGTATACACACACACACACACACACACCAGTATCACCTATATAACGACATATATACACAGCAGTATCACCTATATACACATCAGTAGCGGCATTGCCTATATAATGTGTATAGACTACTAAATATACATTATATAGGTGATACTGATGTATATAATCACTATACTACCTATATAATGTATGTATAGCAGTCTACATCTTATATAGGTAACACTGCTACTGATGTGTATATACATTATATAGGTGGTACTGCTGTGTATACATGTACATATATGTGTATACATACATGTGTGTACAGTATACTGTATATACAGTATGTATACACACACACTGCAGTGTCACCTATATAAGGTATATATGCATCAGTAGCAGTGTCACCTATATAAGATATAGGCTGCTATACATACATTTTAGTGGTATAGTGATTATATACAGCAGTATCACCTATATAACGTATATATAGCAGTCTATACACATTATATAGCTGCAACTGCTGTATATACATTAAAAAATCATCTTGGGACTCACCCAGGTCCCTGAGATTGGGGGGGGAGGTCGGGAGGATGAAGGGCTGAGGTGTGTCGGGTCCTCTCCAGCGTCGGCAGTGAAGAGGATCCCAGGCATTGGTGAGCAGTCTTCTCTGACGCTGGTGCAGGCCGGCCAGCGTCAGACACAGTCAGGTCAGGTGGAGGCGTCCTATGCGCGCCGGCCTTTTCAAATGTACGCGCGTGGTCTCCTGCTTGCCCGCACTGACACGGGCAGCAGACGAGCATGCGCAGGAACTAGGACCGCGGCCGTGCTCGCGCACTAGCGTGGGCCGCCGCGGCACTTATCAGCGCGGGCACCGCGCGCACACAGGACCTGGTTAAAGGGCCGGCTGGAGGGATGCGGCGCGCTATGTATTAAAATCGCTGCCGGTCCTCCAGCGGCCCTGTGCAGCTGCTCAGACACCGGCCCGGGGGGCATATGCACTCCTGCCACCTGGCCCAGTCCACCCCTGAGTGTTGCTTCCTAAGTGGACAGTTTGATTTCACAGAACTTTGATTTACTTGGAGATAGATTCTGTTGTTTAAGTGTTCCCTTTATTTTTTTGAGCAGTGTATATCTATCTACTGTATATACTCGAGTATAAGCCGAGATTTTCAGACCACTTTTTTGGGCTGAAAGTCCCCCTCTCGGCTTACACTTGAGTCATACCCAGGGGTCGGCAGGGGAGGGGGAGCGGGGGCCTGTCTAATCATACTCACCTTGCTCCTGGCGCGGTCCCTGCAGGTCCCTGCTTCCCGGCGCTGCAGTTTCTTCCTGTAGTGAGCGGTCACATGGTACCGCTCATTACAGTAATGAATATGCGGCTCCACCTCCCATAGGGGTGGAGCCGCATATTCATTACTGTAATGAGCGGTAACGGTGACCGCTCACTACAGGAAGAAAATGCGGCGCCGGGGAACAGACGTGCAGCAACGGCGTCAGGAGCAGGTAAGTATGACGGGGGGCAGTGCGCGATAGTCACCTGCTCCTCGTTCCACCGTCGGCACCCCTGTGTCTTCTGCGTCCTCTGTGATGCTCAGGTCAGAGGGCATGGTGACGTGATTACTGCGCGCCGCCCTCTGACTGATTGTCGGTGCAGAGGATGGGAAGACAGCAGTGGTCAGCAGTGGAACGGGGACCAGGTGACTATAGCAAGTGCCGGGGGCCAGAGAGGTGAGTATGTGATTTTTTTATTTTTTTAATCGCAGCAACAGCATATGGGGCAAATACCTGTATGGAGCATCTTATGGGGCCATGTGCAGTGTATATATGGGGGCAAATACCTGTATGGAGCATCTTATGTGGCCATGTGCAGCATTATATGGGGCAAATATCTGTATGGGGCATATTATGGGGCCATAATCCACATTTGTGGAGCATTATACGGGGCAAATGTCTGTATGAGGCATCTTATGGGGTCATAATCAACATTTGTGCAGCATTATATGGGGCATATTTTAATATGGATTATCTTATGGAGCCCATCATAAACTGTATGGAGCATTATATGGGGCTCCTGATTCAATGTGGATATTCAAAAACACTTAAACTACTGATGTCTCAAATAATTTTACTTTTATTGGCATCTATTTTTATTTTTGAAATGTACCAGTAGCTGCTGCATTTTCCACCCTATGCCTATACTCGAGTCATTAAGTTTTCCCAGTTTTTTGTGGCAAATTTAGGGGGTCGGCTTATACTCGAGTATATATGGTATTATCTATCTACCTACGGTATCTATCTATCTATCTATCTATCTATCTATCTCTAATATAACTATCTTTCTATTTATTATCTATCCAAAAAAAGAAGGTAAAAAGGAGGCAACACTCCAATAAATGATGAAAAAAAGTCAACTTTATTAGCCCATATGGTGTGGCTATGCTTCGGCTGTGATCAGCCTTTCACAAGCAGTGAATAGGCACAAACATCAAATATATATAGTGCATCACATCATCATCAATTGATACAATCATTAGCAAAATTTTACATATAAAATACAAGTAAATAATCACGTTATCCATACATGTTTCATATCAGTATATGTGCATATTATTACAACATTGCATGTGGATATACAAATACCCCACCCCACACCTCAGTACACCACTACAAACTAATGGGAGAGACTACCCCATATCTATAGCTCCTTTTTTGGCTGTTTAGCCTTATACATTCTGGAGGATTGCTGAAATAAACATGTGGGAATGGTTTCCCTGAAGAAAGATGGCAAATGCACACATAGTGTGCTTACTGAGCATGCTCGAATTCCTTTGGGAGCTCTGGACACAGAAATTGGCTAGATGATTGTGACATCACGGACATGTGCAGTAGTGCACTTCCTGATGCCATGTATGGCACATGTATACTATAGAATGATTAAACCACAAGCAGGTGAGTCAATATCTCTATCTAAAACACATGATATTAATCATAAACCAATGTAGCACTATGCACTTTATGCACAGGCCCTGATTGACTAAATGAATGGCAATAAGGTTCATGCTGTAATAATATGCACATATACTGATATGAAACATGTATGGATAACGTGATTACGCACTTGTATTTTATATGTAAAATTTCACTAATGATTGTATCAATTGATGATGATGTGATGCACTATATATATCTGATGTTTGTACCTATTCACTGTTTGAGAAATGCTGGTCACAGCAGAAACATTGCCACACCATATCTATATATATATAATCGTCTAAGCGTCACTTCCGTCTGTTTGTCTGTCTGTCACGGAAATCCAACATTGCTGATCAGCGACGGGCACAGTCCGGCCGCAAATTCGCCCCTTCCTACTCTCCGTCAGTGCCCCCTCCAGTCAGCGCTCACACAGGGATAATGGCTGCATTATGCCACAGTGTAACACAGTCCGTAACGCTGCTATTAACATTGTGTGACCAACTTTTTACTATTGATGCAGCCTATGCAGCATCAATAGTAAAAAGATCTAATGTTAAAAAGAATACAAAAAATAAAAAATCATTATATACTCACCGTCCGGCGCCTTTCCCGCTCCTCGCCATGCATTGCGGTCTCGTGAGATGATGACGTAGAGGTCTCGCGAGACTGCTAAGTCATCTGGGTAATTTTGCAATGCATCGCTGGGAACGGAAGCTTGCGGCCGCATCGCACGCATAGGGACAGCTTCGCTGGACGCCGGAGGGTGAGTATATAACTATTTTTATTTTCACTATTTTTTTTAACAGGGATATGTTGCCCACAGTGCTATAAAGTACTTGGGCTGTGTTATATACTGCGAGGCTGCTATATATTATGTGGGCAGTGTTATATACTGCGTGGCCTGTGTTATATACTGCGTGGGCAGTGTTATATACTACGTGGGCTGTGTTATATACTATGTGGGCTGTGTTATATACCACGTGGCTGGGCAATATACTATGTGGGCAGTGTTATATACTACGTGGGCTGTGTTATATACTGTATGGGCTGTGTTATATACTGCGTGGGCTGTGTTATATACTACGTGGCAGTTTTACATACTATGTGGGCAGTGTTATATACTATGTAGGCTGTGTTATATACTATGAGGTCAGTGTTATATACTACGTGGGCTGTGTTATATACTACGTGGGCAGTGTTATATACTACGTGGGCTGTGTTATACACTACGTGGGCTGTGTTATATAATATGTGGGCTGTGTTATATACTATGTGGGCTGTGTTATATACTGCATGGGCTGTGTTATATACTGTGTGGGCTGTGTTATATACTATGTGGCAGTGTTATATACTTTGTGGGCAGTGTTATATACTATGTGGGCTATGTTATATACTATGTGGGCAGTGTTATATACTACGTGGGCGGCTGTGTTATATACTACATGGGCTGTGTTATATACTACGTGTGCTGTGTTATATACTAAGTGGGCAGAGTTATACAATGCGTGGATGCTATATATTACGTGGGCTGTGCTATATACTACGTGGCAGTGTTATATACTACGTGGGCAGTGTCATATACTACATGGGCTGTGTTATATACTACGTGGCAGTGTTACATACTACGTGGCCAGTGTTATATACTATGTGGGCTGTGATATATACTACGTGGGCAGTGTTATATGCTACATGGGCTGTGTTATATACTACGTGGGCAGTGTTATATACTATGTGGGCTGTGTTATATACTATGTGGCAGTGTTATATACTACGTGGGCAGTGTTATATACTACTTGGCTGGGCAATATACTATGTGGCAGTGTTATATACTACGTGGGCAGTGTTATATACTACGTGGGCAGTGTTATATACTATTTGGGCAGTGTTATATACTAGGTGGCTGGGCAATATACTACGTGGCAGTGTTATATACTGTGTGGGCTGTGCTATATACTTCGTGGCTGGGCAATATACTACGTGGCAGTGTTATACACTATGTGGGCAGTGTTATGTACTACGTGGGCAGTGTTATATACTACGTGGGCAGTGTTATATACTACGTGCGCAGTGTTATATACTGCGTGGGCTGTGTTATATACTACGTTGGATGTGTTATATACTGCGTAGGCTGTGTTATATACTGTGTGGCCTGTGTTATATACTGCATGGCATGTGTTATATACTGCATGGCCTGTGCTATACATTACGTGGGCTGTACTACAAACTACGTGGCTGTATGATATACTGCATGGCTGCTATATACTACGTGGCTCCTATATACTAGGTGGCCTGTGCTATATACTATGTGGCTGCTATATACTGTACATACATACATACATGCATATTCTAGAATACCCGATGCGTTAGAATCGGTCCACCATCTAGTGGGTTAATAAAGTCCACTTTTTTATTATTTATTGGAGTGCTGCCTCCTTTTTTCTTATTTATACAAATAGGTATTTATTTGGAGGGCCCTGCACCCTGAATTCATCTATACGGTGCTGTTCCATTTGTTTCTTCTATCTATCATATATCTATTTATCTATCTATTATTTATCTACCTGTCTCTAAAAAAGCAAGTGAAAAAATGAATCTAAAATGCATCAAAAACACGTAAAAAAATGCTCATATTGTATGCAGCATATTTCCTGCCAAAAGATGCGGAAATGGTGCAGAAAGTTCTGCATCCAAATACTCAACGTGTGCACGTGCCCTAAGACTCACCATCACTTCCTGTAGAGACATCAAAACCAGCCGCCACTTCCTGTAAAGAGCCCACGACCCACCCACACTTGTGTCTGGGGTCTCTGCTGCTAAAAACAAGCATTAGGAAGTGGTCAGGAAGTTACACAAAGGAGGCACCTAGACGTGGCGCGGGGAAGTATTTTTTCGGAGGTAAGACCACATCATTTAAAAGTAAAGTGATTTTCAGATTGTCTGTAACATGCGATCAATTGTTGTCAGAAATGGCTGTGGGGTAGGGGCGAAGAAGCTGAATTGGTCTCATTATTGCCCTTCTTATTTCCTTCTGTCCATTATTTTAAATAGTTCATATAAGATAGGAGCTTTATAAACTCTTGAAGTTCAGCAAACAAACAGAAGTTTCCTTTAATACCGGCTTGCACCGCTTGCTAGGTTTTCTCCGCTGTATCACATTAATGTGAGCAGACAGAAGTCACTGAAATGGAAAATAACAAATTGTCAGCACAAACTATCGAGATGAATAATTTTAGACTTAAAAAAAAAAGTGAATAAAATAAGTCAAAATACAAAAACACCGCGACGCTTATGAATTCCAGACGAGGCCTTTGTTTTAGGTATTCAGCATTCCAGATTTTTTTTTTTTCCACAGACATTTAATGTTATTGCTGGAAACTTTTGTTTCAATCAGATGTATATTTTTAGTACCTTTTGCCTAAGTCAAGTGATTTTTCAGACTGTTAAAGCGTAACACATGTTTTCAGGCTGGAATACCAAACTGCTCACCTGCACATTAAGGTTTCATTAGGCAACTGACATAAAAGCTCGGCCGCCGCTTTGATGTATTATACATCTGCTTTAATGCACAGTTAAGTATACATTAACAAATCTAGACTAACGAGCCTCACAAAATTATAGGTTACATTCAGCTACTGACTAAAGGCCGCCGTACACATTAAATTCAGCCAGAATCTGCCGATTTGGGTCTGTGTATGGAGCCTGTCAATTCTCAGGAGAATGCCTGATTCTATTGTCGTTCTCGGAGATGTCTCTGGTAACAGGAGACTCTCTTTATTCCCTTATGTATAATATATCAATGCTTGGAGATGAAAGGATACTTTGAAATTCAACAAATTTTGCAAATTTTTCTCAAAAAATTAGATCTGTGCAAATCTCAATAATGGGAAGCATGTAATCGCTCAGAAAATACATGTGCTGGAGAGGAGACAGAGAGAGAGAGAGAGAGAGAGAGAGAGGACCCCGCTGACCATAAGAGCTTATACTGTACAGGAGAGAGAGAGGACCCCGCTGACCATAAGAGCTTATACTGTACAGGAGAGAGAGAGGACCCCGCTGACCATAAGAGCTTACACTCTACAGGAGAGAGAGAGGACCCCGCTGACTATAAGAGCTTACACTCTACATGGGAGAGAGGACCCCATTGACAATAAGAGCTTACACTCTACAGGAAAGAGAGAGGACCCCACTGATCATAAGAGCTTACACTCTACAGGAGAGAGAGGACCTCACTGAGCATAAGAGCTTACACTCTACAGGAGGGAGAGGGAACCCTGCTCAGTCACACTAGTGTATAATGTGGACGAGGGCTATGCGAGTAAACATCGCATAGCATTCGGACCAATGTTAATCTATGGGAAAGCTCACATCACCAATTTTTTTGGGGGGGCGTATTCTATGTGAGAGTGAAATCTCAGCATGCTGTGATTTTACCCATATATTGGCTGAGTCTCGCCAATGCAAGTCTATGGGTGCGAGAAGAAAATCGGACAACGCACAGACTATCTGTGTGACTTGCGAGAAATACGCACACATTTTCCTCATTTCAGCCCATTGAGCCATTAAATTCATTGGGAAAAAGCAGTGAGAAATGTAAGATGTCATACAGATACATAGATGCGAGGAAATCTCATCATCGCATTGCAAGCACATTACACACGGGTCATCATACGGAGAACATTTGTGCGATTCTCAGGCCAGAGAATTGGACCGATTTTTCATGCGTTGCGTCTGACCCCGGCCTAAGAGCTTGCATTCTACAGGAGAGAGGACCCTGCTGACCATAAGAGCTTACACTCTACAGGAGAGCGAGAGGACCCGCTGATCATAAGAGCTTACACTCTACAGGGGAGAGAGAGAGAACACCGCTGACCATAAGAGCTTACACTCTACAGGAGAGCGAGAGGACCATACTGACCATAAGAGCTTACTCTCTACAGGAAAGAGGACCCCGTTGATCATAAGAGCTTACACTCTACAGGAGAGAGAGAACACCGCTGACCATAAGAGCTTACATTCTACAGGAGAGAGAGAGGACCACACTGACCATAAGAGCTTACACTCTACAGGAGAGGGAGAGAGGACCCTGCTGACCATAAGAGCTCACAGTCTGAGAGAGAGAAATGACCCCGCTGACCATAAGATCTTGCATTCTACAGGACAGAGGACCTCACTGACCAAAAGAGCTTACACTCTACAGGAGAGTGAGAGGACCCTGTTATGGACCTGGTGGTTAGGAGCACCCGGAATGACCAAATGAGTAAACTAGTAATCAGGACGAGCTCTGGGGTAGTGGGAACTCTGCTGACCGCAAACCCTACTCCTATCACACACACTAGAAATAGCCGTGGAGCGTACCTAACTCTCCCTAGACGCCTCTTCACAGCCTAAGAGCTAACTACCCCTAAAGACAGAAATAGAAGCCTTACCTTGCCTCAGAGAAATTCCCCAAAGGTAAAGGCAGCCCCCACATTTATTGACTGTGAGTTAAGAGGAAAGTCACAAACACAGGAATGAAACAGGTTTTAGCAAAGGAGGCCAGACTTCACTAAATAGTCAGAGGATAGAAAAGGGAACTATGTGGTCAGTACAAAAACCACGCAGAGTGTGCAAAAAGACCCCCACACCGACTCACGGTGTGGAGGTGCAACACTGCACCCCCAGAGCTTCCAGCTAGCAAGGAAATATCATGATAGCAAGCTGGACAAGAATTTAGCAGTACAAAGAAATATGTTCAGGCAGCAGTAACAACAAATGAACTAGCAAGGACTTAGCTTCTGCTGGAGTAGACAGGTCCTCAGAGAAGTCCAAGAGAGATCTGAACCAATACTGAGACATTGACAGCTGGTATAAAGTAACGATCTGAGTAGAGTTAAATAGGGAAGCCAGCATAGCAATAAACGAGGGCAGCTGGAAAAGCCAACCTCAGAGACCAGCTGTTCCGCTCAAAGCCACCAGAGGGAGTCCAAGAGCAGAACTAACCAAAGTACCATTCATGACCACAGGAGGGAGTCCGAGAAATGGAATTCACAACAGGACCCCACTGATAAGAGCTTACACTCTACAGGACAGAGAAAGGACTCTGCTGACCATAAGAGCTTACACTCTACAGTAGAGGGAAAGAAATCGGATCCAGATGATCACAAGAGCTTAAATTTTTCAGGTGAGAAAAAGAGAGGGAGAGGACCCCATTGATCATAAGAGCTTACACTTGAAAGGCAAGAGAGAGAGCGAAGGAACCCTGCTTACTCAAAAAATACTACACTCTATGGGTGAGAGAGAGCCTGGCTGACCATAACAGCTTACACATTATAGGTGAGAGTGAACCCTGCTAACCATAAGAGCTTACACTCTACAAGCAAAAGAGAGAAGAATCCCCTAAACATAAGAAATTAACTTAGACTCTACAGGAGAGAGAGAGGACTCTATTAACCATAAGAGCTTACACTTTACAGGTGAAGCAGATAAAGAAGATCACACTTAGCATATTAGCTTGCTTGTGTGCAGTGTACAAGAGATATCACAACACCTAGGCTTCCACTTACTAGCTCAGAACCAACTGAAAAATAGGAGATAGAGCCTGCAATGCGAAACACTGATAAAAGTGCTTATAAAAATGACAGAAATAGTGTTAATCCTAATGTACATGTAAGCAGGTTGCGGGATGCAGTGACAAATAGGAGTCAGAGCAAGGGTTAACAAGTTGCAACAATTTAATAAAACGAGGTATACACTCCTCGCATGGAGGTTAATGGTTAAAGGAGGGATAATAGGGGTAGCAACTGTAAAACAATAGCAGTCCAATTATAGCACTTATCGTGTCCTGTGTGGTCTTCTGCAGCAGATGATCCCGCAGGGGGTTGTAGAACCAGCAGCGGCCGGGCGATGTCCTCAGATGGGGTCCTTTAAGCGATAGTCCATCTTCTGGCGGCAGCGGTCAGTCTTCGGTAACTTCCGCTGAGCCCCTAGTCCATAAGCACGTGCGGCTGAAACAAACAAGGCCGTGGCACTCTGAATCAAACGTAAATGGGTGGAAAACAAGTGGCAAGTTAGGCCGCAAAAATCTGTCAAGTACTCGGCCTTCTTTCCTTTGCACGTGTGCGGTACTCAGTAACTGAGCGCACGGCACTTCAGTCTCTGGCAGCTATTGAGCGCAAGGCACTTCTCTCCTCTGCAGTGCTCCCGCTGGAGGAGGCGGGGACCAAACATCACAGCCCATCACGGCACCGGTGCTCAGAGGACGGAGCACGCTGCTCCCCTGGCTTTGCGCTGCTGCTGATTCGTGCCAAACTGCCCTCAGCTGTGCCCGCTTTGCTTTTTAAGCTACACCTCCTACCCGGATCATGAGGTCGGTCCAGCTCCTCATTTCTTCCCCCAGGCAACAAGGGAGGCATCGTTAACAGTTCTGGACCCGACTAAGTAGAGGTACCCGCGGCTCGGTCTTCCTCCTTACATACACATACACATACACAACACTTTATTCTGAAGAGTTACCTGAAAAGACAGGTACACTTTAAGTCTTGGACTCACTACAGTATGTAGCAAATGAAGAATTGACAAATTATGTAATTATTAAGGTACACATTGACTCCATACACAGTGGGAAAAATGAATCCCATTTGAACAAATTGAACTCATACCTACTGTATGAGACTGTTGTATATTTTCAATTTCCTATTAGTCAAGCAGGACAATTTTTGTATACTGAGCTGGCAGATTTAGTTTTGAGGCCGAATATGTACAACTTTCCATAGAAAATACAAAGTTAAGCAACTTTCTAAATAGTCTTCTTTAAAAAGTAATATTTTGCTGTTGCAGAGTGTCTATTAGTCCTTAATAGTGATGGGTGAACCCCTGGATGTTTGGATATGGCGGATTCGACTGAATATTTTTAAAATGTTTGGTTTGGGTACCAGAGCAGTACCCAAACCTGGACCCCATTCAAATGAATGGGGGGTCCAAACATCTATGTGCCACACTATCATACAGGGAAACAATGCCTCTGTTCGGCGGTAAAATTACTACCGGCAATCAGATGACAGCGTGAACCAGCATCTGTGACCAGAGGTAAACGTTTAACCGACTACTCCCATCAGCCTATGCCTGCTGAGGGTTTTAACAGCAAGAACAGGCGCAGCTAATGGAAGTATTAATCAGCCAGTGCATGCGCTATAAATAAATACATGTAAAAAAAATGGCGTGGGGTCTGTTCTATTTTTGACAACCAACATGGCAAAACTGACAGCTGTCTGCTTCCTCATGACTAGTTATCAAGAATAGAGGGGTCTCCACGCCATTTTTTTTTAAAGAAAACCCCCCAAGCTAAAGCAGCTGGGGGCTGGTATTCTCAGGCTGGTAAGGGGCTATGGATAATGGCCTCCCAGTTTAAAAATAGCAGCATGCAGCCACCCCAGAAAAGGCACATCTAATAGACGCGTCAATTCTGGCATTTTGCCCAGCTCTTATCACTTGTCCTGTGGTAGTGACAAGTGGGGTTAATATTTGTGGTGTTGATGTCACCTTTGTATTGTCCGGTGCCATCAAGCCCACAGGTTATTAATAGAGTAGTGTCTATAAGACATCTATCCATTACTAATACTCCATATTGTAAATAAAAAACACTCAGAATAAAGTAAACCCAGTGAACTCTCTTACAGCACTTCTGCATGGTTGGAATCTGTGGCACCATAAAGCCACGTTATTGGGTTTCCCTGATGTCCAGCAGCCCAGCAAGAAAAATTAGCTCTCTGCTTTGCCATTGGGACAGTACAACACCTTACTTTAACTCTCGGTATACTGCTGGAAGTTACCACATATTGTGTCTGGATAACTCCCTGGACTTTGGTGCGTTCACGACTAGGTTGTTGGGTGACCTGGGACCAGGGGCTCCTTCCTTGTCCCTAATGCTAGGGGGCACTCTATCTTGCCCTATTCCCAGGGTTACTTCTGAAAGTGAAGAGGCCGGGGCCACATGCCTTGCCTTATCTACTGTATCCACCCTCGGTCTGTACCCTTCCCCCACCCAGGGAAGAGGGGAGCAGCCTTGCACCGCAGTACACCAACCACACGAAAAAGGCAACATGAACAGGAGCAGCTGAAAATACTAAGCATACAAATTTTCACTCACATATGACAGAGGAATGCAACGGAGGTTGGAGGATGGGGAAAAACCAAAGTAGGAAAGGGAATTATCACACTTATTAACTCAAGCAAACATGCTCCTTCTTATATAACCACTAATTCTTATTCTCCCAGCCATGCAGCATAAGCTAACTCTGATGATGTGTGTTGGTCAGGACCCAGATGATATAGGGGATAGGAGAGGCTATCCGTGCTCTGAGTTGAAGTGCTTCTTTTTAGCGCAGGAGTAGGAGCCATGAGACACCGCAGTCTTATGGCTCCTCTCTGTTGTGGTAAACCAGTGACAGGTGCTGTTTTTTGTTTGTACCCTAATCTTGGCTCCGCTTGTACCCTGACAACCTCTGCCTCTGTGATTCCCCCGATCCTGACCTTGGCCTGCCTAGCTATGCTTTGAGTGATCACCTGGTATTTGATCCCTGCTATTTCACTGACAAAGGATTTGTCTCCTAATTATGTCCTTTTTTCTGCCACTCCAATTATTGACCCAGCTAGTTAGACTAGCCCTGCCTACAGCTCTCTCCTTCAGCCAGCAGCTACTCCGTGGACACAAACAATGGACTCTGCAGTATATACAGCAGCTAGAAACAAGTCTGTCCGAGCCGTCTTCCTCACACAGATTTTACAGACCGACTCTAATTTCATTACTCAGAAGTTGGGTCAACAATATAGCACAGCTATTCTCACCTGCTGCCATAACCCCACCTTCTGTGGTTGGAGACTGGATGGGGCTATTTGTGTCTCAGACATTAAAGTCAAGAATGGGAAAACATTTTTAAGCCTCGACCTCCATGACCAAAATGGAGCACCCCTAAATACAAGACATAAGCAAAGAAATCTCACGTTTAGTAATTTTATTTATACTTAAGCCCTTTTTGAAACTCTGAACTGTTGGAACGTGTGCTTTATTGGGCACTGATGAAGCTTTGATATAATAAGGAGTCATTAACTGAAGATCAATTTGGAAAAGTTTAAGAACCTCTGGTTTATGAGTGATTTCACATTGTGTTTAGTACATGCACGGTAGCCCCATCGGGGCATACGTACGAACCTCCCGCAAAATGGGATTTGGACGTATGCACAGATGGAGCCATTGGCTGTAATGGTGCCGGCAGAGTGACCAAACGCTCTGCCATCCATCATTTTCAGGCATGTATGACTACTGGAGGCTGACACTCAGAACTCAGATGTAGTTGGCTGCATCTGAGGGACTGCCTCCAGTAGGCACACATGCTCAAAAATGATGCACAGCAGAATGCACATTTGCTCTGTCAGCAGCATTATAGCCTATGGACCCATTGGAGCATACGTTTGAATTTCATTTTGCAGGGGGGTTCAGACATATGTCCAGATGGGCCACCGAAAGTCTAAACACAATGTGATGAACTTCAAATTTAAGGATTTTAGTTAACATATGGCCTCACTCACAGGTTTAGCATTTGGTCAGTATTTACTTTCTGCATTTTTCACCCACTTCTGGTTTTAGTAAAATACTGACCAATTACTGAACGTGTGAACGTAGCCTATGAGAGATAGATTGCAGAGGATTGGCATCCATCAAGACAAATGCTATATGTACAATATATGAATGATAGGATACACCTGTAAAAAACAGCACTAGAATGGAACAGACTTTGACATGCCTTTTTTCAAGGAATACTAAAAACCAAAATGGATTTTTAAAAAAGTATTTAGTTAGTTAGCATTTTTTTCTAAATAGATCACAATGTATACTTTGCACACTTTGTAAATATGTGGCATTCATTTATAAGTTGGGATGAGCAGACCCGTGGAAGTTTGAGTTCTTGTGCCCGACCCGAATTTTCTTCCAAAGTTCAGTTCAGGTGCCAGAACTGAACTATACCCAAATTTGAATGAGAACCCGAACCCTATTGAAAACAATGGAGACCCGAATTTTGGATCTGGAAAAACAATTCTCTATCACTCTGCCTCTCGGACTTCAAACTGAACTACAAATATTGCAATGGACTCCCGGGAGAAGTCTATGTTCAGCGTTTGACACCGAACACTAACTGTCTGGTACGAACCCAAAATTTGTAAGTCTGAGTTTGCTCATCTCTATTTATAAGTGCCATAAAGCCCCATTTGCTGCCATACTTGCTTCATGCAAAAGGCTCTGTTGCATGCGTGAGGCCGTATAACTCGGATGAGTGCTATTCTTCATGTTGATGGATAGCACTTGAAAAATGTCAGCCCCTGACTTTCCTTTGGCAATCGTATTGCACTCACCAATTTAAGTCTCTGGATTTGGAATTGAGAAAGCGGAGAACCTTTTTTTTTCCCTCCACCTCCAAGAAAATCGGATCACACTCTGATCAAGCTTTGATATAACTCTGATCAGAGTATGATTGGCATAATCAGTCCGATGAGAGAAAAACTGTCATCTGACCCTAGCCTAAAAGACATCTATTTGTTAAGCCCACTGTAAGTCTCGCAATGCATTCTGCTATGCTAATTTCTAGGTATTTATATGTATATTTCAGGCGTTTGGCTCAAATAGAAAGCGAACTCTCAGTCTAACGTGACATCATAATGACTAAAATAATAAATGTGGAAAAAGTGCTTCCAAATGTAAAACACGAAGAACATATCTACAGCTGTGGAAAAAGAAAGCGTGCACCTGTGATTGTAACACAAGACAAGGCAAATGCTGCTATAATTGTAACCTAATACAAGTGCACTTACAGCCGTGACACAAGACAAATGCACCAATTACCAGAAACAAACGCACTTACAGCTGGGACAGAAGGCAAATGCACTTGTGTAATGAACATGCAAGAAAAAAATAAGACCAAACGCTAGGAAGAAAAATGAAAAATAAAGAGATGTGACTTAACATATGTGCGGTCCCATTTTAACAGATGGTTAGCTGGAGAGTGGTATGATAGAGCTTTTGCCCACTGATTGAGTCCCGAGGGATTGGCTGCAGCAGTCAGATGACTGATGTACAGGATGCCATCACTTCCAGTATCAACAGGAACAACATGAACAAGATGGAGCCGGAGGAGATTCCAAAAGTTCAGTCGTGATTTATTTATTTTTTTTATTTTTTATTATTTTAGATCATTTCTTACTCTAGGGCAAAATTTAATTATTCCCATAAAACCCCTTTAAATAAAAAAAAGCAAATACCTAAAGGTTTCGTACACGAGTGTACATGGTGTGGCATCTGCAATGAATGGGAGTTCATGATCAGAAAAGTGTCTACAGACTAATAGGACGAAATAGGGGACAACTCATCCGCCAGAGTCCAAGGAGGAGCAGAGGAGTCTTCTTTTAGTAACTTGTTCCTACTGATCCCCATCTAAAGCAGCAGCACGGATTTAGCTGTTACGTTTGTATTAACAGTTCATGGATTTAAAGGAAAGAAAAAAAAACAATCAGGCCACTGTTTTACACCATTTACCAATTAATGTAAAATAATCTGTATTCTGTATTGTACGGCTTGTTACGATTACAAGAATTCCAAATATGCCGAAGTTACTTGCTGATTTCTGACTAATATTGCGTAGAAAAGGTGTTTTTTTGGACACTAATCAAAATTCTGCAGTTACTCTACATGAACTACGTCATATTTTCCCTGTATACCCAACAAAAGTGAGCCACAAGTATGTGATTTGCTTATCAGCGGTCACTAGTGTTGAGCATTCCGATACCACAAGTATCAGGTATCGGCCGATATTTGCGGTATCGGAATTCCGATACCGAGTTCCGATATTTTTGCGATATCGGGAATCGGGATTGGGATGCATATTCATGTGTAAAATAAAGAATAAAAATAAAAAATAGGGATATACTTACCCTCTGACGCGCCCTGGTTGTAACTGCTGCAACCGGCAGCCTCCGTTCCTAAGAATGAGCGAATGAGGGACCTGCGATGACGTCGCGGTCTTGTGATTGGTTGCGTGAGCGGTCACATGAGCGGTCACGCGACCAATCACAAGCCGCTACATCATCAAAGGTCCTTCACTCGCTCATTCTTAGGAACGGAGGCTGCCGATTGCAGCGGTTACAAGCAGGGCGCGTCAGAGGGTAAGTATATCCCTATTTTTTATTTTTATTCTTTATTTAAACATGAATATGGATCCCAGGGCCTGAAGGAGAGTTTCCTCTCCTTCAGACCCTGGGAACTATCCAGGATCACTTCCGATATTTGTGTCCCATTGACTTGTATTGGTATTGGGTATCGGTATTGGCGATATCCGATATTTTTCGGATATCAGCCGATACAATCCGATACCAATACTTTCAAATATCGGAAGGCATCGCTCAACACTAGCGGTCACTTGTCAACTAGATTCTCATCTACATCTCTCAACAGAACATTAAAGGGGCTATCCGGGACGTTCTCTCTGCTGTCTAATTGGGGGAAGCCGGCTGTCAATCAGCATGATGACAGTAGTCCCGCTCTGTCAACAGGAAGAGAAATTGCCATTCTGTTGACAGGGAGCAGCTGAATCTCTGGCAGGAGCAGACAATGAACGGCGCTGGTTACAACAGACAGGTAGTTGCCTCTGTAGCAACTACATGCCATTTTTTTTTAAAGTCCCGGATATTCCCTATAAGAGATGTGGTTGAGAATCTAGTTGGCACACGGCAAGTAGCTAAATCGAATACTTGAAGTCATGCTTCTGCCCACTCATGCTGAGAATATATAGCAAATATGTCTGGAAAGCATAATTAAAATAAGATATTTTAATTGCATTTTATTTTTTTTAAACCAATTTTTCAGGAAAAAAATCTCTGTTGTTTTACCCCTAACATACACACATATAGAGAATGTAGTGTTAAAACCCAAGAAGAAAACGCAATGAGCATAAACCCTATAGTAATTAAATAGGTAAATGGTAATAGTACATGTAAATAACATAGGGGACTTGGTAATCTCTGTTTTAATCAAAACAGTGTAAAAGCCTGCCCATCGCAATAAGGTATACCCAGTCGGGAAGGTCCCATCTCTAGTTTTAATCCCTTCACGACAGTTGACGTACCTAAAATTTATGGTTGAAAAGGGGTTCCCGACCAATGACATATAGGTACATCATGGCAGTCATGCGAGATAGTGGCCAACATCTTGGCTTAAGTAATAGCTGAACCCCGGTCATCACAGCCAGGAGGGGAGCCTGCACTGCCCACGGCTGTTTAGCACACTAAATGCCATGATTGATATTGATCATAACATTTAGGAGTGCGTTGCGATGGCATGATGGTCATCATGGCAACCTGAGGTCGGCATCGGGTCAGCCAGCTACGGCAAGCTTGTTAGACGATTCCAGGAGCATGTTCTTAGAGGCTTCTGTCAGTGCAAAACTGACAGGTATAATGCCATGCTTTATACCAGTGAACAGAGTAATGAAAGTTAAATCCCATAGAGGCACTAAGTAAAAAAGTTTTTTAAAAACCCTAAAAATTTAAAAAAATATTAAAAATATCTTTAAAAAAATTACCAGATAGAAAACAAAAAAAATGAAAAAACTATACCAATTAATACACATAAGTACAGTATGTAAAAAAGTACACATATTTAGTATTGCCGTGTCCGGGACGGCCTGACCTATAAAGGTGTTATGCTAGTTAATAATGATGAGCGAATATACTCGTTACTCTAGATTTCTTGAGCACGCTCGGGGGTCCTCCGAGTATTTTTTAGTGCTCAGAGATTTAGTTTTTCTTGCTGCAGCTGAATGATTTACACCTGTTAGCCAGCATAAGTACATGTGGGGATTCCCTAGCAACCAGGCAACCACCACATGTACTTATGCTGGCTAACAGATGTAAATCATTCAGCTGCGGCAAGAAAAACTAAATCTCTAAGCACTAAAAAATACTTGGAGGACCCCCGAGCATGCTCAAGAAATTTCGAGTAACGAGTATATTCGCTCATCACTACTAGTTAACCCCTTCAGTGAACACTGTTAAAAAATAAATAAAAAATATGGCTTTCCATCATAGCACCAAAAAAAGTGGAATGAAACGCGATCAAGAAGTTGAATGTAAACAAAAAGGGTACAGTTGAAAACGTCATCTTGTCCCCCCAAAGACAGGCTACCATTAAGCTTCATCAGCAGAAAAATTAAAGTGCTATAGCTCTGAGTATAGTGATTCAAAAGTAATTATTTTTCTCTGTAAAATAGTTTTTATGTAAAAGCAGCAAAACATTACAAAAATTATATAAATGTGGTATCTCTGTAATTGAACTGACTCAAAAAAATCAAGCTGTCTTATCACTTTTAAAACACAGTGAGCACCATACAGCTAAAAAGCAATTATTGAAATGCTTGTTTTTGTTCATTCTGCCTCCCAAAAATTGGAATAGGAAGCAATCAAAAGTTGTCATGAGCCAAAAAATAATGACTATGAAAACGTTAACTCGTCCCCAAAAACCAAACCCTCACATTACTCTGTCACCAGAAATAGAGAAAAATTATAGCTATTACAATATGGCATTGCAAAAAGTTGTTTTTGAAAGAAGAGCTTTTTTATTGTGTGATAGCAGCCAAAAAATGCTATAAATTTGGTACCACTGTAATCCCACCAACCTGAAGAATAAAGTCATGTTATCACTTATTCTTCGGGTTGGTATGAACAGCATAAAAATAAATAAAACCAATTCTTCACCTGCTGTTGATTTGTTCATTCTGCATCCAAAAAATCACAGTAAGGCTAGGTTCACATTGCGTTCTTGGCGTCCATTAGACGGACTACGTTACACCGCAGCATAACGCGGTGTAACGTAGTCCGTTAACGCTGCCATTGAATGCAATGTCTGACGCATCGCTAGCGCACCCCCACAATGGGCGTGTGCTAGCCATGTGCCGTCATTGAGTGACAGACCCTGAGACGCGGGCTGCAGCGTTTCCGGGTCCGTCACTGCTAGCACAGATAGAGCTAGCAGATGCTCTATCTGCGCTAGCGCAATGTAACGTCGGCACTTGCATTAACAGCAGCCCGTTAGCGTATGTGCTGAACGGGCTGCTGCTAACGCAGTGTGAACCTAGCCTACGGCTCGGCTCACATTTATCCTGAGCTCAGCACTGAACTCTTACACCAGGGTTTCCGTTTAAATCTCTGAAATATGTGATATAACTGGAACCCTCGGCCGAAGATTTTCTATAATGAGGCAGATAAAGTCATGGTGGACATGGTCTGCCTTAGGATCTGGCGGTGTTCATATTTTTAAGTATAAAAGTACGGTCAAACACAGTTTTATGCACCTCTGAAAAGGACAATGCTGAACAGAGGCCAGATGGTGTCCAAAGTAATCTGCTGCATCATCTTAATGATTAGGTCCCTCAGGGATTTCATCTGAATCATGTCTTTTGGAGATTTAGTTGGAAACCCCGATGCAAGTTCTCAATGTAGAGCACAGGATAAATGTGATCCAAAATATTATATAAAATGTTCCCACATTATTGTGGAACATTTTGTTTTTTTCCATTTTCACAGCTCAGCATTATACAATTCTATGAAGCACCTGTTGCTTTAACGTGCTCACTACACTGCTATATAAGTTCCTAGAAGGGTACAGTTTCTAAAATAGGATCACTTATGGGGGCTTTCCATTGTTTACGCACATGAGGGGCTCTGCAAACACAGCATGGAGTTCGCTACCTATTGCAGCAAATTTTGCGCTCCAGAACCCAAACGGCACTCCTTCCCTTCCAAGCTTTGCCATGTACCAAAACAGTAGTTTTTTCAGTGTATGCAGGAGAAATTTTGCAACCATGTCTATGGTCCATTTTCTCCTGTTATTCTTTTGAGAAAAAAACATTTTTGCCCGAAAAATGTATTTTTAATTTTCACGGCTCAATGTTATTAAATTCTGTGAAGCACCTGTGGGTTCAATGTGGCCACCACAAATCTAGATAAGTTCCTTGAGGGGTGTAGTTTCCAAAATGCGGTCAATTGTGGGGGCTATTTAAGCACAAAAGGCGCTATGCAAACATGACGTGGTGTCTGCTATCTATTGCAGCCAATTTGATGATAAAGCAACATTTTTATGGGAAAATGTAAAATTTTCATTTTTTTCCTTCCACATTGCTTTAATTCCAGTGAAGCACCTGAGGGGTTAATAAACTTCTTGAATTTGATTTTGAGCACTTTGAGGGGTGCAGTTTTTAAAAAGTGTTAGTTTGGGGTATTTTCTGTTACATTGGCCCCTCAAAGTGACATGATGTAACACCTAAAAAAAAAATTGGTGTTGTAAATTTTGTTGAAAAACTGAAAAATTTCTGATAAACTTGTAACCCTTAAAAACATCATAACAAAGAAAAATATGTTTAAAAAATGATGCCAATGTAAAGTAGACATGTGGTAAATGTTATTTATTAACTATTTTGTGTGGCATAGCTATCTGATTTAAGGGCATACAAATTAACAGTTTGAAAATTGCATAATGTTGAAATTTTTGTCAAGTTTTCGATTTTTTTCATGAATAAATGCAAATCATATTGACAAACATTTACCACTAACATGAAGTACAAATGTCACAGAAAAAAACAGTCTCAGAATCACTGGGAGTTGTTGAAGTGTTCCAGATTTATTACCTCATGAAGTGATGCTGAAAAGTGAAATTTTGCCTGATCAGAAAGGTGAAAACAGGCTCGGTGAAGGGGTTAAAACCTCACTATGTGTCAGCCAACCTCTGGCCCCTCGATATGTCTTCTGTTTGGATGACAGGTCAATGATCCATCTTCCTCCTATTTTAAATATCACACCTGCATTGTACTTTATTATCTCCCAAAAAAATTAGGTCTCCCACAAAATTGCACCAACTTCGGCGTATTCAGGGTTGCATTTAAAAGTCTTTACTAATTCTCAATCTCCGCATGCTCTGCCCACCATGCCCAGAGCACCAGCACAGTATTTACGGTCTCCTCTTCTTTATGGTCCTGCACTAGCCCTCTGGCATGGTAGGTGGTGCATCCAAAGATTGAGATTGAGCACAGCTGTGCTATGTAGTATTTGTAACTCACTTTCATTTTTATGGCAGTTATGTAAGCTGAGTAGCTGAGCTGCTTGTCTGATTCCTAGCCTTACCTCCAGTGGTTGGAGCTGGACAGACTTATTCCTGTCACAGCCATATAGACTCAGATGGAAATACCATTTTAAGCAATATAGATGAAGACTATTGGTGGGGACTAACATGGAATAAGGGGCATTCAAATAATGATTGAATGTCCAAAACCTATCGAGCTGAACGTTTAGGATTCTAAGAGTGGGAGTAGCGCATTTTGTACTCTGTAATTGAGCACCAAGACAGTAGGTTGCTGCTTATTCTGTTCATTTACACTCCAAAGCATTGATCACGAAGGAAGATCTTTAATAACTCCTTGCTATGAACTGTACAGAGACTTTGACAAACAATCCCTTCTATCTCAGTTTCTTAGACTTTTGTAGGGCAATTCACTTGGGCATTGTGATGATGAAAATAACTAGAGCAGAAGCCATCTGCAAAAAGAGCTTCAAGACCACAACTGTAGTAGATGACTCTTCTATATCTTAGCATGGTCATTGTAGACCTCAAACAGGTTCACCAAATGACCTTTTCATTACCATTACCTACAGCAGCTTCAACTCATTTGCAGGAGATCCAAAAGCATACATAAAATTCACTTAGAAAATAAGCTTTATTTTATCCTAGCGTTTTTTTGCTCCTTTTTGACCAGATCTTCCATCTTTGATGTTAATTGCATCATTGTTATCTTGTTACTTTTTATGACCTTCTTGGCTCTGTTCGGAAAAGAAGGTTAATGCAAGATAGCTGCCAAGAAATAAATCATGACAAGGTGGTCTTCTTCTGACCTCTGTGCTGTTAGATGAGACATAAATCTTCTTCGAAGGAAGGAAGAAGAATAAAAGGACCGATAGGGTAGAAGATGAATCAGACTATGAAATTTTGTTCTGCTTTTCTTGAGGACAACAAGACAAAAAACCCAAGGCAGATGATTAACAAGGACTGACTTCTGTGTGACAAGCTTGGCTTAAGTGCATGTTCCCGTAACGTAGAGCCATCTATAAAGAGGGACATTAAGTAGGCCAGTTGTAATAATTGTAGCCTATAAAATGCGAATATTAGTAACATTTTCCATATTTCAGCAGTATTCTGTTCATTTCATTTCTATGGAAATTATATTTCAGCAAAAACAGAAGAGAATGGGAGAATGGGGATTCAGAAGAAATGCTCCATTTCTTGGACTAGAGACTTAAATGTGTTCTTACTCAAATATTACAGCAGTTCATGTTACAACACATATTAACATTTACAAAGTGATGGCAGCTAAAGAGCACAGATGGTACCAAAATAAAAAAATACATAAAAAGTGACATAAGAATGTTTCATGAGATATTCCTATTGTGCCATATCGACAAGAAACACCCAAAAGGTCTGACAAGTGCTGATTCTAGATATACACGCGTCTTCCGGATAGTATACCTTGATGGAAAGTGTCCATATAATTTACCATATTTATTGCATCTTTTGTTAAAAGGTGAGGTTACAGTAAAAAAAAGTTAAGGAGAGGGAAATAAAAATGTGACCATGTAGGCCTTCAACGTTGGAAGATGATAGCAGAACCTACCAGGTATTTCCAAGACTCAGTTTTTAAGGGGATTTTTAGGCTACTTGTCAACTTAGGAACCTATTTACAAATGAATCAGAAAATACCCAAAAGTGACACCATTCCAAAAACTGCACCCCTCAAGGTGTGCAAATCCACATTTAAGAAGTTTATCAACCCTTCAGGTGCTTTACAAGAACTAAAGCAATGTGGTAGGAAAAAATGAACATTTTACTTTTTTCACAAAAAAATTATTTTGGAACCAATTTTTTTATTTTCACAAGGGTATCAGGAAAAAATGGATGACAAAATTAGTTGTGCAATTTCTCCTGAGTACGCCAATACCCCATATGTAGGGGAAAGCCACTGTTTGGGCACATGGCAGGGCTCAGAAGGGAGGGAGAACAGTTTGACTTTTTAAATGCAAAATTGGCTGGAATCAATGGTTATGTCTAGTGTTGAGTGATACCTTCCGATATCGGAAAGTATCGGTATCGGAAAGTATCGGCCGATACCATCAAAGTATCGGATCTAATCCGATACCGATACCCGATCCCAATGCAAGTCAATGGGACGAAAATATCGGAATTAAAATAAACCCTTTCTTAACTTGTAGGTTCATTCTACATGAAGGAAAACAACTAAGAATAATGTAGGATGTATTGGGGGACGTGGCGGAGACATAAAAGGCACAGAGGTTTAGCCCAATCTAATAGAATAGCAGGATTTTGTTTTGTTTTTTATGACGTTCAGCGTTAGAAAGATTTTGACTATGTTAATTTTTTTTTTATTTTGTCAGATATTGATGTTTCACTACTTCCACGCCCTTCACCTTCTTTTTTACTTCTCCCACACTTTCTTCTTCATTATCCTCATCATCAGCTTCTTTGACATCAACTTCTTCACCTTATTCATCTTCTTCTTCATCTTCTACCTATTATTTTTTTTGTTACATTGTTCATATTCTTTTTATTTTACTATTATCTTCTTCATATTCAACTTCTTCATCATATTCTTATTTGTGACAGGCATTCCCGTAGTTGTTATCTATAAAAGTTTGAAGATTACACCTTCCGTTCTGCCTGTCACAAAACAGTTACATTTGTCCGCGTTCAGTTTGGCCTGCAGCATCAGGCTTTATCCAGGGGCACCACGAGGAGGAACGGACTCACCCCCATACACTGCTTAGTCTTCTTCTGCTTATAATTTAGATAATATCTTTTGCTCTGATATTTAGTGTTATGCTTAATGTTCTTCTGCTCTTTGTTCTGCAGCCTCTTGTTCTTCTGCTTCTCGGTCTTCCAGGTCGTCGTCGTCTCCAGGGTCGTCGTCTCAGGGGTCGTCGTCATCGAGGTGGTCTTCAGGGTCATCGTCTCCAGGGTCGTCGTCATCTCAGTGGTTGTCGTCTCTGGTGTTGTCGTCATCTTAGGGGTGGTCTTCCGGGTCGTCGTCTTTAGGGTCTTGAACTTGGAAATGTAGCAGAAGGTACAAGTAGGCTGAGAAAATGCCGAGAAACAGCTGATGGAACTGGAACTCGAATGGCTACCCGAAGGTCCAAGAGCCAATGGAACTACCGAGGACCAGCTGACGTTACTGGAACCCAGTTACTAAGCAGGAGGTACCCGTGCTGAAAGCACTACCAAGGACCACCTGACGTTGGTGGAACTCAGATACCCAGAGGGAGGCACCTAAGCCAAAGGCTCTGCCCGGAACCAGCTGACGGTACTGGAACCAGGATGGGGAGCAGAAGGTACAAGAGCAAAAGACACTGCCGAGAACCAGCTGATGGTACTGGAACCCGGATGGGTAGCCGAAGGTCCAAGAGCCAATGGAACTACCGAGGACCAGCTGACGTTACTGGAACCCGGTTACTAAGCAGGAGGTACCCGTGCTGAAAGCACTACCAAGGACCACCTGACGTTGGTGGAACTCAGATATCCAGAGGGAGGCACCTAAGCCAAAGGCTCTGCCCGGAACCCGCTGACGGTACTGGAACCAGGATGGGGAGCAGAAGGTACAAGAGCAAAAGACACTGCCGAGAACCAGCTGACGGTACTGGAACCCGGATGGGTAGCCGAAGGTCCAAGAGCCAATGGAACTACCGAGGACCAGCTGACGTTACTGGAACCCAGTTACTAAGCAGGAGGTACCCGTGCCTGAAAGCACTACCAAGGACCACCTGACGTTGGAGGAACTCGGATACCCAGAGGGAGGCACCTAAGCCAAAGGCTCTGCCCGGAAACAGCTGACGGTTCTGGAACCAGGATGGGGACCTATTCAAACTTGTCTTCCTAGAGCCCCAACTAGCGGTGTTGGAGAAAAGGGTCAGCAGGGGGAGCAGAGTGTAGGCCGAAGCCTGCACTGGAGGCATTTGTAGGTCTGTTGTGTCTGCATGGCATTTGCAGGACACGTTGCCGGCTACACAGCAGGGGAACAGCTGGCGGTGTTGAACCCCACTGACACATTGGCTGGTGTTTTTCTCTGTGCAGCTAGCAGTACCGGGCCCCAACTGGCGGTGTTAGAGCCCAGGGTCAGCAGGAGGAGAGGAAGCAGAGTGTAGGCCGAAGCCTGCACTGGCGGCAGCTTTGTGTCTGCGTGGCTGTTGCAGGACACGATGCCGGCTACACAGCAGGGGAACAGCTGGCGTTGCTGAACCCCACTGACACATTGGCTGGTGTTTTTCTCTGGGCAGCTAGCAGTACTGGGCCCCAACTGGCGGTGTTAGAGCCCAGGGTCAGCAGGAGGAGAGGGAGCAGAGTGTAGGCCGAAGCCTAATTGAACCAATTTTAAAGGTAACCTTTAACCCCCCCTCAGGTGTTACAAACTAGAAGAGCCACGCCTTATGCAGCAGTAGTGCTGCACAAGTCAAAGGTTGCTCTTTTAATTTTGTTCCTTGCACAAGCTGAATGAAACACGTACAACATTTTGGCCCTTATAGAGTCAATCTGTCTTGGAGGCGGGAGTTCCCTTTGTAATGAGACACAGCACAGCTGGCAAAAATACCACCTTGGTGCTTGGCGCGGCCTCCTGAGCATCGCATTTTGATGTACAGGAGTCTGCGTTGTTGCGTTATCCCTTGGCCATGCGCTGCCCATCTTCTGACATCATTTCATGTCGGCTGGTGCGGTTCGCGATGCCCATGAATCCCAGCCCCGCAGTGTCTTTACAGTGTTTCACACTGTGGGGCTGGGATTCATGGCCTGGCGCAGTACATAGGTTCGCCTCTCGCTCGTGTCCTTAAACCTGCTACAGACTGTGCGGCGTCAGCTGATCCCTTATCGCATGCCACGGCCATGAAGCCACACAGTCTGAAGAAGGCGGAAGGAGCTGAGTGACAGCCTGGCGAAGATATGCACTGCTCATGCCCGTCAATCACACCCTCGCAGTCAAAATAAATAAGACACCGAGGGGCGTTGTGTCGGGCAGGGCGGCCGCAGAGGCGCAGCCAGCCAATCAATGATGTCAGAAGAAGGGCTGTGCTACCAAGGGGGTCGTTGCGTGTCATTACAAAGGAAAGTCACACCTCAGGGACGTTTTAATGGTCTCAGGGGACACATTGTAGACGTGTCCTGTTCCACGGGTGCAAGGAGAATAAGTTTATGAGCCACCTTGCACACGTGCAGCATTACTGCTGTACAAAGTGGCTGTAAAACATACAAACACCTGGGGGTGGGGCGACAGGATCCCTTCAATTTCAGTTCTTGTGTCTGCGTGGCTTTTGCAGGACACGATGCCGGCTACACAGCAGGGGAACAGCTGGCGGTGCTGAACCCCACTGACACATTGGCTGGTGTTTTTCTCTGTGCAGCTAGCAGTACCGGGCACGAACTGGCGGTGTTAGAGCCCAGGGTCAGCAGGAGGAGGAGAGGGAGCAGAGTGTAGGCCGAAGCCTGCACTGGCGGCAGATTTGTGTCTGCGTGGCTGTTGCAGGACATGATGCCGGCTACACAGCAGGGGAACAGCTGGCGGTGCTGAACCCCACTGACACATTGGCTGGTGTTTTTCTCTGTGCAGCTAGCAGTACCGGGCACCAACTAGCAGTGTTAGAGCCCAGGGTCAGCAGGAGGAGGAGAGGGAGCAGAGTGTAGGCCGAAGCCTGCACTGGCGGCAGCTTTGTGTCTGCGTGGCTGTTGCAGGACACAATGCCGGCTACACAGCAGGGGAACAGCTGGCGGTGCTGAACCCCACTGACTCATTGGCTGGTGTTTTTCTCTGTGCAGCCAGCACTTCGGGGCACCAACTGGCGGTGTTAGAGCCCAGGCTCTGCAGGGGGAGCAGAGTGTAGGCCGAAGCCTAATTGAACCAATTTTAAAGGTAACCTTTAACCCCCCCCTCAGGGGTTACATACTAGAAGAGCCACACCTTATGCAGCAGTAGTGCTGCACAAGTCAAAGGTTGCTCTTTTAATTTTTCTCCTTGCACACGCTGAATGAAACACGTATAACATTTAGCCCTTTATACAGTCAAACTGTGTTGGAGGCGAGAGTTCCCTTCGTAATGAGACGCAGCACAGATGTCAAAAATCCCACCTTGGTGCTGGGCGCAGCCTCCTGAGCGTTGTTATTTGCTGTACAGGAGTCTGCGCTGTCGTGTTATCCCTTGGCCTTGCGCTGTTAGCGCTGCCCATCTTCTGACATCATTTAATGTCGGCCGTTGCGGTTCGCGATGACCATGAATCCCAGCCCCGCAGTGTCTTTACATAGTTAAAACACTGCGGGGCTGGGATTCATGGCCTGGCGCAGTACATAGGTTCGCCTCTCGCTCGTGTCCTTACACCTGCTGCAGACTGTGCGGCGTCAGCTGATCCCTTATCGCATGCCACGGCCATGAAGCCGCACAGTCTGAAGAAGGCGGAAGGAGATGAGGGACAGGCGAACATATGCACTGCTCATGCCCATCAATCACACCCTCGCAGTCAAAATAAATAAGACACCGAGGGGCATTGTGTGGGTCAGGGCGGCCGCAGAGGCGCAGCCAGCCAAACAATGATGCCAGAAGACGGGCAGCGCTACCAAGGGGGTTGCAGCGTGTCATTACAAAGGAAAGTCACACCTCCGGGACGGTTAAATGGTCACAGAGGACACATTTTTGACGTGTTCAGTTCCACATGTGCAAGGAGAATAAGTTTATGAGCCACCTTGCACACATGCAGCATTACCGCTGTACAAGGTGGCTGTAAAACATACAAACGCCTGGGGGAGGGGGGACAGGTTCCCTTCAATTTCAGTTCTTGTGTCTGTGTGGCTGTTGCAGGACACATTGCCGGCTACACAGCAGGGGAACAGCTGGCGGTGCTGAACCCCACTGACACATTGGCGAGGTGTTTTTCTCTGTGCAGCTAGCACATCTGGGCCTCAACTGGCGTTGTTAGAGCCCAGGGTCAGCAGGAGGAGCAGGGGGAGCAGATTGTAGGCCGAAGCCTGCACTGGCGGCAGCTTTGGGTCTGTTGTGTGTGCGTGGCTGTTGCAGGACACGTTGCCGGCTACACAGCAGGGGAACAGCTGGCGGTGCTGAACCCCACTGACACATTGGTGGGTGTTTTTCTCTGTGCAGCCAGCACTTCCGGACAGCAACTAGCGGTGTTGGAGCCCGGGCTCTGCAGGTGGAGCAGAGTGTAGGCCGCAGCCTGCACTGGAGCAAGTTGAAAGGGAACCTTTAACCCCCCCCCCGGCGTTTGTAGCTGAAAGAGCCATCTTGTACAGCACTAATGCTGGAAAAGGTAAACTTAGCTCTTTTAATTATGGTCCTTGCACATGCTGAACCTAACACTTTTGAAATGTGTCCCCTCACACGGTTAAACCGTCCGGTCGGTGGAACTTTCCTTTGTCATGTGACGCAGCACAGCCGTCATTCTTACCCCCTTGGCGCCGTGCGCCTCCTCCTCAGCGTTGTTTGAATCTGTCCCAGGGTCTGCGCTGTTATGTTATCCCTTGGCCAGGCACACTTAACGCTGCCCGTCTTCTGACATCATTTGGTGTCAGGATGGCTGCGCCTGTGCGGCCGCGCTGGATGAGATCCCGCCTCGCTGTGTCATCTAATGTAATCACTCTGCGGACCTGTTATCTATGGGCATGAGCAGTGCATATCCTCGCCTCTCACTCCCCTCCCTTCGGCTTCTTCAGACTGTGCGGCGTCACGGCCGTGGCATGCTATTAGGGATCAGCTGACAGCGCACAGTCTGAAGAAGGTGTAGGGGATGAGTGAGAGGCGGAGGTTAAGATATGCACTGCTAATGTCTATGGATCACAGGTACGCAGTGGGATTAAATCAGAAGACACTACAAGGCGGGATCTCGTCCAGCGCGGCCGCACAGGCGCAGCCATCCTGACACCAAATGATGTCAGAAAACGGGCAGCACTAAGTGTGCCTGGCCAAGGGATAACATAACAGCGCAGAGTCCGGGACAGATTCAAACAACGCTGAGGAGGAGGCGCACGGCGCCAAGGGGGTAAGAATGACGGCTGTGCTGCGTCACATGACAAAGGAAAGTTCCACCGACCGGACGGTTTAACCGTGTGAGGGGACACATTTCATAAGTGTTAGGTTCAGCATGTGCAAGGAGCACCACGAAAAGAGGCACTTTTTCCCTTTGCATCATTACTGCTGCACAAGGTGTCTCCTTCAGTAACAAATGCCTGGGGGGGGGACAGGTTCCCTTAAATTTAACTTGTTGTGCCTGCGTGGCGGTCGCAGGACACGTTGCCGTATACACAGCAGGGGAGCAGCAGGCATTACTGAACCCCACAAACACATTGGCGAGGTGTTTGGCTCTGTGCGGACAGCACTTCTGGATGGCAACTAGCGGTGTTGGAGCCCAGGGACAGGAGGAGGAGAAGGTGGAGGAGATAGGAGGGATTGCCACACACACAGCTGGGGAACAGCTGACGTTACTGAACCCCAATAACAGAGGAGGGACTGTTGGGACTGTGCGGACAGCACTTCTGGACAGCAACTAGCGGTGTTGGAGCCCAGGGACAGGAGGAGGAGGAGGTGGAGGAGATAGGAGGGACTGCCACACACACAGCTGGGGAACAGCTGACATTACTGAACCCCAATAACAGAGGAGGGACTGTTGGGACTGTGCGGACAGCACTTCTGGACAGCAACTAATGGTGTTGGAGCCCAGGGACAGGAGGAGGAGGAGGTGGAGGAGATAGGAGGGACTGCCACCCACACAGCTGGGGAACAGCTGACGTTACTGAACCCCAATAACAGAGGAGGGACTGTTGGGACTGTGCGGACAGCACTTCTGGACGGCAACTAGCGGTGTTGGAGCCCAGGGACAGAAGGAGGAGGAGGTGGAGGAGATAGGAGGGATTGCCACACACACAGCTGGGGAACAGCTGACGTTACTGAACCCCAATAACAGAGGAGGGACTGTTGGGACTGTGTGGACAGCACTTCTGGACGGCAACTAGCGGTGTTGGAGCCCAGGGACAGGAGGAGGTGGAGGAGATAGGAGGGATTGCCACACACACAGCTGGGGAACAGCTGACGTTACTGAACCCCAATAACAGAGGAGGGACTGCTGGGACTGTGCGGACAGCACTTCTGGACGGCAACTAGCGGTGTTGGAGCCCAGGGACAGGAGGAGGAGGAGGTGGAGGAGATAGGAGGGATTGCCACACACACAGCTGGGGAACAGCTGACATTACTGAACCCCAATAACAGAGGAGGGACTGTTGGGACTGTGCGGACAGCACTTCTGGACGGCAACTAGCGGTGTTGGAGCCCAGGGACAGGAGGAGGAGGAGGTGGAGGAGATAGGAGGGATTGCCACACACACAGCTGGGGAACAGCTGACGTTACTGAACCCCAATAACAGAGGAGGGACTGTTGGGACTGTGCGGACAGCACTTCTGGACAGCAACTAGCGGTGTTGGAGCCCAGGGACAGGAGGAGGAGGAGGTGGAGGAGATAGGAGGGATTGCCACACACACAGCTGGGGAACAGCTGACGTTACTGAACCCCAATAACAGAGGAGGGACTGTTGGGACTGTGCGGACAGCACTTCTGGACGGCAACTAGCGGTGTTGGAGCCCAGGGACAGGAGGAGGTGGAGGAGATAGGAGGGATTGCCACACACACAGCTGGGGAACAGCTGACGTTACTGAACCCCAATAACAGAGGAGGGACTGTTGGGACTGTGCGGACAGCACTTCTGGACGGCAACTAGCGGTGTTGGAGCCCAGGGACAGGAGGAGGAGGAGGTGGAGGAGATAGGAGGGATTGCCACACACACAGCTGGGGAACAGCTGACGTTACTGAACCCCAATAACAGAGGAGGGACTGTTGGGACTGTGGGGACAGCACTTCTGGACGGCAACTAGCGGTGTTGGAGCCCAGGGACAGGAGGAGGAGGAGGTGGAGGAGATAGGAGGGATTGCCACACACACAGCTGGGGAACAGCTGACGTTACTGAACCCCAATAACAGAGGAGGGACTGTTGGGACTGTGCGGACAGCACTTCTGGACGGCAACTAGCGGTGTTGGAGCCCAGGGACAGGAGGAGGAGGAGGTGGAGGAGATAGGAGGGATTGCCACACACACAGCTGGGGAACAGCTGACGTTACTGAACCCCAATAACAGAGGAGGGACTGTTGGGACTGTGCGGACAGCACTTCTGGACGGCAACTAGCGGTGTTGGAGCCCAGGGACAGGAGGAGGAGGAGGTGGAGGAGATAGGAGGGATTGCCACACACACAGCTGGGGAACAGCTGACGTTACTGAACCCCAATAACAGAGGAGGGACTGTTGGGACTGTGCGGACAGCACTTCTGGACGGCAACTAGCGGTGTTGGAGCCCAGGGACAGGAGGAGGAGGAGGTGGAGGAGATAGGAGGGATTGCCACACACACAGCTGGGGAACAGCTGACGTTACTGAACCCCAATAACAGAGGAGGGACTGTTGGGACTGTGCGGACAGCACTTCTGGACGGCAACTAGCGGTGTTGGAGCCCAGGGACAGGAGGAGGAGGAGGTGGAGGAGATAGGAGGGATTGCCACACACACAGCTGGGGAACAGCTGACGTTACTGAACCCCAATAACAGAGGAGCGACTGTTGACTGTGCGGACAGCACTACCAGGCAACATCTAGCGGTGTTGGAGCCCAGGGACAGCAGGAGAAGCAGAGGAACACAATGTAGGCCGAAGCCTGATTGGAGAAAGTCAAAAGGGAACCTTTAACCCCCCCCCCAAGGCGTTTGTAGCTGAAAGAGCCAGCTTGTGCAGCACAAAAGATGCAAAAGGAAAAGGTGGCTCTTTTTATTATGCTCCTTGCAAACACAGAACTAAACACTTATAAAATGTGTCCCCTGAAACCGTGAGACCGTCCCGGAGGTCGGACTTTCCTTCGTAGTATGACGCAGCACAGCCGTCATTCTCACCCCCCCCCCCCGGCGCCGTGCCCCGGCTCCTCAGCGTTGTTTGATTCCATCCCGGAGCCTGCGCTGTTATGTTATCCCTCGGCCAGGCACACTTAGCGCTGCCCATCTTCTGACATCATTTGGTGTCAGGCTGGCTGCGCCTGTGCGGCCGCGCTGGCCGAGAGCCCGCCTATCAGTGTCATCTAATGTAATCCCACCGCGGGCCTGGGATCCGTGGCCATGCGCAGTGCATATCCTCGCCTCTCACTCCCCTCCCTACGGCTTCTTCAGACTGTGCGGCGTCACGGCCGTGGCATGCTATTAGGGATCAGCTGACGGCGCACAGTCTGAAGAAGGCGTAGGGAGATGAGTGAGAGGCGGAGGTTCAGATATGCACTGCGCATGTCCATGGATCTCAGGCCCCCAGTGGGATTAAATCAGAAGACAATGCGAGGCGGGCTCTCGGCCAGCGCGGCCGCACAGGCGCAGCCAGCCTGACACCAAATGATGTCAGAAGATGGGCAGCTGTCATGATCTCCATGGCCAGAGAACTAGCATAAGCCTCAATAGGAACAAGCTCTTGGAAGATGTAACTGTACTGACCATGAACTAAACCTACCGCATCATCTAGAAGTAGCCAGGTAGCATGTCCTACTTTTTATCCCTATATGCCCAGCGCCGGCCGGAGAACTAAATAATGCTAGCAGAGGGAAATATAAGACCTGACTCACCTCTAGAGAAATGCCCAAAAAGGAGACAGAGGCCCCCCACATATATTGGCGGTGATATGAGATGAAACAACAAACGCAGCAGGAAAATAGTTTTAGCAAATTTGAGGTCCGCTTTCTAGATAGCAGAAGACAGAAAGCATACTTTCATGGTCAGTAGAAAACCCTAACAAAACACATCCAGAAATTACTTTAGGACTCTGGCATTAACTCATAATACCAGAGTGGCAATTCCTGATCAACAAGAGCTTTCCAGACACAGTAACGAAACTGCAGCTGTGAACTGGAACCAAAATACAAAAACAAAACATGGACGAATGTCCAACTTATCTAGTAGATGTCTGGGAGCAGGAACAAGCACAGAGAGGCTTCTGATAACATTGTTGACCGGCAAGCATCTAACAGAGAAGCCAGGTTATATAGCGACACCCAGATCTAATCAGAACAGGTGAACAGGGAAGATGATGTCACAAGTTCAATTCCACCAGTAGCCACCGGGGGAGCCCAGAATCCAAATTCACAACAGTACCCCCCCCTCAAGGAGGGGGCACCGAACCCTCACCAGAACCACCAGGGCGATCAGGATGGGCCCTATGAAAGGCACGAACCAGATCAGAGGCATGAACATCAGATGCAGTGACCCAAGAATTATCCTCCTGGCCGTATCCCTTCCACTTGACCAGATACTGGAGTCTCCGTCTGGAAACACGGGAGTCTAGGATTTTTTCCACAACGTACTCCAACTCACCCTCAACCAACACCGGAGCAGGAGGCTCAACGGAAGGCACAACCGGTGCCTCATACCTGCGCAATAACGACCGATGAAAAACGTTATGAATAGAAAAGGATGCAGGGAGGTCCAAACGGAAGGAAACAGGGTTAAGAATCTCCAATATTTTATACGGACCGATGAACCGAGGCTTAAACTTAGGAGATGAGACCCTCATAGGGACAAAACGAGAAGACAACCACACCAAATCTCCAACACAAAGCCGAGGACCAACACGACGGTGACGGTTGGCAAAAAGCTGAGTCTTCTCCTGGGACAACTTTAAATTGTCCATCACCTGCCCCCAGATATGATGCAATCTCTCCACCACCGCATCCACTCCAGGACAATCCGAGGATTCCATCTGACCGGAGGAAAATCGAGGGTGGAACCCCGAATTACAGAAAAACGGGGACACCAAAGTGGCAGAGCTGGCCCGATTATTGAGGGCGAACTCCGCCAATGGCAAAAAAGCAACCCAATCATCCTGGTCAGCAGACACAAAACACCTCAGATATGTCTCCAGGGTCTGATTAGTCCGCTCGGTCTGGCCATTAGTCTGAGGGTGAAAAGCAGACGAAAAAGACAAATCTATGCCCATCCTAGCACAGAATGCCCGCCAAAATCTAGACACAAATTGGGTTCCTCTGTCAGAAACGATATTCTCAGGAATACCATGCAAACGAACAACATTTTGAAAAAACAGGGGCACCAACTCGGAAGAAGAAGGCAATTTGGGCAGGGGAACCAAATGGACCATCTTAGAAAAACGGTCACACACCACCCAGATGACAGACATCTTCTGAGAAACAGGCAGATCTGAAATAAAATCCATCGAGATGTGTGTCCAAGGCCTCTTAGGAATAGGCAAGGGCAACAATAATCCACTAGCCCGAGAACAACAAGGCTTGGCCCGAGCACAAACGTCACAAGACTGCACAAAGCCTCGCACATCTCGTGACAGGGAAGGCCACCAGAAGGATCTTGCCACCAAATCCCTGGTACCAAAAATTCCAGGATGACCTGCCAATGCAGAAGAATGTACCTCAGAGATGACTCTACTGGTCCAATCATCAGGAACAAACAACCTATCAGGCGGACAACGATCCGGTCTATCCGCCTGAAACTCCTGCAAGGCCCGCCGCAGGTCTGGAGAAACGGCTGACAAGATAACTCCCTCCTTAAGAATACCTGTGGGGTCAGAGTTGCCGGGTGAATCAGGCTCAAAACTCCTAGAAAGGGCATCCGCCTTAACATTCTTAGAACCCGGTAGGTACGATACCACAAAATTAAACCGAGAGAAAAATAATGACCAGCGCGCCTGTCTAGGATTCAGGCGCCTGGCGGTCTCAAGATAAATCAAATTTTTGTGGTCAGTCAATACCACCACCTGATGTCTGGCCCCCTCAAGCCAATGGCGCCACTCCTCAAACGCCCACTTCATGGCCAAAAGCTCCCGATTCCCAACATCATAATTCCGCTCAGCGGGCGAAAATTTACGGGAAAAGAAGGCACAAGGCCTCATCACGGCGCAGTCAGAACTTTTCTGCGACAACACTGCCCCAGCCCCGATCTCAGAAGCGTCGACCTCAACCTGAAAAGGTAGAGCAACATCAGGCTGACGCAACACAGGGGCAGAGGAAAAACGGCGCTTAAGCTCCTGAAAGGCCTCCACAGCATCAGGGGACCAATTAGCAACATCAGCACCCTGTCTAGTCAAATCGGTCAATGGCTTAACGACATCCGAAAAACCAGAAATAAATCGACGATAAAAGTTGGCAAAGCCCAAAAATTTCTGAAGACTTTTAAGAGAAGAGGGCTGCGTCCAATCACAAATAGCTTGAACCTTGACAGGATCCATCTCAATGGAAGAGGGAGAAAAAATATATCCCAAAAAGGAAATTCTCTGAACCCCAAAAACGCACTTAGAACCCTTGACACACAGAGAATTAGACCGCAAAACCTGAAAAACCCTCTTAACTTGCTGGACATGAGAGTCCCAATCATCCGAAAAAATCAGAATATCATCCAGATACACTATCATAAATTTATCCAAAAAATCGCGGAAAATATCATGCATAAAGGACTGGAAGACTGAAGGGGCATTAGAAAGACCAAAAGGCATCACCAAATACTCAAAGTGGCCCTCGGGCGTATTAAATGCGGTTTTCCACTCATCCCCCTGCCTGATCCGCACCAAATTATACGCCCCACGGAGATCAATCTTAGAGAACCACTTGGCCCCCTTTATGCGAGCAAACAAATCAGTCAGCAACGGCAATGGGTATTGATATTTAACCGTGATTTTATTCAAAAGCCGATAATCAATACATGGTCTCAAAGAGCCGTCTTTTTTTGACACAAAGAAAAAACCGGCTCCTAAGGGAGATGACGATGGACGAATATGTCCCTTTTCCAAGGACTCCTTTATATATTCTCGCATAGCAGTATGTTCAGGCACAGACAGATTAAATAAATGACCCTTTGGGTATTTACTACCCGGAATTAAATCTATAGCACAATCGCACTCACGGTGCGGAGGTAGCGAACCCAGCTTGGGTTCTTCAAAGACGTCACGATAATCAGACAGGAACTCAGGGATTTCAGAGGGAATAGATGATGAAATGGACACCAAAGGTACGTCCCCATGAGTCCCCTTACATCCCCAGCTCAACACAGACATAGCTCTCCAGTCAAGGACTGGGTTGTGAGACTGCAGCCATGGCAATCCTAGCACCAAATCATCATGTAGATTATACAGCACCAGAAAACGAATAGTCTCCTGGTGATCCGGATTAATACACATAGTCACTTGTGTCCAGTATTGTGGTTTATTATTAGCCAATGGGGTGGAGTCAATCCCCTTCAGAGGAATAAGAGTCTCCAAAGGCTCTAAATCATACCCACAACGATTGGCAAAGGACCAATCCATAAGACTCAAAGCGGCGCCAGAGTCGATATAGGCGTCCGTAGTAACAGATGACAAAGAGCAAATCAGGGTCACAGACAAAATAAATTTAGACTGTAAAGTGCCAATGGGAACGGATTTATCAAGCTTTTTAGTACGCTTAGAGCATGCTGATATAACATGAGTAGAATCCCCACAATAGAAACACAACCCATTTTTCCGTCTAAAATTCTGCCGCTCGCTTCTGGACAGAATTCTATCACACTGCATGTTTTCTGGCGTCTTCTCAGTGGACACCGCCAGATGGTGCACTGGTTTGCGCTCCCGCAGACGCCTATCGATCTGAATGGCCATTGTCATGGACTCATTCAGACTTGCAGGCACAGGGAACCCCACCATAACATCCTTAATGGCATCAGAAAGACCCTCTCTGAAAGTAGCCGCCAAGGCACACTCATTCCACTGAGTAAGCACAGACCATTTACGGAATCTTTGGCAGTAAATTTCAGCTTCATCTTGCCCCTGCGATAGGGACATCAAAGTTTTTTCTGCCTGAAGTTCCAAATGAGGTTCCTCATAAAGCAAGCCCAAGGCCAGAAAAAACGCATCCACATTGCGCAACGCAGGATCCCCTGGTGCCAATGCAAAAGCCCAATCTTGAGGGTCGCCGCGGAGCAAGGAAATCACAATCCCAACCTGCTGTGCAGGGTCTCCAGCAGAACGAGATTTCAGGGACAAAAATAACTTACAATTATTTCTAAAATTCTGAAAGCTAGATCTATTCCCTGAGAAGAATTCCGGCAAAGGAATTCTCGGCTCTGATACCGGAACATGAACAACAAAATCTTGCAAACTTTGTACTTTCGTGGCGAGATTATTCAAACCTGCAGTTACACTCTGTAGATCCATTATAGACAGGTGAACATAGAGCCATTCAAAGATTAGAAGGAGAGAGAAAAAAAAGAAAGACTGCAGCATAGACAGACTGGCAAGTGATCCAATTAAGAGTACAGAGAAAAAAAAAAAAAAAAAACTCTCAGCAGACTTCTTATTTCTCTCCTTTCTCAGCCAAGGATTTTAACCCTTTAGTGGGCCGGTCAAACTGTCATGATCTCCATGGCCAGAGAACTAGCATAAGCCTCAATAGGAACAAGCTCTTGGAAGATGTAACTGTACTGACCATGAACTAAACCTACCGCATCATCTAGAAGTAGCCAGGTAGCATGTCCTACTTTTTATCCCTATATGCCCAGCGCCGGCCGGAGAACTAAATAATGCTAGCAGAGGGAAATATAAGACCTGACTCACCTCTAGAGAAATGCCCAAAAAGGAGACAGAGGCCCCCCACATATATTGGCGGTGATATGAGATGAAACAACAAACGCAGCAGGAAAATAGTTTTAGCAAATTTGAGGTCCGCTTTCTAGATAGCAGAAGACAGAAAGCATACTTTCATGGTCAGTAGAAAACCCTAACAAAACACATCCAGAAATTACTTTAGGACTCTGGCATTAACTCATAATACCAGAGTGGCAATTCCTGATCAACAAGAGCTTTCCAGACACAGTAACGAAACTGCAGCTGTGAACTGGAACCAAAATACAAAAACAAAACATGGACGAATGTCCAACTTATCTAGTAGATGTCTGGGAGCAGGAACAAGCACAGAGAGGCTTCTGATAACATTGTTGACCGGCAAGCATCTAACAGAGAAGCCAGGTTATATAGCGACACCCAGATCTAATCAGAACAGGTGAACAGGGAAGATGATGTCACAAGTTCAATTCCACCAGTAGCCACCGGGGGAGCCCAGAATCCAAATTCACAACAGGCAGCGCTAAGTGTGCCTGGCCAAGGGATAACATAACAGCGCAGGCTCCGGGACGGAATCAAACAACGCTGAGGAGCCGGGGCACGGTGCCAAGGGGGTAGGAATGACAGCTGTGCTGCGTCATATTATGAAGGAAAGTCCCACCTCCGGGACGGTTTTACGGTATAAGTGGACACATTTTATAAGTGTTAAGTTCTGCGTGTGCAAGGAGCTAAACAAAAATAGCTACCTTTTCCTTGTGCAGCATTACTGCTGCACAAGGTGGCTCTTTCAGTAACAAACGCCTTGGGGGGGGGGGACAGGTTCCCTTACATTTCAGTTGTTGTGTCAGCGTGGCGGTCGCAGGACACATTGCCGGCTACACAGCTGGGGATCAGCTGACGTTACTGAAACCCAATAACACTGGGTCGTATGTTTTGACTGTGCAGACGGCACTTCAGAGCCTCAACTGGCGGTGTTGGAGCCCAGGAATTTAAGTTCAGGTGGTAGAAAGATGAACACAACAGGAGACCTGGATAACGTAGACAGTCACCTAATTATTTAATCAGGAAGAGGAGTGGCAAATTCCTGCGAGATCCAGGCCTTGTTCATTTTCAGGAAAGTAAGCCGGTCAACGTTATCGGAGGATAGTCGCATGCGACGGTCAGTTATTACACCACCTGCAGCAATAAAGACGCGTTCCGATAATACACTAGCCGCAGGGCAAGCCAGCACCTCCAATGCATACTGGCTTAGCTCTGGCCATGTATCCAGCTTTGAGACCCAAAACTTGAAAGGTGAAGAGCCGTCTGGGAGTACAGCAAGAGGGCAAGACATGTAGTCTGTCACCATCTGACGGAACCGTTGCCTCCTGCTGACTGGAGCCGTCTGTGATGGTGTAGACTTTTGTGGCGGGCACAGAAAACTGTGCCACAGTTGGGCCATACTGGTCTTGCCTTGGGCAGAGGCACTGCTTCTGCTCCCTCTTTGTGCAGAGCCTCCACCACTGCCTGGACGCACTGAGCTGCTTTGTAATGCACTAGCAGCACTTCTCTCAGTTGGACTGGAGAAGATGATGGAATTCACCAGTGTGTCTTGGTACTCCCGCATTTTTCGCTCCCGGTTCAACGGTGTGATGAGGCTTTCTACGTTGTCCCGGTAGCGAGGATCGAGGAGGGTGAACACCCAATAATCAGACATGTTGAGAATGTGGGCGATGCGGCGGTCGTTTCTCAGGCACTGCAGCATGTAATCCACCATGTGCTGCAGACTGCCAACTGCCCAAGAAATGCTGTCCCCTGCTGGAGGCGTGATCTCTGCCCGCTCGTCATCACCCCACCCTCGCTGTACACACTGACTACTGGACAATTGTGTAACTCCCTCCTCTGGACGGATATCTTCCTCCTCCATTAACTCCTCCTCATCCTCCTCACAAACTGTCCCCTGCCTACACGTTTGTGAGGAACCACGTGGCGCTGACTGTCCAGAAGATGATGGAAATGGTGAATCCTCATCCTCCACCTCTTCCACAACATCATCCCTTAGCGCTTGCAGTGATTTTTCAAGCAGGCAGATAAGGGGGACAGTCATGCTGACTAGTGCATCATCTGCACTCGCCATCCGCGTGGAATAATCGAAGGGACGCAAAACCTGGCAGACGTCACTCATAGTGGCCCACTCTGTGGTTGTGAAGTCTGAACGGCGCTGAGTGCGACTTCTTTGCGCCTGATGCAGCTGGTACTCCATTACAGCTTGCTGCTGCTCACACAACCGCTCCAACATATGTAACGTGGAATTCCACCTGGTAGGTAGGTCACATATGATGCGATGTTCCTGCAGGCGGTGTCGGTGCTGCAGAGCCGCAATGCGCGCTTTTGCCGTGCTGGAACGCCGCAAGTGAGCACACTCTAGGCGGACCTTGTGCAGCAGTGCATCAAGATCCGGATAGTCCCTCAAAAAACTCTGCACGACCAAATTGAGCACATGTGCCAGACATGGGATGTGAGTGAGGTTGCCGAGGCCCAGAGCTGCCACCAGATTTCGGCCATTATCACACACTACCATGCCTGGCTGGAGATTCGCTGGCACAAACCACACATCGCTCTCCTGCTTGATGGCATTCCAGAGCTCCTGCGCTGTGTGGCTTCGATTCCCCAAAGAAATTAATTTCAAGACGGCCTGTTGACGTTTGGCCACGGCTGTGCTCATGTCGGTCGTAACAGGTAAACGTTCATCACGGGTCCATGTGGAGGTGGACTGTGACGGCTACTGCAGCAATGATTCTGAAGAACTGGTGTAAGAGGAGGAGTCAATGCGTACAGAATGGATTCCTGCAATCCTTGGAGTGGGCAGGACACGTCCTGCGCCACTCGCACTATCTGTACCCGGCTCAACGACATTAACCCAATGGGCAGTGAGGGAAAGGTATCGCCCCTGTCCATGTTGACTGGTCCATGCATCGGTGGTGAGGTGGACCTTGCTACTGACGGCATTCAGTAGCGCGTGTTTTATGTGTCCCTCCACATGCTTGTGCAGGGCAGGGACGGCTTGCCTGCTGAAGTAAAAGCGGCTGGGCACATTGTACTGTGGGACTGCCAATGACATCAAGTCACGGAAGCTGTCAGTCTCCACCAGCCTGAATGACAGCATTTCCAGTGACAGAAGTTTGGCAATGCCTGCAGTCAGAGCCTGTGCTCATGGGTGGTTTGACGAGAAAGGCCGCCTTTTCTCCCATGCCTGTACTACCGATGGCTGTACACTGGGCTGGGAGTGTGTGGATGACTGGGAAAGTGGTGCTGCGGGTGGAATTACAGCGGGTCTCTGGACAACAGGGCCAGAGGTACTTCCACGGCGATCCTGGGAGGAAGCCGAACCAGCTGCGTGTGAGCTGGAGGAAGAGGCAACACGAGCTGAAGAGGTGGTAGCTGCCACTGTTGGTTGGCCTAGCTCTTCAGTGTGTCTTTCTAACTCCGCCGCGTGCCTGGTGCGCACATGTTTCCACATGTTGGAGGTATTGAGGTTGCTGACATTTTGACCTCTTTTGACTTTGTGATGACACACCTTGCATTTGACATAGCAAATGTCATCTGCAACTGTGTCAAAAAAGGACCAGGCACTGCAAGTCTTGGGAGCGCCCTTTTTGGCTTTTGGAAGAGACATGCTCCTAACGGGTGCCAAAGCGGAGGCTGCAGGATCCGCAGTCTTCCCCCTCCCTCTCCCTCTTTGGGCCGTACGGGGAATCTCTTCCTCAGAGCTGCTCCCACCACCTTCCTGTCCCTCACGCCAAGATGGGTCAAGGACCTCATCATCTACACTACCCTCTGCCCCCAACTGCTCCTCCTGGGTAGTCTCAGCAGCAGAGCACGCACCAGAAAGTGGCACCTGAGTGTCATCAGCGGATGCGTCCTGCGATGTGGTGACCGGAGGCACTGGCCCACCCGCCTCTTCAGAGGAAGAGAGAAAAAGCGGTTGGGCATCACTGCACCCTGCCTCTTCTTCCATTTCTCCAATGCTGCTTGGCTGGCCCCCTGTTTCCAAGCCAAGAGATTCAGAGAACAGAAGTAGAGACGGCTCCTGTCCCGGGATCTCTGTCTGCCTGGGCAATTTGGCAGGTGGTGAAGAGACAGATGGCTGCTCTCCAGTGCTCTGTGTCTGAGAGGATGTGGCACTAATTGAAGTTGATGCATTAGCTGCCATCCATCTGACAACGGCTTCAATTTGTTCTTCACGCAGCAGCGGTGTACGGCGCTCTGCGACAAAGCTGCGCATGAAGGACTGTTCCCTGGTGAAAGTGGGTGCTGATGAGTCACCGGTGCCCGCAGCAGGCACAAAATCCCCACGTCCTCTCCCTGCTCCGCGCCCACGCCCACGTGCCTTACTCACTGCCTTCTTCATCTTGGTTGACTGATAAAGATAAGCAGAAAAGTACTAACGGCTTTGTGTGCTTATTCCTGAACAACTCCTAAGAGGTATAAGAAACACTAATTTTCTAAAGTGTGGACTAGACTTTTATATGAGCTAATGTGGCCTACACAAATGTAAAGTGGTGTCACTGGTGTGTTTGGTGAACTTTATTATTTATTTATTTTTTGGGGGCTGAACTGACAACAGAGAGAGCTGCAGTCACATGGAGACCGTGCAGACAGCCGTAAACGGCGCTGCAAGGCCCAAAAACCCTCCTCTACGTTATCCTATGTAGTGTTTTTCCACAAGTTAGCTGGAGACAGGTGGAAAGACACTAATAGGAATTTTTTGAAAAAATGTGCAGCAGCCTGCACTACTTAAAACAAAAGGAAAATTGATTTTACGGTATGACGCAGTGACGAACCCTGAGCTGGAGACAACCAGGCTATGGCTGCTCACAGACTACAGGGTGAGCTGCAGTCACACGGAGACCTTGCAGACAGCCGTAAACGGCGCTGCAAGGCCCAAAAACCCTCCTCTACGTTATCCTATGTAGTGTTTTTCCACAAGTTAGCTGGAGACGGGTGGAAAGACACTAATAGGAATTTTTTTTAAAAATGTGCAGCAGCCTGCACTACTTAAAACAAAAGGAAAATTGATTTTACGGTATGACGCAGTGAAGAACCCTGAGCTGGAGACAACCAGGCTATGGCTGCTCACAGACTACAAGGCGAGCTGCAGTCACACGGAGACCGTGCAGACAGCCGTAAACGGCGCTGCAAGGCCCAAATACCCTCCTCTACGTTATCCTATGTAGTGTTTTTCCACAAGTTAGCTGGAGACAGGTGGAAAGACACTAATAGGAATTTTTTGAAAAAATGTGCAGCAGCTTGCACTACTTAAAACAAAAGGAAAATTGATTTTACGGTATGACGCAGTGAAGAACCCTGAGCTGGAGACAACCAGGCTATGGCTGCTCACAGACTACAGGGCGAGCTGCAGTCACACGGAGACCGTGCAGACAGCCGTAAACGGCGCTGCAAGGCCCAAAAACCCTCCTCTACGTTATCCTATGTAGTGTTTTTCCACAAGTTAGCTGGAGACGGGTGGAAAGACACTAATAGGAATTTTTTGAAAAAATGTGCAGCAGCCTGCACTACTTAAAACAAAAGGAAAATTGATTTTACGGTATGACGCAGTGAAGAACCCTGAGCTGGAGACAACCAGGCTATGGCTGCTCACAGACTACCGGGCGAGCTGCAGTCACACGGAGACCGTGCAGACAGCCGTAAACGGCGCTGCGAGGCCAAAAAACCCTCCTCTACGTTATCCTATGTAGTGTTTTTCCACAAGTTAGCTGGAGACGGGCGGAAAGACACTAATAGGAATTTTTTAAAAAAATGTGCAGCAGCCTGCACTACTTAAAACAAAAGGAAAATTGATTTTACGGTATGACGCAGTGAAGAACCCTGAGCTGGAGACAACCAGGCTATGGCTGCTCACAGACTACAGGGCGAGCTGCAGTCACAAGGAGACCGTGCAGACAGCCGTAAACGGCGCTGCAAGGCCCAAAAACCCTCCTCTACGTTATCCTATGTAGTGTTTTTCCACAAGTTAGCTGGAGACGGGTGGAAAGACACTAATAGGAATTTTTTGAAAAAATGAGCAGCAGACTACACTACTTGAAAAAAAAAAAAAAAATAGAACAGTATGAGGCAATGAACCACCCTCCCTGAACTGAATACAACCAGCTATGGATGGCCTATGGCTGCACTCAGACTAGAGAGTGGGCTGCACTCACACACACACACACACACAGACCTTGCAGATCGCTGTGAAAACAGCGCTACAAGGCAAAAGCAAGGTGATTAGTAGGTGAACACAGCGGTTGCTAAATTAGCCTTTGAAAAGCACAAAGAAGCAAATCGCTATCTCTAAACTGGCCCTCAGTCAGCAAACAGCGTCCTGTCACTAACTGAATTCACAGCAGAGTGAGCGCAAAATGGCGCCAGCGACTTTTAAACTGCATCATGACATCATTTCAGCAGCCAATCACAGCCTTGCCAGTAGTTTCAGGCCCTCCATGCTGAACAGGATGTGCCCACACTTGGAATCATTCTCATTGCCTGATTTCGTACAAATTTGTGCAGTTTGAATCCTGGGAACTTCCGATTCCGGTATCCGATACGCGGCAAGTATTGGATCTTGGTATCGGAATTCCGATACCGCTAAGTATCGGCCGATACCCGATACTTGCGGTATCGGAATGCTCAACACTAGTTATGTCGCGTTTGGGGAACTTCTGATGTACCTAAACAGTGGAACTCCCCAATTTTAACTCTAGCCCTAACCCCAACACACCCCTAACTTTAATCTTAACCATAACTCTAACCACATCCCTAACCCTAACACACCCCTCCCCCTCCTTTTTTTTTTCTCTATACTATGTTGTGCATAAATATGTGATTCTTCAGAATTTGTTTTAGTCTTTGCCTGATGAGACGTATGTAGTCTCGAAAGCTTGCAATTTGTTACCATCTTTTCAGTTAGCCAATAAAAGGTATCAAACACTGAGGACTCTCAATTCTAAATATTTTTACACCCCTAACCCTAATCCCAAACCTAACCATAACCCTAACCACAAACTTAAGCCTAACACACCCCTAACCCTAATCCCAACTCTAAAAGTAATCCCAACCATAACCATAACCCTAAGGTTAGCCCAACCCTAAATTTAACCCAACCCAAAATTTAGCCCAACCCTAACCCTAGCCACAACCCTACCCCTAATCTTATCTTTAGGCCAACTCTAACTTTAGGCCAACTCTAACCCTAATGGACAAATGGAAATAAATACATTTTTTATTTTATTATTTTTCCCTAACTAAGGATGTGATAAAGGGGGCGGTTTATTTACTATTTTTTTAATTTTGATCACTGTGATAGGGTCTATCACAGTGATCAAAATGAACCAATAGGAACATTTTCCTATTGGTGCCAGCCGGCAGATCTCGGTGGGCGCACTGAGCATGCACCCACCACTTTCTCCAGGAAGAAGACACCAGCAGCCCGGGGACTTCATGGGGGGGATGCAGGGACACTGGAGGTGAGGTACCAGGGGGGCTTGGTGGACTCCATTTCTCTCTCCTCTGATCAGAGGACAGAGAAATTAAATGGGAAATCTGACTTTTTTTTTTTTTGCTGTCACCGTTATTCCGTTAATAACAGTGATCACAACACTATGGTTGGTAAAAAACCACCCAAATCATGTTCTATGGGGTCTCAGCTACCTGGTGTACCAGAGAAAATCCAACTCTCATCAGTGGTCATTAAGTGGTTAATTTTCTACATCTTATGTTTATTATGTTCTGGGGTCTGGCGAGAACCTCGAGTATAATAAGGTACATTCAATATGAGGAGATTAACTATACTGAAAAAATTGATTTTCCAGGAAAATCTGCATGAATTTGAATCTTGCCTAATCAGCTTATTTCCATTCTCTTTTGTCATTGTTACCAATACATATTTAGAAAATAGTAAAGCAATATGAACATTTTTTGATTGTTTTCACAACCTATATTTTACATGTTCGCTTAAAATAACATATGTGTGAGAAGGTTAGTTTTTACTATCCCTGTGGTTTTCTGTAGCTGTCCGTGTGTACATTTGTATGATTTGTGTGTACTGTCCATGTGCCACCCATGTGACATGTACCAGAATAAAGTGTATTAAAAAAATAACAGATTTTTATGTGCTAAAGATGTGCAAAGTGTAGCTTATTGTATAGCTTCTAATAACCTAAAAAGTAAATAAATGAGAAAAACTACATGTGACCCCCTCCCCTATTTTTGTTGATTATCAGGCTGGGAAGGTCCCTGGTTATTGGGCCCTCCCCAGCCTAAAAATACCAGCCAGCAGCCACCACAGAAGTGCAGCATTGCATGAGATGCTCCAACTCTGACGCATCGACCTGGCTCTTCCCAATGCCCTGGTGCTTTGGCAATTGAAGCAGTGGTAGTTTGATGTCAGTTGTGGATTGTCCAAAAACACAACTGACATCAAGCTCTGGGGGTAGTAATGGAGAGGTGTCTATCAGACACACTCTTTACTAACCCAAGTAAAAAAAAAGTAATAACACAAAAAAACTTTATTAAAATAAACACTCCCCGACACTTTCTGTCATTCACCACTTTAATATAAAGGAATAAAAATCCCACGCAGGTCTGATGTGGTCCACCGAACCCGATTTAGAAATCCTTTAGAGCCTCGTTTTTACGCTCCACAGGCTCCAAGTGCCAACAGCCACTTCTGGGTGTTGTGTAGCACTGGGTGAGACCTGGCGACTCTGAAAAGTGGTGACGTTGTTAACGTTATCGCTCTTCAGATGTTCTGGGTCAAACTGCTGGTATGTGTCACACAGATGGCACATTGATGGAACATGGATGGCCAACAGAAAACCACATGGGTTGTAAAAGCAGATCGTCTCACAAGTATGTTTTTGCAAGTAGACATGTGAATGGGGCCATAGAGGTAGTGCAGACCAATGACTCGCCAACTATCAAGTGCTCCCTACTGTTTATTAGATCATTTGTAAGGGCCTAAATTCAATCCTGTTCATGTCGTATACATTCTTATGAGTTGGCCAATGACTAGTAACAGAACTTTGGGATAGTCATAAATAAGATGGCCAATACATATCACCTTGTTAGCAGTTAGATAACAAGGAGTCCAAAAGCAGCTTTTGCACAGAGGCCCTGCGCTGCTCGTATCCTTCCCTTCTTTCATTATAAATTAATTTTAATGATTGTGGATCCCTTTAACTATAAGGGCAATTGCATTTATATGTCTTAAAACTTTACTCAATTCATTGAGTGCAATATTTATTAATATATTGGAGCTTTAATACGTATACAAGATGGTTCTGTAAACTGCCAAAAGTTATATTTGTAAAAAATAAAATACATATAACAAAGAACAACCTGAAAAGTCAAAGCAGACTGTACTGTGGGAGTAGATTAATGCTACCAACATAATCCTGAGATATCACAATAAATCAGTTGGGTTAGCAGCTAGATTGGACAATAAGACAAGGATTTCCTGGCTCGATATATCTTATTTCAGATCTAAGACAGCAAAAATAAGCATCAGGCTACAAAAATGCAGCAAAGCAGATTGAGGGACATGCAAAAGGATAAAATATTTGTAATTAATGCAAATCTTCATATCTTTCAGGTACAGGGTTTTTCAGTAGGAATGTCCTATGAATGATCTGTTAAGATTTGCCAAAAATTTGCAATTTAGGCAGTTTGTAGATGAACCCAGCTGTATCGTGTGGCAACACACTAAAAAAGGGCAATATATAAAGCAGTACACTATGTTTACCCCTTGTAAAATAATAACCCTTACACGCCCTCCGATATCGGTGCCGGCTACTGCTCTCTCATTTCCTATAGATTTATCTGATTTGCTAAAGGAAGGGAGAGTAAAGCCAGTGCTGATTGGTCACAGTGATCCCATGACATAATGTCACAAGAGCCATGAAAGAGCCGATGCCGACACTGCTGGAATGACGCCGGCACCAGAGGTGAGTATAGGTGTTATTATTTTACAAGGGGGAAACATAAAGATGAGAAGGGTTTGTCTGAGTAGTGGATATTCCCTTTAATTCTTAATTTCTTAAGTAAGCCAGTGCAAATAATTAGTGATGAGTGAGTGTACTCGTTGCTCGGGTTTTCCCGAGCATGCTCGGGTGGTCTCCGAGTATTTATGACTGCTCGGAGATTAAGTTTTTATCGCCTCAGCAGCATGATTTAATAATAATAATAATAATAATAATTTTATTTATATAGCGCCAACATATTCCGCAGCGCTTTACAACTTATAGAGGGGACTTATACAGACAATAGACATTACAGCATAACAGAAATCACAGTTCAAAACAGATACCAGTAGGAATGAGGGCCCTGCTCGCAAGCTTACAATCTATGAGGAAAAGGGGAGACACGAGAGGTGGATGGTAACAATTGCTTTAGTTATTTGGACCAGCCATAGTGTAAGGCTCGGGTGTTCATGTAAAGCTGCATGAACCAGTTAACAGCCTAAGTGTGTAGCAGTACAGACACAGAGGCTATTAACTGCATAAAGTGTATGAGAACATGATGGAGGAACGTGATTATGTTGTTGTTTTTTTATTAATAGGCCACACAGGGATAATTAGGTTAATGCGTTGAGGCGGTAGGCCAATCTGAACAAATGAGTTTTTAGGGCACGCTTAAAACTGTGGGGATTGGGGATTAATTGTATTAACCTAGGTAGTGCATTCCAAAGAATCGGCGCCGCACGTGTAAAGTCTTGGAGAAGGGAGTGGGAGGTTCTGATTATTGAGGATGCTAACCTGAGGTCATTAGCAGAGCGGAGGGCACGGGTAGGTTGGTAGACTGAGACCAGAGAGGAGATGTAGGGTGGTGCTGAGCCATGGAGTGCTTTGTGGATGAGGGTAGTAGTTTTGTACTGGATTCTGGATTGGATGGGTAGCCAGTGTAATGACTGGCACAAGGTAGAGGCATCGGTGTAACGGTTGGCGAGGAATATGATCCTGGCAGCAGCATTCAGGACAGATTGGAGCGGGGAGAGTCTGGTAAAAGGTAGGCCAATTAGTAGAGAGTTACAATAGTCCAGAGAATGAATAAGTGAGACAGTAAGAGTTTTTGCAGAGTCGAAAGTAAGAAAAGGGCGAATTCTGGAAATGTTTTTGAGATGCAGATAAGAAGAGTGAGCCAGTGATCGGATGTGGGGGGTGAATGAAAGCTTTACAGCTATTAGCCAGCATGATTATATGTGGAGATTCCCTAGCAACCAGACAACCCCCACATGTACTCAGCCTGGCTAGTAGCTGTAAATCATGCAGCTTCCGTGATGAAAACTAAATCTCCGGACACTAACAAATACTCGGAGGTCACCAGAGCGTGCTCGGGAAAACCCAAGCAACGAGTACACTCCGCTCATCACTACAAATAATCCATGTTTTAAAAAAGGCATAACAACACAAAATTAAATAAATAAAAGACCTAGCAAAACACAATGATAAATGTTGGGGTTAAAAATACCCCTTAACTCATCATATAAGGAGGCGAATCTGCTATTATAGAAAGTACTTTTCACAGCATGTAAAATTCTGTATCAAGTGCAAAGACAATCTGCAATTACATACATACATAATAAAGTATACCACTAAATAATATAACAAGAAATGAAGAAATACATTATTCTAAGCATTACCAAAATGAATTCTACAAAAAAAGCCAAGGAGGGCGGCCAAAGGAGAAAAAGAGGGGGTATGTGGTGACCCACAAGTATCGTCACAAATGTGACTTCCTCAGAAATCATCCTAGCTGGATAAGGGAACAGTTTAAAGAGGTTGTCCACTACTTTATCATTGAAGGCTTACCCTTAGGCTAGGTAATCAATGTTCGATCGAAGGGGGTGCAACACCCGGTACCACCACTGATCAGCTGCTCTGTGTCAATGGCAGCCAGAATTGGCCAGTTATGAAGCTGCACAGCACAGCTCTGTTTACTATATAGTGGTCTCTGCCGAGTAATGAACATCCGCTACCTGTTCAAATCAATAGGGGGCATATGTACAGTACATGGCAGTGGTCAGTGTACATTAGATGGATTTGCGCTGTGCAGCTTCATAACTGATCAGTTACGACCAATACCAAGAACAGCTGATCGGTGGGGGTCCCTGTGTGGCACCCCCAATGATAGTGGACAACATATCTAAGTTGTCCAGCTATTACACATATAAATCTTAGGAAACATGAATCATTTAGATTTTACACATTGTAACCTGTGAGCCATTTTACACTATGCTCACATCACATGTTATCCACTTGTCAGTTCCTCTGTTAGGGCTTACATTATAATACGTCTGAATTCTTGAAAGCTAAGATTCGGATATTTGCGTTGCAGGGACCAATGATTTTAATAATGCAAATGAAATCACCTTGTGCTCTGTTGGATATAATTTTCAGCCGTATATACGCCTATTTGAGGCAGGCACTAAATTGTGGTTTACTTGTTTTGGCGCTCTCGTCAAATAGGCAATGTGGAAATTGATGTCCAATAGAGAACAAGGTGACTCCATCTACATCATTAAACTCAATGGTCCCATCACCACTAACATCCACATTCCATTTTCAGGGCTTCAGACATATCTTAATCCATGAAACATCAATTGACTAATGGATATGTGATCTGAACCAGAGGGGGACATACCATTGGTGCCACCAGTTCAGTCACACAGAGGCCCAAGAGGTATGGGGGGCCACTACCAACTCCAAGCCAGGTGAAATTGTGCATTATGATGAATTACTAGGCTGAAAAGTGCCCATATATTGTTTTTTTTTAATGGGGCCCTCATCTGTCTGTGTCCACTAATGATTGGAACATAGCCTTAGAAATTCTAGATGGTAATGAATAGTAAATAGGTTGTCCAGACACTGTGTATCATTTATCTGTGTGAGCAGTGTCTTATGCAAGCCTTACCTGTGTGCATTTTTGCTACTAGGCAGCCAACCCCTCTAATGTTTTGGCGAGTGGGTGGTTGCTCTCATCAGTAGCCTGCACCTGTGCTGCTTTAGCATTTATTATTGGGGGCCTGCTGTACCCTGCGAGTGCATTTGTCATCTCACAAGGTTTTGGTGAGTCTGCTCTTCATGTTGTGTTTTTTTTGAGTTTTTCTATGTTAGCCATTTATCAGTTTGGCTCAAAGAGCAACTGTCAGTAGTAGGATTAACCCTCCTAAGCCATCTGTATTGACATTTAGGAAGCTGAATTATTATTATTATTTATTGTTACAGCGCCATTTATTCCATGGCACTTTTCATGTGAGGAGGGGTGTTATGGACCTGGTGGTTAGGTGCACCAGGAATGACCTGATAGTTAAACACGGAATCAGGACGAGCTCTGGGGAAATGGGAACTCTGATGAACGCAAACCCTACTCCTATCAACACAACTAGAAACAGCCGTGGAGCGTGCCTGACTCTGCCTAGACGCCTCTTCACAGCCTAAGAGCTAACTACCCCTAAAGAAAGGAAACAAAGCCTTACTTGCCTCAGAGAAATTTCCCCAAAGGTAAAAGCAGCCCCCCCACAAGTATTGACTGTGAGATAAGAGGAAATCATAAACACAGGATGAAATAGGTTTTAGCAAAGAGAGGCCAGTCTAACTAAACAGATTGAGGATAGAAAAGGGATCTTTGCGGTCAACACAAAAAGCTACAAAAACCACGCAGAGTGTGCAAAAAATACCCCCGCACCGACTCACGATGCGGTGGTGCCACTCTGCACCCCCAGAGCTTCCAGCTAGCCAGGTAGTTTCATGATAGCAAGCTGGACTAGAACTTGGCAAGAAAAACCATATGTAACAAATGAACAAGCAGGAACTTAGCTTGTGCTGGAGTAGACAGGTCCTCAGAAAGATCCAGGAGAGATCTGAGTGAAGTTAAATAGAGAATCAGCCTAGCCCCAAACGAGGGCAGCTGGAGATGGAATCTCAGAACCAGCAGCTCCACTCACAGCCACCAGAGGGAGTCCACGGACAGAACTCACCGAAGTACCATTCATGACCACAGGAGGGAGTTCGAGAACGGAATTCACAACAGAGGAGTCTCCATAATAAAAACAAGTACAATAATCTTAAACAATACAAGTCACAACTGGTACAGGAGGAGAGAGGACCCTGCCTGCGAAGGCTCACAATCTACAAGGGATGGGTGAGGATACAGTAGGTGAGGGTAGAGCTGGTCATGCAGTGGTTTGGTGGATCAGCGGTTACTGCAGGTTGTAGGCTTGTCAGAAGAGGTGAGTCTTCAGGTTCTTTTGGAAGGTTTCGATGGTACCTTGATATCTGCCATTCTGTTAATGATTCTGGAGAAACCCATGTTGTTTTATAGGCAAATGAGCTGAAACGTCTTTGTGCCAGATTAATGCCATTAGGACAACCTGTGCAGCCACACAGGGCCTGGGAGGTGATGGGGCCCCTACTGCCTCCATAGCAGGTGCAATTGTGCATTATGATGAGCTATTGGCCTGCAAAGGGCCCATATATTGTTTTTGTTCAGGGGCCCTTTTCTGTGTCTGATCCTGGGATCACTATGGGGTGAATGCCTTGAGCACTATAAGCTGTAAGTGCAGCCCTGGTAATGAGGACATGCATTAGCATTTTTGCTGATATGAAGTCGTGAAAAGAAAGGATCTGAAAACTGTTTTACTGTGTTTGACAAATTCAGCATTTTGTCTAATATACTCTGCAAATGCATTGTAAATAGGCTGTTATGTCGAATATTATAAGTCATCTTGTTTTCATGTTCCTGCATAAATATACTCGGCCATAATATTTTGCATGGTTGCAGAACTTTTGGGTGACACTTGATCATTTTATAATGCTTCTATCATTTTAGCTATCATACCTTCACATTTCTCCATACATTATAAAGCTTTTTTCTGCATAAATTATTACTACAATCTCCCCGTCTCCCTCATATAGCCCACCCATTACTCTCCTTAATACACTCTCCCAATGTCTGGAGCAGCAACTGAAAGCATAAATCCATTACGAGATAATATTTCATAATGCCTCAATGTCATAGTCGGCGTGCGGAGCCATACAAATGCTGATTTATGCTCATATACAGAATTTTTTTTTCCTTTGAGATAGATGGCCCGATATTAGCTCTCATGCACTTCCATTGTTACATTCAGGCTCTTTAGAAATTGTTAGTCGTTTATTCTTATCTGCATAATGGCAACCATAAGTAATGAACGAGTCAACAAGGAATGTAGGGTCTGATTAGTAACGACATCCACTGTAAACTGATCTCGGATGGGATTCTGCGGCGAGATATGTTCATCTTCATTGTGATAAACTGTGCTGAACTGTAATTAAAATGAATGGAAAATCTGTAATATTTTGGTTTGCTGGTACAAAAGGAAAAGTGCTACATCTGTGTGTAATTATGCTACATTGCGGAGGATTCTCTGACGATAGGGCGAGCGCTTCTTATGTTATTCTGAGCTGCCTGGAACTAGATCTGCAGCTGCTACATTGTATTTAGTCTTTACTTTGGGATAATTATATAGTGGAGGATGAAATCTACAGGTATTTGGGAACAGGTAAACTGAGGATAACACACCCCTTCGTTTTCATCTGTCTGCAAGTCAAGAAATGGATGGCCCATAGTAAAATTGAAGTGTGCAATGTTCTCGAACACAGGCCCGAAGGAACCTAGTTACAGTATATCCCATGCATGTGTATCTGGAGGCCTGAGCACACATAAGACCCCATTTACCACCAAATCTGCAACACTAGTGGCTTACAGTGTGAAGGTATGCATAGTATATATGTCACTCCTGTGATGAATAGTGATGGTGAACAGACCGTAAGTACTAGTCAAATGAAAATCTTGGCGCTTAATTGATACTGTGATGATTTAACCCCTTAATGACAACCAATACGCCTTTTAATGGCGGTAGTTAAGGGTACTTAACTAAACCACAGCGCCGTTAATTAAGTGTATAGCGCCCCCCAGAGTCGGATTTTCTCTGGGGTCTCGGTTGCCAGGGGTAGCCGAGATCCCAGAGAACATGATTCAGGTCGGTTTTTACCAACCCCCGGGTTGCGATCGTTGGTAATTAACCGTTTACCGGTGAACACAAAAAAAAAGTTATTTGTTCTCTGTCCTCCGATGTGATCGCATATCAGAGGACAGAGAAATAGGGTCCCCGATCCCCCCGGTACCTTCCTGCGTTCCTGGGCCCTCGTGATTCCCCCCATGGGTGCAGCCATCTTCTTCCTGTAATAAAATGGTGTGCACATGCGCAGTGCGCCTGCCGGCCTGCACCAGGCAGATCTTGGGGTCTCTGCTGCCGGTGGTAGCCGAGACCCCAAAGAATATGATCCGGTATGGTCTTTACTGACCCCTGTTATGTGATCGCCGGTATTAACCATTTACCGATGACCGCAAAAAAAGTGCGATGTTTCATTCCATGTCTCTGTCCTCTGATTTGATCGCACATCAGATGACAGAGAAAAAGGATCCCTTGTCCCCCTGATACTTATCAGTTTCTCCCGGTGTCCCTGGGTCCTTCTGCTTCCCCTCACAGCTGCCGGAGTCTTCCTCTAGTAAGAAAATGGCAGGTGCATGCACAGTGCGCCCGCCGTGATCTTCCGGCCGACAACTAGAGGAAGATTTTTCCTCTTGTTCATTTTGGTCACTGTGATAGACCCTATCACAGTGATCAAAATAAAAAAATAGTAAATAAACCCCCCCTTTATCACCCCCTTAGTTAGAAAAAAATAATACAGATTGTGAGCCCTCGCGGGCAGGGCCCTCTCTCCTCCTGTACCAGTTGTGACTTGTATTGATCAAGATTATTGTACCTGTTTTTATTATGTATACCCCTCCTCACATGTAAAGCGCCATGGAATAAATGGCACTATAATAATAAAAAATAATAATAATAATACAATAAAAAAGTATTTATTTCCATTTTCCAATTAGGGTTACAGTTGGGCTAAAGTGAGTTGGGCTAAAGTTAGGGTTGGGGCTAAAGTTAGGGTTAGAGTTGGGATTAGGGTTAGGGTTGGGATTAGGGTTTGGATTAGGGTTAGAGTTGAGATTAGGGTTAGGTTTGGGATTAGGGTTAGGTTTGGGATTAGGGTTAGTGTTGAGATTAGGGTTAGGGGTGTGGTGGGCTTAGGGTTTTGGTTAGGGTTACAGTTAAAGTTGGGATTAGGGTTAGGGGTGTGTTGGGGTTAGGGTTGTCATTAGGGTTATGGTTAAAGGTTGGGATTAGGGGTGTGTTGTGGTTAGGGTTGTGAATAGGATTAGGGATCAGGTTGGGATTAGGGTTAGGGGTGTGTTGGAGTGATGGTTGGAGTTAGAATTTGGGGGTTTCCACTGTTTAGGTACATCAGGTGGTCTCTAAATGCGACAAGGCTCCACCATTGATTCCAGGGAAGTCAAATGGTGCTCCTTCCCTTCTGAGCTCTGCCATGCGCCCAAACAGTTGTTTACCCCCACATATGAGGTATCAGCGTACTCAGGACAAATTGCACAACAACTGTTGTGGTCTACTTTCTCCTGTTACCCTTGTGAAAATAAAAATTTGGAGGTGAAAAGTCATTTTTGTAGAAAAAATGTGATTTTTTTATTTTCACGGCTCTACGTTATAAGGTTCTGTGAAGCACTTGGGGGTTTAAAGTGCTCACTACACATCTAGACAAGATCACTAAATGGTCTTGTTTCCAAAATGGTGTCACTTGGGGGGTGTTCCTACTGTTTGGGCACATCAGGGGCTCTCCAAACGCAACATGGCGTCCAATCTCATTTCCAGCCAATTCTGCATTGAAAATGTCAAACGGTACTCCTTCTCTTCCAAGCTCTGCCGTGCGCCCAAACAGTGGTTTACCCCCACATATGGGGTATCGGCATATTCAGGAGAAATTGTACAACAAATTTTGTGGTTTATTTTCTCTTTTTACACTTGTGAAAATACAAAAAAATTGGTTCTGAAGTAAAATGTTTGTAAAAGGTAAATGTTAATTTTTTCCTTCCACATTGTTTCAGTTCCTGTGAAGCACATAAAAGGTTAATAAACTTCTTAAATGTGGTTTTGAGCATGTTAAGGGGTGTAGTTTTTAGAATGGTGTCACTTTTGGGTATTTTCTGTCATGCACACCCCTGAAAGTGACTTTAAATGTGAGATGGTCCCTAAAAAACGTGGTTTTGTAAATTTTGTGGGAAAAATGAGAAATCGCTGGTCAACTTTTAACCCTTATATCTTACTAACAAAAAAAAATTGTATCCAAAATTGTGCTGGTGTAAAGTAGATATGTGGGAAATGTTATTTATTAACTATTTTGAGTGACATATCTCTCTGATTTAAGGGCATAAAAATTCAAAGTTTGAAAATTGCTAAATTTTAAAATTGTTTGCCATATTTCCATTTTTTTTCATAAATAAAAGCAAGTAATATCAAAGAAATGTTACCACTATCATGAAGTACAATATGTCACGAAAAAACGTTCTCAGAATCAGCAGGATACTTTAAAGTGTTCCAGAGTTATAACCTCATAAAGTTACAGTGGTCAAAATTGTAAAAATTGGCTTGGTCATTAAGTACCAAATTGGCTCTGTCACTAAGGGGATAAAGTTCCTTTTATTATTGCATTCACAGTTAAACCTTTTTGGTCTTATATCAAGCCTTTATTAGAACTGAATACCCTGGAAGGAGGAACCACAGTGAGACTGCGCTAACGTAGTGCGAACTGTGTCGCTTATTAAAGCCGCAGAAAAATGGAGTACATTTTACTAAACTGTGCCTCCAAATCTGCAGTGAAAATTGACTTGGTCTGGATTTTTAATCAAAACTATATGAATTTCATTTTGCATATTCTCACTGTAGATTTCATAATTTGCAATTAAAAGGGTAAAAAATCAGCACATGACACTGGTAGAGATGAGCAAAAACTTAGACTGGAATTGAATAAGGATTTGTTGCAATTTTCTTCCCTGCTGGCTGCCATTTTGTTAAACAGCAAAAGGCCATCAAAATGTTAAAAAAATAAATTTTTATTGACCACTTATTGCTTTTATTGCTTACGTCTCTGTACTCTAGGCGTCACCCTTCTAGTCCTCTGTGTATCTTCGTGTTGAAATCCTTGAGCCTCTCACCCTGAAATAGTAAAACAGGCTTTATGGAGGCCTGGTAGAATTCTGCACAAGCGCATGAAAGTTTGTGTCATCATGATGTCATAGTGTGTGCCGTTACCTTGCAAGCACAAGCGCAGTACCCTCCTGGAACCCATCAAAACTGGAATTCATGACCTCAAGGGAGAGACCCAGAGATTTTAGCACAAGTGATGGCAATCTGCAGGAAAGACCAGGACCTTCGCGGAAGATCGGGAGGGGAGTGGGGGGGCAGAGACATGAGCATTGAAGTGAGTTTAAGGATTGTTTTTTAACATCTTAGGTTTATTATACTCTGGGATTTGGGAAGACTCAGGGCATAATAAAGGACATTATGTTTATGTAGAATAACTTCTTCATGAATCGAATTTCCCAGAAAAATCTGCACAAACAGGCAAATTAAAATTTTGCCTGATCGCTCATCTCTAAAAACTAGCTGATTTTGCAGTGAATTTTGATATTGATTTGCCATAGATGGGCAACATTGAGATTTAGCTGCCTCAAAATAAATTCTATTGGGTTCAGGTCTCGATATTGACTAGGCCACTCCAGGACCCTGAAATGCTTCTTACAGAGCCACTGCTTAGTTGCCCTGGCTCTGTGTTTTTGGTCATTATCATGATGTAAGACTTAGCATGATCCATCTTCACTACTTTTACTAAAGGAAGGAGGCTTTTGGACAAAATCTTGCAATACATGATCCCATCCATCCTCCCTTCAATACGGCGCAGTCGATTTGTCCCTTTTGCAGAAAATCAGACACAAAGTATGATGTTTCCCCCACCATGCTTCACAATTGGGATGGTGTTCTTGGATTGTACTCATATTTCTTCTTCCTCCAAACACGGCGGTTGGAGTTGATACCAAAAAGTTTTTATCTTGGTCTCATCTGACCACATGATCATCTCCCATGCCTCCTCTGGATCATCCAGATGGTCATTGGAGAACTTCAAGCAGGCCTGGGCATGTGCTGGCATGAGTAGGGGGTCATTGCGTGCTCTGCAGGATTTTAATCCATGAAAGCCTAGTGAATTACTAATGGAAATGTTTGAGACTGTAGTCCCAGCTCTCTTCAGGTAATTGACCAGGTTCTCCCATGTAGTTCTGGGCTCATTCCTGTCCTTTTTCAGAAACATCCTTTCCACATGAGGCAAGATCTTGCGTGGAGCTCCAGATCAAGGAAGATTGACAATCATCTTCTATTTCTTTCATTTTCTAATAATTGTGCTAACAGTTGTTGCCTTCTCACCAAGCTGTTTGCCTATAGTCCTGTAGCCCATCTCAGCCTTGTGCAGGTCAACAATTTTGTCCCTAGTGTCCTTAGACAGCTCTTTGGGCTTGACCATGGTGGAGAGGTTGGAGTGTGATTGAGTGTGTGAACAGGTTTATTTTATATACAGGTAACAAGTTCAAACAGGTGCACTGATTACAGGTAATGAGTGCAGAGTAAGATGGATTCTTAAGGAAAAACTAACATGTCTTTGAGAGCCAGGTTGATAGATGATCAAATGCTTATTTCATGCAATAAAATGCAATTTTATTATGTAAAAATTGTGGTTTTCTGTGTTTTCGATTTTGTCTCTCACAGCTGAATTGGGAAAAGTTGCATAATCGGCAGTGTATCAAATACCTATTTTCACCACTGTATATGATATCCATCAGAAAAACTATTTTGCATACTTCCAGGGCCGGCTCCAGGTTTTTGTGGGCCCCGGCAAAAGAGTCTCCGTGGCCCCTTTTAACACATATCATGATTCATGATGCACAGAGAAATGAAGGTGTAGTACAATGCCAAAGATTTCACTTACTTCTTACAATACATGAGTGATATCTATTGTAAATTCTACAATTGCTCAAAAACCAGTAAATCCTCACAGCCCACAGTGTGACTGCAGATATATCATTTTAGACTCAACAGTATAGTCCTCCATATAGTATTCTGGGCCCCATATATTGCTCCATACAGTATAATGAGCTCCATATATTGCTCCATACAGTATTATAGGCCTCATATATTGCTCAATACAGTATTATGATCCCCATAAATTGCTCCATACAGTATAATGTGTTCCATGTATTGCTGCATACAAAATAAAGGGCCCCATATAATGCTCCATACAGTATTATAGGCCTCATATATTGCTCCATACAGTATTATGATCCCCATATAATGCTCCATACAGTATAATGGACACCATATAATGCTTCATACAGATTGATGGGCCATATTTATTGCACCATACAGTATAATGGCCCCATATAATGCTCCACACTCTCCCCTACAATCATGCTTTTTGGTAAGAGAATCAATGAGCGAAGGATGGTAAATAGTTATTTATTGCTAAAGAGAACAGTGGTGATTTCAATTTTTTAATGTGGTAAAGTTCACATACAAAGATTTGCAGTAAGTTCTCAATTATAATACACTTTCATCTGTATACCATGAGGCAAGTTTCTTTAAAGACCATGTACATGTTTGCATGAAGGTGTCATAAAGGTCTGCGTTCTTCTTTATTTTTGTCAAAAATTGATGAATCCTCTGAAAACATATGGAAACCCACAAAGAAAAAGCATAAAAAAAGATATACACATAACATAAACTTTGAAAAAGATACAAATTAAAAGAAGAAAAACGTGCAAAAGAAAAACTTTTCAAAAACTAACCCCCAAAACAAAATTCAATAATAACTCATTCTGTGCAAAATTTAAGAATCGCGTCCACCACTTTGAACAGTTTTAAAAAATGTCAATCCACAAGACAAAAAAGAAAAAGTGACTTAACCCCCCTCCCCCCCAAAAAAAAAAGAAAAAAAAGAAAAAAAATTGTAAATGAGGAATTGGTCCCATGGTGTTTCTGCTGGATACCTGAAGCCAAAAAAGGGAAAAAAGTACATTTCTGTGTTTTAAAGGAAGTCACAAAGACAGATCTCTTTAGCCTCTTCCTGATATCCACCGTACAGTACGGTGCAAGTCGAGAATTGGTGCATGGAGTGAGTTCACAGGTTGTTTATCAAAGCCAAGATCTGCTTCTAGCAATAGCGGGTGGAGCAGAGTTCCATCTACGTCTGTTATCCTGGTAAATACCACTGTAAATCTCATGTAAATAACATAGGGGACTTAGTTAATACTACTTTGATAAAAAAAAGAGTAAAAGACATCCCGCCACTACAAGGTATACCCAATGAGACGGTCCTATCCTCTGGTATTCAAACATCAACTTGTGTCAGCTGACCTCAATGCAGATGGGGAAGAAAATGACATGGGCCCGACTGTTCAGAAACCTGCCCGTGGGAAGCTATATACAATTGAAATCTGAAGTTTACATGCACTATATAAAACGACACATCTGCATGTTTTTCTCAATATCTGACATGCAATCAGAATAAATCTTTCCCGTTTTAGGTCAATTAGCATTACCATAATTATAAATATTTGCCAAACGCTAGAATAATGAGAGAGAGAATGTTTTAAGGCATTTTTATGACATACTGCAAAGTCAATAGTTTACAAATGCTAAGATTGCTGTGCCTTTAAAAAATTCTGGACTGCCCATATGATGGTGTCATGTGTTTTATTGGCAACATCTCAGTTACTTAGAGATGTAGATGTATTTTACTGATGTAAAAGGAGGGGCTTCCTCCACAAATTACGAAACTTATATTATCAAAGGAGGATTTCTCCCTACACCTCTATTGAGGTCCGATATTAACTATTATCGTCAAGCGCCAAATAATTAATATCCACTAAATACGCCTCAATGTTATCTTTTCCTTATACTATATACTAACTGAGGCAAAACGGTGTAACAATAAAGGGTATTTATTACACACACACACACACAAGTTTGCAGTCTATACCATACAAATATATTTATACCCAAGCTGGTGACTATAAATAAATATATATATATATATATATATATATATATATACACACACAATATACGGATGTTACAACTCCAATACTGTAATACAACTACAGTATACAGTGATATCCAAACAGTATCACACAGTAATACCAACAATATGCAATAGTATCACAACAACATCACCACAATATAAAAACCCACAATTAACTGCCCGATTACACAAATCACACATACAATATCAGCCCTCCCATCTATAGCTTACTAACCCTAAGGCCTAAGAGGTTACAGGGCCTAGTAAGAAAAGGGTATACAGATATACTCAACCACCATGTGGATCCATGATCATTCCAGCATGCAGGCACAGCAAAAGAGACAGAGAACATGTGTCTTGTGCCTTTTATGTCCAGAAAGAAGAGGTGTGTCCAGCCCCAGGTGTGTGAGGATGAGTTCACAAGTCTATTGTCCACTGGCCTTAAGGTACCTTCACACTAAACAATATCGCTAGCGATCCGTGATGTTGCAGCGTCCTGGCTAGCGATATCGTTTAGTTTGACACGCAGCAGCGATCAGGTTCCTGCTGTGATATCGCTGGTCGTTGAACAAAGTTCAGAACTTTATTTGGTCGTCAGACCGGCGTGTATCGTCGTGTTTGACACCAAAAGCAACGATACCAGCGAAGTTTTACACTGGTAACCAGTGTAAATATCGGGTTACTAAGCGCAGGGCCGCGCTTAGTAACCCGATGTTTACCCTGGTTACCAGTGTAAAATGTAAAAAAAACAAACAGTACATACTCACCTTCGCATCTCCCGGCGTCTGCTTCCTGCACTGACTGAGCGCCGTAAAGTGAAAGTGAAAGTACAGCACAGCGGTGACGTCACCGCTCTGCTGTTAGGGCCGGCGCTCAGTCAGTGCAGGAAGCGGACGCCGGGGGACGAGAATGTAAGTATGTACTGTTTGTTTTTTTTTACATTTTACGCTGGTAACCAGGGTAAACATTGGGTTACTAAGCGCGGCCCTGCGCTTAGCAACCCGATGTTTACCCTGGTTACCCGGGGACCTCGGCATCGTTGGTCGCTGGAGAGCGGTCTGTGTGACAGCTCTCCAGCGATCAAACAGCGATGCTGCAGCGATCGGCATCGTTGTCGCTATCGCTGCAGCGTCGCTTAATGTGAAGGTACCTTAAGTCCTAAATGAAACCTGATATACCAGCTTGAGGAGGGGGCTGCTGATAACATGTGGGGAAATTATATATCACTAAACACATCTCTACGTAAAACTTATACAACTGAACACCTGAAACTCACTCCTTCTTTGTGTAGCATCATGGGGAAATCTAAAGAAATCAGCCAAGATATCAGGAAGAGAATTGTGGACTTGCACAAGTCTGCTTCATCCTTGGGTACAATTTCAAGATACCTGAAGGTGCCTGTTAATCTGTACATACAATTATACGCAAGTACAAACAAGATGGAAATGTTCAGCCATTATACCGCTCAGGAAAGCGACGGGTTCTGTGTCCCAGTGATGAACGTGCTTTGGTCTGACATGTGCATGTCAACTGAAGGACAAAAGCAAAAGATCTTGTGAAGATGACAGGATCTGGTAAGATTGTGTCAATATCCACAGAGAAACAAGTACTGTATCAACATGGGCTGAAAGGCCAATCTGCCAGGAAGAAGCCATCGCTCCAAAAGGAACATAAAAATGCCAGATTAATGCTTGCAAATGCATGTCATGATTAAGGGAGCTTAGTCTCCAGAAACGCGTTGAGATTCTTACCCATCTGGTTTGTGCTGAAGTCTGTATCCTCCATGTTTAAAGTTTGTGAATAAAGAAAACTCTTTTTTACGGATTCGGTGAAGCTGGACAGTCTCTTCTTTCTCAGACAATAAAGTACATTACAGAAAAACAATAATGACACAAACAACAGATACTAAGAGGAGTGAGGGAGAATTTCAGGTAAAGAACATCTTGCCTGCCATTAAGCATGGGATTGAATCAATCTTGCTTTGTGGCTGTGTTGCAGCCAATGGCACGGGGAACATTTCACAGGTAGAGGGAACAATGGGTCCAATGAAATTTCAGCAAATTCTTGATGCAAAATAACACCATCTGTAAAAAAGCTGAGCTTGAAAAGAAGATGTCTTCTACAAGTGGATAAAGATCCTAAACAAATGTCAAAATCCACAATAGATGACCTCAAAAGGTGGATGCTGAAGGTTTTACAATGGCCCTCACAGTCCCCTGATCTGTGGCTAGTGCACAGATCTTCAATAATGTTCAGATCATGCAAGCAAGACAACTTGGTAATTTCACAGAACTGGAAGAAATTTCCAAGCAAGAATGGATGAAAATCCCTCATACAAGAATTGACAGACTCTCATCTGGCTACAGAAAGTATTTACAAGCTGTGACACTTGCAAAATAGGGTGCTACTCGGTACTAACCATGGTTACTCGGTACTATCTACATAAAATGTTAAATGACAGCCCCATGGATCGGGGGCTTCAATGAGTGCTGTTCTAAAGTTTGTTATGTTAATGCTTATTCATAAAGATCTGTGCCTACGACAGAGTCCCCCAAGGTGGAAGTGCTCTTTAAATGACTCATTATGGCAAATAAAGGCTGAAGACCCATTCAGATGTACATAATATACATTAGTTTGAGTACACCGCCACTAGCACCGGGTAATGATGATACGGGCGCACACTAATTACATTGACATTCTTTGGAGAGGTAGAATGAGTAATGTGATTACATTATATGGGAATGTTTGGCTTACTGCTCCTCACTATCATATCAGCTATGAAAGCCCCTAGTGTTAACGATGAACCGGTGTCCAAGATTAGATTCCTGCACATTAGAATTATGGTGACGATACACAGGACAGAGCTAATTGCCTTCTTATGTTTGTGTTTGCAAGGAGGATAATGGGATCATCTGCTTCCATTGTTGATATATACCATACACTTATTGGAGTTTACCTCTACAAAAACATTTGGTTCACTGTTTTATAGTGCTAGATAAGAAATTGCTGACGGAAAATATTTAGAAGTTGCAAAAAATAAACAAATGATAATAAATATTGCATATAGACAGAAAAAACATCAATCTTCCCAGATTTGAATTTTCCCGCTCACCTTACATTTTGTAATTTTTTTATATACAGTTGTATCAGGGCTTGTTTTTTTTTTTTGCAGTAAAAACTTTATTTTGGTTTTAGGAGGCAATGTAATTTCAATATTTTGTTGGGTTTTTTTTGTCTTTGGTGTTCACCTAATGGGATGATTATTCTATATTTTTTTATTAGTTTGGATAGCTAGACACGAAACAATCCAAAATGTTTTTTATATATATTTAGTAAGAAGGAGGGTTTTTGAACTTTTTTTTCAGACTATTTATATTATTTCTCTATATTTTTTATTGATCGCTTATACAATATACTACTATAGTGAGCTTCATAAGTATACAAGCATGGCAGGCACAAGGTCCTTTGGTAGTCCTCCCAGCTGCCATAGCAATCCCATCAGTACCCCAAAATGTTGCAGATGATGGTATGGATAAGTGTCAGAAGGGACAACTTCCACCATTTCCAACTTCTTTTGTAAACTTAAAGTCTATTCTTTTTTTTAACATTCTTTTGGTCACTTGCTAAGACCTTTTTCGATGTTTTTGACCATTAGTTGATTCTTTTAAAGTTTTTTCCACTTTTTGGGGGCATTTTTTGTAGTGGAGTTTACCGACCTTTTTTAAACAACATTTAACAGTGAAGACACCACTGGAAGCTTTTGAGGCAAAGATGTTAACAAAATGTTCAAAAATTTACCCAAGCGCTTTTTGGGCATCTTTTGAGCCTTCACATTGACTTGTATTGGAAAATATAAAGTGTATCCAGAGTAGAAGATATCTATAGAATGGTCAGGTCACTTCTTTTAAACGCTTTGCATCTTTTATAAACTAAAAAGGTTAAACAAGTCCTAAAAGCCTGAATATATGAACTGAATGTCTTTATGAATCTGTTTGATTTTTGTTTTGCTAGTTCTTATTCCGGTGAGTTTGAGTAGACCTGTTTCAATCTCACCTCGAAAAAATGTCTTGTGAACATAACCTTGCATAAATGGTCTCATATTTAAAATAATGATTACAAAAAACTGGTATTTTTTTGGGGCAGGGGAAAGTGGGGGTGTATTCTTAACTTAAATGTTAACTTAATTTTTTTCATTTTAGTTTTTAACTCCCAATCTTCCAAGAGCCATAACTTTTCAATTTTTTGGTACTCATAGTCGAATAGGGGCTTGATTTTTGCAAGACAAGTTATACTTTTGAGTGGCACCATTTATTTTATCATGTGATGCAATGGAAAGCAGGATAAAAAAAATCCAAGTGCATTCACATTGCAAAAAAAGTGCAAAATCACATTGTTTTGTTTTTTTGTTTTTTTTATTTATCATGTTCACTATATGGTAAGTGACCTGGCAATACGATTTTCCAAGTTATTTTGAGTTATGTAGATACCAAACATGTTTAGTTTTCTTTTTATTTAAGTTGTGAAAAATAAACTGTAGAAATTTGTAAGAAAAAAAAAATTAGCTTTTGTTGCCGTTTTCCGAGGCCCATGGCGTTTTCATGTTTTGCAAATTTCGGGTTTTCACGCCAGTTTCTCTGAGCTGCACCTCTTATTGAATTAGGAGCATCTGACTCCAACATGCCTCTTCATCAAGACTGGCAAGAATATTGACAATCTTCATGAATCAGGGCCTTTGTTACTGTTATTTTGACTGATAGTTTAAGCTTACAAACATCAGACAACCCTTTTTTCCTTTTAACCTGTTGGTGACCAGGCTTCATTTTTCAAATCGGATGTGTCACTTTACGCAGCAATAACTCTGGAATATTTTCACATATTCCAGTGATTTTGAGAGGAGGGAGCCCCCACACTCTGTTATCCATCTAGATGCCATAGTCACTATTGACAGAAGCATCTATGGGGTGTGGTAGTTCAACTCACTTGGCGGTACATGGAGGTATAAAACAAAAACACTGTCTCTTTAAGTTGATTTATTATATGGCAGCATAAACCAACAAGAAGGGGAAAGTAAACAGAGCTTTTCAGGGAAAAACAGGAAAACAACAAGAAAACAAAATGCTGTTACAGAGCGCATACGTTGCGGGTGACATCCTGCTCTGGAGCAACACAGGTTCAGTCTTTCCTCCACAAGACACAAACCACTGGAGAATCCTCTCTCCAGTTTTGCTGATCAAAGACTGCCTCTGGAGCCCAGCCACTTAAGCCCAAGAACCTGTGACTCCTCCTCTATGTGAATGAACACATGACTGTGATATCACACAGGTCCTGTCAGCAAACAGCAGTGCCGGCTCTGCGGGTGGAGATAAGGGGGACATCCTCTCACCCACTCTATGGATGTCCGCATAAAAACCAGCCCATTTACGCAACTTAGCTAAAACCTCCCAACACTTAATGTGCTGAAGGAAAATAATCTGGGTTTCACATCACTGATGCCATTAACCGTAGTGACACATACAGTATCTCCCCTCCGGGACTTTGTCACAGGGCTTAAATGGCCATGGCTGATGCCAACACTGATCCAATTGTGACTAATGCAGCAGGATGTCAGCTATAGTATAAAGCCAATGATTGCGGCATTTTCACCCGTTGGGAGATAATGTTTTATTTCTCAAGTCAATGAAAAGACGTACTGGTCGTCACAACTGTTTTTTTTTTTTTCTAACTCAACCATCCTGCTTAAAGAAAAGATTAATATTGTCATTTTGGGTGATAATGTATTATTTGCACACATTTGAATCATGTGCCATTTTATCACATATACTAATGATATAAATGTTTTCTGAGTCATTAAAGTAAGCCTAAATGTAGATTTTAGGACAAGTCATTTTCAACAGTTCTCCATCATCCTGTTAGAAGGAAGCCCTAGGCTTAATGTTGTGTGCTTATTTTTTATACCTTGTATAACTTGAATTTTTCTTAGAACATACAGTCCAGTCCCCGTGGCCTGGTACAGATGGCATCGGTATACATCAGTATGATCAGTGGGAATGATGGAAATGTCAGCGTAGCAGAATCAATATAAGCTGCTGAAAGTGACTCCATGGCGCTCTACATATATTGGTAATCTACATTAAGATAAGAAACTTTGTAAATACAATATATTATGTATAATGTACTTATCCTTTATAAACAATCTGTAGATATTTAACAAAAAAAGATACAGTGGGGCAAAAAAGTATTTAGTCAGTCAGCAATAGTGCAAGTTCCACCACTTAAAAAGATGAGAGGCGTCTGTAATTTACTTCATAGGTAGACCTCAACTATGGGAGACAAACTGAGAAAAAAAGTCCAGAAAATCACATTGTCTGTTTTTTTAACATTTTATTTGCATTTTATGGTGGAAAATAAGTATTTGGTCAGAAACAAAATTTCATCTCAATACTTTGCTATATATCCTTTGTTGGCAATGACAGAGGTCAAACGTTTTCTGTAAGTCTTCACAAGGTTGCCACACACTGTTGTTGGTATTTTGGCCCATTCCTCCATGCAGATCTCCTCTAAAGCAGTGATGTTTTTGGCTTTTCGCTTGGCAACACGGACTTTCAACTCCCTCCAAAGGTTTTCTATAGGGTTGAGATCTGGAGACTGGCTAGGCCACTCCAGGACCTTGAAATGCTTCTTACGAAGCCACTCCTTCGTTGCCCTGGCGGTGTGCTTTGGATCATTGTCATGTTGAAAGACCCAGCCACGTTTCAACTTCAATGCCCTTGCTGATGGAAGGAGGTTTGCACTCAAAATCTCACGATACATGGCCCCATTCATTCTTTCATGTACCCGGATCAGTCGTCCTGGCCCCTTTGCAGAGAAACAGCCCCAAAGCATGATGTTTCCACCACCATGCTTTACAGTAGGTATGGTGTTTGATGGATGCAACTCAGTATTCTTTTTCCTCCAAACACGACAAGTTGTGTTTCTACCAAACAGTTCCAGTTTGGTTTCATCAGACCATAGGACATTCTCCCAAAACTCCTCTGGATCATCCAAATGCTCTCTAGCAAACTTCATACGGGCCCGAACATGTACTGGCTTAAGCAGTGGGACACGTCTGGCACTGCAGGATCTGAGTCCATGGTGGCGTAGTGTGTTACTTATGGTAGGCCTTGTTACATTGGTCCCAGCTCTCTGCAGTTCATTCCCTAGGTCCCCCCGCGTGGTTCTGGGATTTTTGCTCACCGTTCTTGTGATCATTCTGACCCCACGGGGTGGGATTTTGCGTGGAGCCCCAGATCGAGGGAGATTATCAGTGGTCTTGTATGTCTTCTATTTTCTAATTATTGCTCCCACTGTTGATTTCTTCACTCCAAGCTGGTTGGCTATTGCAGATTCAGTCTTCCCAGCCTGGTGCAGGGCTACAATTTTGTTTCTGGTGTCCTTTGACAGCTCTTTGGTCTTCACCATAGTGGAGTTTGGAGTCAGACTGTTTGAGGGTGTGCACAGGTGTCTTTTTATACTGATAACAAGTTTAAACAGGTGCCATTACTACAGGTAATGAGTGGAGGAAAGAGGAGACTCTTAAAGAAGAAGTTACAGGTCAGTGAGAGCCAGAAATCTTGATTGTTTGTTTCTGACCAAATACTTATTTTCCACCATAAAATGCAAATAAAATGATAAAAAAACAGACAATGTGATTTTCTGGATTTTTTTTTCTCAGTTTGTCTCCCATAGTTGAGGTCTACCTATGATGTAAATTACAGACGCCTCTCATCTTTTTAAGTGGTGGAACTTGCACTATTGCTGACTGACTAAATACTTTTTTGCCCCACTGTATCAATAATATCACATATTAATTACAGAAACATCACAAAAAATAACAGAAAAGTAACCATCAATTAAATAACACTCATATTGTAGGTACACAAGTACACACCATACGCTAAACCAAATATATACTGTGGTAGATCAGCTCATTCAGCGGTACACGGATGTAGACACGGGAACACTGTCTAATTAAGTCCTTCACTGGTTTATTAGGTACATGCAGCACAAACCATGGTGAAGTAAAATAAACACAGCCCTTTGGGCCAAACAGGAAAACAAATCAAAATGATGTCTCACAGTCCATTTGTCTGTGGGGGATCTGCCTGCTCAGGATTAGCAAAAGCACATGGTTCAGTTTAGCACCATCACAAGCACTTTCCTGGAGTTACTCTCTCCAAACACATTGAACACTGCCTAAGAAGGCTGACTATTTAAACCCAAGACCACATCCTGGGATGGAGATAAGGTGGAAAACCTCCCACCAGCTCTAAGGTTGTCCACAAAAACCAAGCCATTAAAATGGCCGATTAACCCCTCTCAACACATATTATGCTGGAGCAAACTTCTGGGTTTCAAATTATTATTATTATTTATTATTATAGCGCCATTTATTCCATGGAGCTTTACATGTGAGCAGGGGTAAATTACTGAAACTAATAGCCTTAGTGAAACGTCTCTCCTCCAGAACTTTGACAGTGACTTTGTCACAATACATATGTACAGACAGGATCATATAACTAATCATTAACTAAACAATCTAGTTCTCTTCGCTATTGAAAAAGTATAAAAAATAATACCCAAATTAATCAACACAAAGGAAATAAATAACATATACAACAGCCTACCAGGTAAAAATATATAGTCATATCCACACACTGTTTTTTTTCTTTAGATGCTAACTATATAACTATATAAATATACACATATATACAAGCCTAAAGTTAAACTATAAACTCCACAACCGAATCCACAGTCTACAATCCTCACACTGGCCGGAGAGATTGACTGAGGTTTGAGACACACAGCTTTGTCCAACATCCATAAGCCAAAACCAGATTTTGACCCAAACACCCAGGTGTCCCCAATTTGATTGAAAAGAACCCTCAAAGAATTGGCTTGTTGAAATTCTTATTCCCAAACATCAAACATCAAAGAAAAGTCTAATGACCTCTGTGCCTATTAGATGGTCGGCAGATCATGAATTTCAACTAAACCTTGCTTACCTTCAAGGCTGGTTGCGATGGACGTCATACAGAGGCATTCATCACCCATAGACTTCTGTACAGTATACTTTTTTTTTCTCGACCATACAGGATGGCATAGTGTAGTCTATGACAGTATTCTATATCTTCCTTTAATGGTGTACTGGTGTATACTGGCCAGGTGGTGACCAAAAGTTAACCATTTTGTATTCTGCTAGACTAATGTAACCAAATGAATGGAGTTAGCTTGTATGATAGGAGCTTTCCTGAGGTCCTAGCTAAAGAAGCATTACAAAGGTGAGCAAGGCCTAGGTTATAAAAGCATAGACAGGTATATCCAATGCTCTCAAAAAATATATCAGAATTTTGAATGCAGTTCTGAAGTATCAGTCTAATTTAGACTCAGAACAAAAAAACAGCAAAAATGTGTCATAGCTTTACATCGTTGTTCAATTTTTACTGTCTAGATGTAGCAGGCATTATCTTGGCTTGTGAGGCTGCTTTACAGACTTATACATTGTACCTATACATAGGGGCAGAACGGTGGCTCAGTGGTTAGCACTGTATGGTGGCTCAGTGCTTACCATTGCAGTCTTGCAGCACTGGAGTCCTGGGTTCAAATCCCACCAAGGACAGCATCTGCAAGGAGTTTGTATGTTCTCTCCGTGTTTGCATGGGTTTCCTCCGGGTTCTCCGGTTTCCTCCCACATTACAAAGACATACTGATAGGGAATCTAGATTGTGAGTCCCATCGGGGACAGTGATGATAATGTGTGCAAACTGTAACGGGCTGTGGAATAAGATAGCACTATATAAGCAAAGCATAATAAATAAATAAAGCCCTGAGGGCTCTGGGCTACTGTTGGATTTAGCTTGTATAGATGGAGCAGTATGTACAGTATGCCTGCCTTGTACTCTACTAATGGACTGACAATTAGACTGTTATAAACTGGGCCATTACTGCAGTTGGTGTCAGTAGTAACCACAGACAAGCTAACATACTGCTATTTTTAACTTGGTCTTAGAACTAAGGGAAGCTTGTCTGATCATTATGCCATGTTAGCAAATCGGTAGAATATGAGCTTGTCCTTCATTTCCATGGGGAAATAAAAAAGAACACTTAAAATAAAAATTAAAAAAATCTGTAAATAAGTTTTTAAAATGTTTCCAAGTTAACATTTTGTTTACACTTTTATTTATTATCATCAGTTTTGGAATACTCAGAGAAAATACTTAAGTCACCAAGGTAGCTTCCACAGTCTCCTAGTCTATCTACAGTAGTCTCCTGAAAGGAAATCTGTGCCTGTTAGGTGCCAGGATTCTCCCACTGCACAGGGTAGATCCCAAGCCTTGCCTACCTCTGCAGTCTCCCATTCTGCTTCGGCCACAGTGGGAGCTGCTCAGCAAAGATGTCAGTCTCCGCATCATGCCCAGGCTCATGCTGTTTGCTTGGTTAATGCTGGTTCTCCAGCCAAAGCTATAGTAACTAGCGATAGGCAGCAGCGGATAGGCATTCCAGAGGCTAAGTCCAGAAATCACCCTACTGAGCATGCTTGGGAGGTGGCGACTAGTGTTGAGCATTCCGATACCGCAAGTATCGGGTATCGGCCGATACTTGCGGTATCGGAATTCCGATACCGAGTTCCAATACTTTTGTGATATCGGGAATCGGTATCGGAACCATACCGGAGAGGTGAGTATATGGATATATATATATATATATATATATATATATATATATATATATATATATATATATATATACTAACCTCTCCGGCGGCCCCTGGACCATACCACCGTAACCGGGAGTCTCCGTTCCTAAGAATGAGCGCGTGAAGGACCTGCGATGACGTCGCGGCTTGTGATTGGTTGCGTGAGCACTCACACGACCAATCAGAAGCCGCAACGTCATCGAAGGCCCTTCACACGCTCAATCTTAGGAACGGAGGTTCCCGGTTACATTGGTAAAGTCCAGGGGCCGCCGGAGAGGTGAGTATATCCATATTTTTTATTTTAATTCTTTATTTTACACATGAATATGGATCCCAGGGCCTGAAGGAGAGTTTCCTCTCCTTCAGACCCTGGGAAACATTCCGATACTTTGCATCCCATTGAAATGCATTGGTATCGGGTATCGGGTATCGGTATCGGCGAGATCCGATATTTTGCCGGTATCGGCCGATACTATCCGATACCGATACCAATGCATATCGGAAGGTATCGCTCAACACTAGTGGTGACCTCTCATTGGTGGTCGGTCGTCAGCTGCTCAGGTGACGTGGCAGTTCAGGATTGGTCTACGAGCAAGGTGTTGCCTGACTGGACATGAACAGGAACGTATAAAAGGCTTCTTGGAGCAAGCGTCAGCGCACTAAGATAATTTATGTCTTGTATGCTGGTGGATACATTACCACTCTGTTTGTGCACATATGCCGCTTCTAGCACAGAGATTGTGTATCTAGGCAGGCAGTGTAGGGTGGGAACTCCCACTTGCCTTAGCATCTGACTCCGGGCGGCTCAAGTCATGTGTGCAGTTAGCACAGCCGAGTGTCAGAGCGAGCACAACCACCAGTCTAGACTTCCCTGGGGGTAACTATAGGGACCCCAACTAGTGTCATTACTGCTTTACTCCAGTGACGTCTAACAAGAAAAAGCTCTGAGTGCTTTCTTTCTTAGTACCGCTCTGTGGTGCAACAGAGCTAGGTACTTAGCTCTCTGTTCACACTGAGTGACCTTTAACTCGGTATGTTTATAGTGCTAGCTCACAGCTTCGCTCCGCCATTGTTCACTAGCCGAGGTTTTCCATCACTGCACGGTGGACCCCGGGTTGCGATCGCACTTTATCATTTATATTTAGTGCGATCCGCAAACCCTAACAGTGCCATTCATTATTATACAAAAGATCCCTCTCTTTTCTGTAGAGCGTAAGCTCTTATGGTCAGTGAGGTCCTCTCTCACTCTGCCATTCTCTCTATTCAGTAAAGTGTAAGCTCTTATGGTCAGTGGGGTCCTCTCTCTCCTATAGAGTGTAACCTCTTATGATCAGCTGGATCCCCTCTCTCCTGTAGAGTGTAAGCTCTTATGGTCAGTGGGATCCTCTCTCTCATGTGGAGTGTAAGCTCTTATGGTCTGTGAGGTTCTCTCTCCTGTAGAGTGTAAGATCTTATGGTCAGTGAGGTCCTCTCTCTCCTGTAGAGTGTAAGCTCTTATGGTCAGCAGGATCCCCTCTCTCCTGTAGAGTGTAAGCTCTTATGGTCAGTGGGATCCTCTCTCTCCTGTAGAGTGTAAGCTCTTATGGTCAGTGGGGTCCTCTCTCTCCTGTAGAGTGTAAGCTCTTATGTTCAGCAGGGTCCTCTCTCTTTCTCTTCCTCTCCTGTAGAATGTAAGCGCTTATGGTCAGCGAGGATTTCAAATTCACGTGAATTTGCCAACAGCAAATCGAACTCCTTGGGCAAAGCCGGTAAATTTGAATTTTAAAAAATCTGTCTAGCTCTAATAGGTAGCTCTATAACGTAGTAAGGTTGGTTGTCACAAACAGATCAAATGAGAAATGATTGAGGCTTTTATAAACTGTTCAGAAAGATGAAAAGTCAGACACAAATGCTTACTGGCAATTTGTTTTTCTACTGGAATTAAACACACATCTATATCTATTGTCCATTTTTCATGAAGTCACATTTCCTTCAGATTTAGTATGAAGCTGCGGTCAAACAGCTATAGATTCTCTCATGCAAGAAAATCGGGGTGATTATGCTAATGAAACTTGGCTCAAACTCTGTCAGTGATCTGTCAGTGAAGGAGGACCCCTCTAAAATTTGCTATTTTCATTTACACGTCAGAATTACATAATGCAAATCCTACATTTATTTTACTAGGAGACATTGAACAAAAATCGCTAAGATTTCTGAAGCTGATGCTTAACCCCTTAACGACCGCCGATACGCCTTTTAACGGCGGCCGCTAAGGGTACTTAAACCACAGCGCTGTTAATTAACGGCGCTGTGGAAAAAGTGAATAGCGCCCCCCAGAGTCGGATTTTCTCTGGGGTCTCGGTTGCCGAGGGTAGCCGAGACCCCAGAGAACATGATTCGGGGGGGTTTTACCGACCCCCGAGTTGCGATCGCCGGTAATTAACCGTTTACCGGCGGTCGCAAAAAAAACAAACAAACCGCGATTTGCCGTTTCATTTCTCTGTCCTCCGATGTGATCGCACATCGGAGGACAGAGAAATGTGGTCCCCGATGGCCCCCAATAGCCCCCCGATACTTACCTACCTCCCCCGGTGCTCCTCGTGGCTCCCGATGGGCGCCGCCATCTTTTTTCCGGGAAAAAATGGCGGGCGCACGTGCAGTGCGCCCGCCGCCCGGCACCCGGAAGTTCTTTGGGGTCTCGGCTGCCGGGGGTAGCCAAGACCCCAAAGAACATGATCGGGGTCGGTTTGCACCGACCCCTGTTTTGCGATCGCCGGTAATTAACAGTTTACCGGCGACCGCAAAAAAAAAAAAAAACAAGCGATCTGTAATTCTCTGTCCTCTGATGTGATCGCACATCAGAGGACAGAGAAATAGGGGGATTCGGGGACCCTAACATACTCACCCGGAGTCCCTGGGTCCTCTTCTGTCTCCTCCTGCCGGCCGGCTTTTTCCTTATGGTGGGCGCATGCGCAGTGCGCCCGCCATCTGCTGGCCGGCAGGAGAGACGAGTTGGGGTTAAAATTAGGGTTAGGGTTAGGGTTAGGGTTAGGGTTAGAGTTAGGGTTAGGGTTAGGGTTAGGGCTAGGGTTAGAGTTAGGGTTAGGGTTAGAGTTAGGGTTAGGGTTAGGGTTGGGGCTAAATTTAGGGTTAGGGCTAGGGTTAGGGCTAGAGTTAGGGCTAGGGTTAGGGTTAGGGCTAAATTTAGGGTTAGGGCTAGGGTTAGGGCTAGGGTTAGGCTACTTTCACACTAGCGTTTTTTGGCTTCCGTCGCAATGCGTCGTTGGAGAAAAAACGCATCCTGCAAAAGTGCTTGCAGGATGCGTTTTTTCTCCATTGGCTTGCATTAGCGACGCATTGCGACGGATTGCCGCACTGCAAAAGTGCTTGCGACGGATGCGTCGTGCTTTGGCGGACCGTCGGCACAAAAAAAGCTACATGTAACTTTTTTGTGCGACGTGTCCGCCATTTCTGACCGCGCATGCGCGGCCGGAACTCCGCCCCCGCCTCCCCGCACCTAACAATGGGGCAGCGGATGCATTGAAAAAACAGCATCCGCTGCACCCATTGTGCGGCGCTTACAACGCTAGCGTCGGTATGTCGGCCCGACACACTGCGATGGGCCGAGTACGATGCTAGTGTTAAAGTAGCCTTAGGCTTCTTTCACACTTGCGTCGGTACGGGGCGGTCGCAATGCGTCGGCCCGACGTACCGACGCACGTTGTGAAAATTGTGCACAACGTGGGCAGCGGATGCAGTTTTTCAACGCGTCCGCTGCCCAGTCTATGTCCTGGGGAGGAGGGGGCAAAGTTACGGCCACGCATGCGCGGAAATGTTGGACGCGACGTACAAAAAAAAGGTTACATTGAACTCTTTTTGTGACGACGGGGCTTAAGTTATGGTTAGGGTTGGGGCTAAAGTTAGGGTTAGGGTTGGGGCTAAAGTTAGGGTTAGAGTTGGGATTAGGGTTAGGGGTATGTTGGATTTAGGGTTTTGATTAGGGTTATGGTTAGGGTTGAGATTAGGGCTGTTTTGGGGTTAGGGTTGTGATTATCATTAGGGTTGTGATTAGGATTATGGATCGGGTTGAGATTAGGGTTAGGGGTGTGTTGGAGTTAGGGTTGGAGTTATAATTTGGGGGTTTCCACTGTTTAGGTACATCAGGGGGTCTCCAAACACGACAGCCAATTTTGTGCTAAAAAAGTCAAATGGTGCTCCCTCCCTTCTGAGCTCTACCGTGCGCCCAAACAGTGGTTTACCCCCACATATGGGGCATCAGCGTACTCGGGATAAATTGGACAACAACTTTTGGGGTCCAATTTCTCCTGTTACCCTTGTGAAAATAAAAACTTGGGGGCTAAAAATCTTTTTTGTGGGAAAACAAAATATTTTTTTATTTTCGCTACTCTGCATTATAAACTTCTGTGAAGCACTTGAGCATTCAAAGTTCTCACCACATATCTAGATAAGTTCCTTAGGGGGTCTAGTTTCCAAAATTTGGTCACTTTTGGGGGGTTTCTACTGTTTAGGTACATCAGGGGCTCTGCAAACACAACATAACACCCACAGACAATTCTATCAAAGTCTGAATTCCAAAATGGCGCTCCTTCTCTTCTGAGCTCTGCCGTGTGCCAAAACAGTGGTTTACCCCCACATATGGGGTACCAGCATACTCAGGAGAAATTGGACAACAACTTTTGGGGTCCAATTTTTCTTGTTACCCTTGTGAAAATAAAAATTTGGGGGCTAAAAAATCTTTTTTGTGGGAAAAAAAAATATTTTTTATTTTCACTACTCTGCATTATAAACTTCTGTGAAGCACTTGGGCATTCAAAGTTCTCACCACATATCTAGATAAGTTCCTTGGGGGGTCTAGTTTTCAAAATGGGGTCACTTGTGGGGGGTTTCTACTGTTTAGGTACATCAGTGGCTCTGCAAACGCAGCATAACGCCCGCAGACCATTCTATCAAAGCCTGCATTCCAAAATGGCGCTCCTTCCCTTCCGAGCTCTGCCGTGAGCCCAAACAGTGGTTTACCCCAACATATTGGGTACCAGCATACTCAGGAGAAATTGGGCAACAACTGTTGGGGTCCAATTTTTCTTGTTACCCTTGTGAAAATAAAAATTTGGGGGCTAAAAAAATCTTTTTTGTGGGAAAAAAAAATATTTTTTATTTTCACTACTCTGCATTATAAACTTCTGTGAAGCACTTGGGCATTCAAAGTTCTCACCACATATCTAGATAAGTTCCTTGGGGGGTCTATTTTCCAAAATGGGGTCACTTGTTGGGGGTTTCTACTGTTTAGGTACATTAGGGGTCTGCAAACGCAACATAACGCCCGCAGACAATTCTATCAAAGTCTGCATTCCAAAATGGCGCTCCTTCCCTTCCGAGCTCTGCCATGCGCCCAAACAGTGGTTTACCCCCTCATATGGGGTACCAGCATACTCAGGAGAAATTGGACAACAACTTTTGGGGTCCAATTTCTCTTGTTACCCTTGTGAAAATAAAAATTTGGGGGCTAAAAAAATCTTTTTTGTGGGAAAAAAAAATATTTTTTATTTTCACGACTCTGCATTATAAACTTCTGTGAAGCACTTGGGCATTCAAAGTTCTCACCACATATCTAGATAAGTTCCTTGGGGGGTCTATTTTCCAAAATGTGGTCACTTGTTGGGGGTTTCTACTGTTTAGGTACATTAGGGGTCTGCAAATGCAACATAACGCCCGCAGACAATTCTATCAAAGTCTGCATTCCAAAATGGCGCTCCTTCCCTTCCGAGCTCTGCCGTGCGCCCAAACAGTGGTTTACCCCCACATATTGGGTACCAGCATACTCAGGACAAATTGGGCAACAACTTTTTGGGTCCAATTTCTCTTGTTACCCTTGTGAAAATAAAAACTTGGGGGCTAAAAAATCTTTATTGTTAAAAAAAATATATTTTTTATTTTCACGACTCTGCATTATAAACTTCTGTGATGCACTTGGGCATTCAAAGTTCTCACTACACATCTAGATAAATTCCATGGGGGTCTAGTTTCCAAAATGGGGTCACTTTTGGGGGGTTTCTACTGTTTAGGCAAATCAGGGGCTCTCCAAACGCGACATGGCGTCCGATCTCAATTCCAGTCAATTTTGCATTGAAAAGTCAAATGGCGCTCCTTTGCTTCCGAGCTCAGCCATGCGCCCAAACAGTGGTTTACCCCCATATATGGGGTGTCGGTGTACTCAAGACAAATTGTACAACAACTTCTGGGGTCCATTTTCTCCTGTTACCCTTGGTAAATTAAAAATTTGGAGGCAAAAAGATCATTTTTGTAGAAAAAATGCGATTTTTTTTATTTTCACGGCTCTACGTTATAAACTTCTGTGAAGCACCTGGGGGTTTAAAGTGCTCACCACACATCTAGATAAGTTCCTTAAGGGGTCTAGTTTCCAAAATGGTGTCATTTGTGGGGGGTCTCCACTGTTTAGGCACATCAGCGGCTCTCCAAACATGACATGGCGTCCGATCTCAATTCCAGCCAATTCTACATAGAAAAAGTATAACGACACTCCGTCTCTTCCAAGCTCTGTGGTGTGCCCAAACAGTGGTTTAACCCCACATATGGGGTATCGACGTACTCAGGAGAAATTGCACAACAACTTTTGTGGTCTAATTTCTCCTGTTACCCTTGTGAAAATAAAAATTTGGGGGCAAAAAATCATTTTTGTAGAAAAAATGTGATTTTTTTATTTTCACGGCTCTACGTTATAAACTTCTGTGAAGCACTTGGGGGTTCAAAGTGCTCACCACACATCTAGATAAGTTCCTTAAGGGGTCTAGTTTCCAAAATGGTATCACTTGTGGGGGGTTTCCACTGTTTAGGCACATCAGGGGCTCTCCAAACGCGACATGGCATCCAATCTCAATTCCAGCCAATTCTGCATTGAAAAAGTCAAACGGTGCTCCTTCACTTCCAAGCTCTGCGGTGCGCCCAAACAGTGGTTTACCTCCATATATGGGGTATCGACGTACTCAGGAGAAATTGCACAACAACTTTTGTGGTCTAGTTTCTCCTGTTACCCTTGTGAAAATAAGAATTTGTGGGCGAAAAAAATCATTTTTGTGAAAACAAATGTGATTTTTTATTTTCACGGCTCTACGTTATAAACTTCTGTGAAGCACTTGGGGGTTCAAAGTGCTCACCACACATCTAGATAAGTTCCTTAAGGGGTCTAGTTTCCAAAATGGTGTCACTTGTGGGGGGTTTCCACTGTTTAGGCACATTAGGGGCTCTCCAAACGCGACATGGCGTCCAATCTCAATTCCAGCCAATTCTGCATTGAAACAGTCAAACGGTGCTCCTTCACTTCCAAGCTCTGCGGTGCGCCCAAACAGTGGTTTACCTCCACATATGGGGTATCGGCGTACTCAGGAAAAATTGCACAACAAAATTTGTGGTTAAATTTCTGTTTTTACACTTGTGAAAATTAAAAAAAATGGTTCTGAAGTAAAATGTTTGCAAAAAAAAGTTAAATGTTAATTTTTTTCTTCCACATTGTTTCAGTTCCTGTGAAGTACGTAAAGGGTTAATAACTTGTACTTTACTTCTTGAATGTGGTTTTGAGCAGCTTGAGGGGTGCAGTTTTTAGAATGGTGTCACACTTGGTTATTTTCTATCATATAGACCCCTCAAAATGACTTCAAAGGTGATGTGGTCCCTAAAAAAAACATGGTGTTGTAAAAATGAGAAATTGCTGGTCAACTTTTAACCCTTATAACTCCCAAACAAAAAAAAAAATTGTTTCCAAAATTGTGCTGATGTAAAGTAGACATGTGGGAAATGTTATTTATGAACTATTTTTTGTGACATATCTCTCTGATTTAAGGGCATAAAAATACAAAGTTTGAAAATTGCAAAATTTTAAAAATTTTCGCCATATTTCCATTTTTTTCATAAATAATCGCAATTAATATCGAAGGAATGTTACCACTAACTTGAAGTACAATATGTCATGAAAAAACAATCTCAGAATCAGCGGGATCCGATAAAGCGTTCCAGAGTTATAACCTCTTAAATTGTCAGAATTGTAAAAATTGGCTCGGTCATTAAGTACCAATTTGGCTCTGTCACTAAGGGGTTAATGTCAAGTGTTGCCAATTTGCACAAGGATTGGTCCCATTCAGTAGGGTTTTATCATTGGATTCCAACTGGTTTTTGGCATCAGGTTGCAATACTCCTTTAAGGAGATATCTTTGGTCTCTGCCTATTTAAAACTTAAAAGATTTTAGTTATAGTTGAAAAGCTACAGAAAATCTGAAAATCCACTTGACCACTGAAAATATAGAATTAAATGTGCGAGGAGCTAAAAAATACAAATGTTGGGTCACACTGCTGTTTTTAGCGTTAGAAATTGCCCCAAAGGACTGGCGCACAAAGTAGTGCTGCATCTTTCATTCAGTAACCTCTAAGTCACTTTCTGAACAAATTGAAGTTGTTTTTCCCTTGAGTAAGAATTCAGACAGAAAAGTAGAAAATAGATCATGAGGCCACACTATGTTTTTCTTTTGACTTTTGTGTCATATGTAAGTTCTTATATGTCACTCAAATTTCAGTCTTTTTTTTTAAATACATTTTTCCTCTATTTTTTTTCCCTCAATGTTGTCTGCTACAATGCAATGGCCATACATATTAGCTAGAAGTAGAGTGATGGTTGACTTTACAATCATCTGGTGAATGATTGTTTCACATCGAACCATATTACACATATCAACCTGGACAACAGAATCCTTATTAACTTCATTCACATGTGAACAATGTGTTGCATCTTCACTAGATCCTGCTCTTGCAATGTCTGCTTCAGTCTCCAGGCGCCTCCGTATTCATTCTTTGGCTGGGCTGGTGATAGAAGAGAACTTGAAGCCCTGAACAGCACAGGCTCAGTCGAGCCACTAAGGCTAGGGTGGCTTGGACCTGCAATGCTGTCCAGCCTGGCAGTACTCCTGCTCCAGCCACCTGAAAAGCACCACACCCTACTTAACCTTCTAGCTTGCTGCTGGAAGCTGCCAGATATAGCTCTGTGTTCCTATGGTTCAGTCACGTTAGTTCAGCTCCATTAGTATAATGTTTTGTTCCCTGTTTTTGACCTCAGTTTCTCTTATTGACTATTGACTTTTCCTGTTGAGATTAAACCCATAGAAGTTCCACCTGTGCATGAAACGGCCGTCATCCTTCCATCTCCCTGCATATCTCCCCTCACACCCCGCTATGCCGCTTTGGATGTCCATATGAATTGAAATAAAGGCATTCTTTTCACCATAGAAAACGATGAATGCTGCCTATATATTTTTTCATGGTTCCTCTGGTTCAGTCATGTTAGTTCGGCTCCAGTACAGTGTTTTTGTTCTTGGTTCTGATCCATATAACTGACCACTCCTGTCTGCCTGCACCACCGTACAAAAGCTTATTCCAATTCCTCAGCTCAGGAGCCTCTTTATAAGTCTGGATCTCAGTGCCAGGTTAAAATCCAGGATAACCCATCAGATCTGGTAGGCTAAGTGTCTTGTGCTTCCCTGGTATCCATTTTAGAGCTGCCACGTGACAACTGACAAAGCCACATTACACATGGCTGCTGAAATCCTATTGCCTCATGCTTTTCTCCTACCAATATCATTAGGTTGGAAGCTTAACATTCACGCTTCCTGGTCATCTGTGTAGACTTCATCCTATCCTACACACCTCTATTTTAAATGAACAACTTTACTCCATATTGGTCATAAAACTACTGTTGATCAATCTTGTCATAATAGTGTAATGACACCACGTGAAAGATGAATGATCTTTCTAAGAATATATTGTGAGAGACAGATTCCTTGTAAAGGAAAGCTCTTCTGACTATCAACAGAAAAATTTAAAAACTAGAAAAAGTGTAAATTCAGCTCACCACGTATGTATTAGAGAAAAGTGTCCCCTGGAGACTTCTAGGGTAGACAGTCTGTGGTCTGGGTATGGTGCACAGTGTATGCACTGGTCTGGGATCTCGGTCAAATAGATCTCATTTGTCAAATAAGGATGTTCTCCAGCACCAAAGGGAAGTAGTTTAAACTAAGCCTTTATCAATATAGGGTAGAAAAATGGCAGCATGTTCACAAACTAAGAAACCATAACATTTACGTGTATCAGGTACAAAATAGCTATGGTTAATTTTTTAAATGCTAAGCCTTATGTTTTTTTCTTAATATGCACTGTGAGGCAGTGAGGAGGATCATATGCAAGGGTCGATATGTGTCCCCCAGGATGTGTATGGAGTCCTATTAAACCCATTGGAGTGTCTTGTGTTCACAGCAGGACGCCTGTGAGTCACAAGGCAAAATAAAAGAAAGAGTGGATTGGGTCCAGGTAGTGACTCAGTCAGTTTGTTAGGAAAACCTGCTAAGGGCTTGCTTTTTAGAGGGTTTTGCAGGTTTGATAGTGGGGTGAATCCCTCTCTCCACTCCTGGTTTTGGAAGAGGCTCTGTGGCCACGATTCCATTTAAATCTGTCTGTTTTGCTTTGGGTGTGTCAGTGTTGGCATTTGCAAGCTGCAGAGCAGGTGGCTCTGTGCAACTCAGGTCTGTGTGGAGCTAACACAGAGACAGGGATTTCCAGACAGCTGACACATCCAAAAGGCACGGAGGTGCGATTGTCCACAGCAACAGGTTTTTGAATTCTGGATTGTGTTTATGGAAACCTGGCTGCGATCCGGAGGAGATCATTCCTAAGCGTGAGCTCTGAAAATAAAGACTCCATTGATATTGAGATTTCTGTGGTCCCTGCCTATCTGTTGCACTGCACCAACCCCACTGCACTGCAGCACATTTTGACATTTATTGTATCCTATATGACTAAAGGCCAAGTGTTAACTACATACCTTTGGTGTTGGCAAACATGCCGCTTTGGAACATTGATAAAATGTTAAACATGGCTGACATGGAATCAGATGACAACTGGATTTCAGTGTTTTAGTGGATGGACAAAATGATTGTGTATTGTCACATTTATTGTTAACTTTCACTCCATGAAGGTTTATTACATTTGATTAAACCAGCCCCACTTTTCTGTCAAAAATACTTTTTTTTTTTACTTTTTGAGAAAAGGCTATTACAGCCTTGAAATGCGTTGAACAATAAATTACTTCAAGTCTGCACTGTATTCTAATCCTTATTCAGCAGCAGAGCATTTCAGCCGTGGACATTCCAATGCATCTCCATTCTTCTTGTTGAGGATCTCCTATCCTTCTGCATATGGAGCCACGTTATCTGATATTTATGGGCCTTCAGGGGAATTGTGCCCTTCACATCTTTAAAGCTGAGCCCTGTTGAATTCCCTGTCTCCCCAATTCTGACTATACTACCCTATGTGCACATTTTCCTATTTTCAACTCACATCAAGATTGAGTTATGGACAGAAAAGAAGGCTAACTTAGTGATTAAAATGAGCAGTCAGCCACTACGTTCATGAACAGTACAGGAAACTTTCTTCTGTGTGAAAGCACAGGGCAGGAAATGAAGCTGCCAAACTGGGAAACACAACTAAAAGGCTGCAGATTGGGTCAGCTCTGAAAATAAAATATCTAATTAAACAAGAGCAAATTGATTTGAGGCAAAATAAATTCACCTCAAATTACCAAAAAAAGAGAAAAACATATTTTTTCAAATCCAGCCAAATTCTGGCTGATTAGCTGATAAGTTGCTGGATTTAAAAGGGCCAGAAAGGGGTTAAAATTTACAAAACAATATTCCCCTTTTTCCCAGCTCTCATCTTGTCCTTACAGTCCCTTTACTTAATTCCTGTCTCGTCTTCCTCATTTGGAAGTCACTGGTGTTCTTCACATCATGTGGATTATTGGGTCTTCGGTGTCCACTAGGTCTTGGCACTTTTATAAGGCCTTAACTGACAAGTGGCCATCAGAGGTGTGAAATAAACAAAGGAGCCTATGGTGTAAAGAAATCTTAAGGTCTGTGAATAAAGACCAGCCTGGAATGTCCAGAGAGAAATGAGTGACATAACTCCGAGTATAATGAGACACATATGTATACGCTCACTGCAAATTAAATTTCTTGGCCAAACTCAAGTGAACTGATGAATTCAAATTTCGACAGATTAATCACTATATATTAGTAAATTCTAATCACATAATGAATACAATTAAAAGCATTTTTGGCAAGTACATCCTTGGTAATAGAAATTTTGTTCAAGGAATGAAACAATTACAGCTGGGATCTCACCGATTACAGCTGATCTCTAGAGGAAGATGGTTACCAGCACCAAGAAACCCAGTAATCAGCCAAATGTCTCCTAATCCTCCAAACAAGAAAGATTGTCAAAAGTGAATAACCCCTTTAAATATTTATATGCGTCTTTTAAAAATAACATAAAATGTTTCCCAATTGGAGTCCGGGCACATTTGGAGAGATGACTGGTACTCTTTTCCTGCAAGTTTATATTACCGTATATGCTTTTGCTATGTATGTTTTATAGTAGACTTTGCTGAGCAACACATAGCTTATTGCATATGTTGTAAAGACTACCATGACTTTAGATGAGCGTTTTTCCTTTCTTAGCCATACAGAAAAATAAAATAAAAATGTCTAGTCTTTAAAGAAAAAAAGTAGTTATATTTACAGAGAGAAAAAAGTTTTCGAACTTTAGTATTGAGCTGTAACTTTCCTCACAGCGGGGTCAGTCCTAGGCAATTACTATAGTATATTTTCTGCCTGAAATAACAAGTATTAAAGTTCAAAAACTTTATGAAGTTTAAGAACATTATTTTCCCAAATATGATGATGAAACAGCTTAGTTATGTTTAAGAGGAAGGTGCACTGGTCACTAGAATTAGGAGAATTTATGAGTGGGAAAATAAATTCTACTTGAATTTTTGTAGAAATCCGTATTTTTGAAAATGTGATGCTTTCGTAAATCGATCCACATAAATTCAGCAAAGCACCAGCTGGCTGGCCACATATTGTTGAGCTGTAGAGGAACAGTTAAAGATTAAAAAATAAATAAATACTCCACTGTTCTTCTCTTTAGTAGTGTTGAGCGATACCATCCGATACTTGAAAGTATCGGTATCGGATAGTATCGGCCGATACCCAAAAAGTATCGGATATCGCCGATACTGATACCCGATACCGATACCCGATACCAATACAAGTCAATGGGACACCAAGTATCGGAAGGTATCCTGATGGTTCCCAGGGTCTGAAGGAGAGGAAACTCTCCTTCAGGCCCTGGGATCCATATGAATGTGTAAAATAAAGAATTAAAATAAAAAATATTGATATACTCACCTGTCCGGAGGCCCCTGCACCTTACCGCTGTTAAGCGGCAGCTTCCGTTGCTTAAAATGAGCGCGTTTAGGGCCTTCCATGACGTCACGGCTTCTGATTGGTTGCGTGCCGCTCATGTGACCGCCACGCGACCAATCACAAGCCGTGACGTCATTCTCAGGTCCTAAATTCCGAATTCTAGGAATTTAGGACCTGAGAATGACGTCACGGCTTGTGATTGGTCGCGTAGCGGTCACATGAGCGGCATGCGACCAATCAGAAGCCGTGACGTCATGGAAGGTGCTGAACGCGCATATTTTAAGCAAAGCAGGCTGCCGGTTACTACCAGGGCGCGTCAGAGGGTGAGTATATCCCTATTTTTTATTTTAATTCTTTATTTTTTACATGGATATGGATCCCAGGGCCTGAAGGAGAGTTTCCTCTCCTTCAGACCCTGGGAACCATACACTGGGAACTTCCGATTCCAATTCCCGATACCACAAAAGTATCGGATCTCGGTATCGGAATTTCGATACCGCAAGTATCGGCCGATACCCGATACTTGCGGTATCGGAATGCTCAACACTACTCTTTAGCCACCTCTGCAGCACGCACTCCTCCCATCTCCGGTGTTGCCTTTTCTTAGCGTGGCCATGTAGTGAAATACCAGGTGTCTCTTCACATTAGGTCGGTATTTCTGGTAGAGACTAGGCCACAATTAGCCATGCATGGGGTCATTCTAAGACTAGTCCATTCCAGAAATGCTGGCTTAGAGTGAAGAGTCACAGGGATTTAGCACATGACCCCGAGGACCATATAGAGGACAGTGAGCAGCGGAGCTCAGCAGTGAGATGGGTATTTGTTGATTTCTTTATTTTCCATATCTTATGTTTATTATGCACCAGGGTCTCTCAGGATATTCAATTCATAGAGAACATTATTTTGTTTTTTATAAAATGCACTCAATTTGGCAAAGTGTCATTATGGAGACACGGGGGGTGGCTGGCGGGCACCCTGGTCCACTGGCTGAAACCACATGGACCAGAGATAGTCCAACCAAACACCTGCTCTCCTTTTAACATGGGCGTAATGCTACTCAGAAAACACAGGATGAGCGTAAAACAGTGTGGCAATACATTACTGATCCAAAAAACAGACAGATAACACATAGAATGGTCCCAGCACTGTTCCCAAGATGGTGCATTTTACGGAGTCTCACCTTTCCACTGACTCACAGGGATAGCAGCAGCTGTCACTTCAGATGTTCCAGGGCCGACTACTCCACCTGTGGCACGCACAAAGAGATGAGGTAACTACAAGCTTAGGAAGATGACAGTCCATTAAGGTACAAGGCCAGTTGACCGGAGGGTCACAACCTGGCTTCATCTTCCAGAGTCAATTACCCCACCTGTAGCACGCACACAGAGAGGAGATAACAACTAGCTTAGGAAGATGAGTTCTTTGAGGTACAAGGCCAGTTGACCAGAGGGTCACAACCTGGCTTTTCTGAACATCTCCATGGAGACAGGCGAATACCAATCCTGGCTTTCTGCAAACTTATTCATGGATTCACAATGGTCAATGGAGCAGATCTGTATTCTTCCAGTTGGGGCCAAAGATCCATAAGCTGGCATCCTGTAGAATGATAAATCTGTGTCCCTCGTAGTGGAGCCATGTTGTTTTGGCTGTAGACCTGTTGGATCCCTGGATGTTTTCATGTCTTGGCTAAATCTCTGGCTGTCTCTCTGTCTCACTATACAGATGCATGTAATCTCTTTTTATAATTAACAAGTGTCCTTCATTCAGTATTGACATAAAGGGTAAGAATGGTAATGAGATCAAGTAGAATTACTTGATTATTTATTCTATTTGCATAGTTTTTCCTCTGTTTTTGAAGTGAACAAACTATTTGGCTTAGATAATGCATAAATAGCATATCAGTAAACATCACTAGTCAACAAGGATAAGAGCACAATATGTTATAAAAAATGTCAACTTACAAGTAGTGTTGAGCATTCCGATACCGCAATTATCATTTATCGGCCGATACTTGCGGTATCGGAATTCCGATACCGAGATCCGATACTTTTGTGGTATCGGGAATCGGAATCGGAAGTTCCCAGTGTATGGTTCCCAGGGTCTGAAGGAGAGGAAACTCTCCTTCAGGCCCTGGGATCCATATGAATGTGTAAAATAAAGAATTAAAATAAAAAATATTGATATACTCCGGAGGCCCCTGCACCTTACCGCTGTTAACCGGCAGCCTTCTTTGTTTAAAATGAGCGCGTTCAGCACCTTCCATGACGTCACGGCTTCTGATTGGTCGCGTGCCGCTCATGTGACCGTCACGCGACCAATCACAAGCCGTGACGTCATTCTCAGGTCCTAAATTCCGAATTCTAGGAATTTAGGACCTGAGAATTACGTCACGGCTTGTGATTGGTCGCGTGGCGGTCACATGAGCGGCACGCGACCAATCAGAAGCCGTGACGTCATGGAAGGTGCTGAACGCGCTCATTTTAAACAAAGAAGGCTGCCGGTTAACCCCTTTCTGTCATTAGACGTACTATTCCGTCCATGTGGGGTGGGCCCTACTTCCCAAGGACGGAATAGTACGTCATACGCGATCGGCCGCGCTCACGGGGGGAGCGCGGCCGATCGCGGCCGGGTGTCAGCTGACTATCGCAGCTGACATCCGGCACTGTGTGCCAGGAGCGGTCACGGACCGCCCCCGGCACATTAACCCCCGGCACACCGCGATCAAACATGATCGCAGTGTACCGGCGGTATAGGGAAGCATCGCGCAGGGAGGGGGCTCCCTGCGGGCTTCCCTGAGACCCCCAAAGCAACGCGATGTGATCGCGTTGCTCTGAGGGTCTCCTACCTCCCTCCTCGCCGCAGGTCCCGGATCCAAGATGGCCGCGGCATCCGGGTCCTGCAGGGAGGGAGGTGGCTTACCGAGTGTCTGCTCAGAGCAGACACTTGGTAAGCCTGCAGCCCTGCACAGCAGATCGCAGATCTGGCAGAGTGCTGTGCACACTGCCAGATCAATGATCTGTAATGTCCCCCCTCCCGGGACAAAGTAAAAAAGTTTAAAAAAAATGTCCACATGTGTAAAAAAAAAATAAAAAAAAAATTCCTAAATAAATAAATTAAAAAAAAATATTATTCCCATAAATACATTTCTTTATCTAAATAAAAAAAATCAAACAATAAAAGTACACATATTTAGTATCGCCACGTCCGTAACGACCCCACCTATAAAACTATATCACTAGTTAACCCCTTCAGTGAACACCGAAAAAAAAAAAAAAACGAGGCAAAAAACAACGCTTTATTCTCATACCGCCAAACAAAAAGTGGAATAACACGCGATCAAAAAGACGGATATAAATAACCATGGTACCGCTGAAAACGTCATCTTGTCCCGCAAAAAACGAGCCGCCATACACCATCATGTGCAAAAAAATAAAAAAGTTATAGTCCTCAGAATAAAGCGATGCCAAAATAATTATTTTTTCTATAAAATAGTTTTTATCGTATAAAAGCGCCAAAACAAAAAAAAATGATATAAATGAGGTATCGCTGTAATCGTACTGACCCGAAGAATAAAACTGCTTTATCAATTTTACCAAACGCAGAACGGTATAAACGCCTCTCCCAAAAGAAATTCATGAATAGCTGGTTTTTGGTCATTCTGCCTCACAAAAATCGGAATAAAAAGCGATAAAAAAAATATCCCGTGCCCGAACATGTTACCAATAAAAACGTCAACTCGTCCCACAAAAAACAAGACCTCACATGACTCTGTGGTCTCAAATATGGAAAAATTATAGCTCTCAAAATGTGGTAACGCAAAAAATATTTTTTGCAATAAAAAGCGTCTTTCATGTGTGATGGCTGCCAATCATAAAAATCCGCTAAATAACTATAAAAGTAAATCAAACCCCCCTTCATCACCCGCTTAGTTAGGGAAAAATTAAAAAAATGTAAAAAATGTATTTATTTCCATTTTCCCATTAGGGTTAGGGCTAGGGTTAGGGTTAGGGCTAGGGTTAAGGCTACAGTTAGGGTTGGGGCTAAAGTTAGGGTTAGGGTTTGGATTACATTTACGGTTGGGATTAGGGTTGGGATTAGGGTTAGGGGTGTGTATGGGTTAGAGGTGTGGTTAGGGTTACCGTTGGGATTAGGGTTAGGGGTGTGTTTGGATTAGGGTTTCAGTTATAATTGGGGGGTTTCCACTGTTTAGGCACATCAGGGGCTCTCCAAACGTGACATGGCGTCCGATTTCAATTCCAGCCAATTCTGCGTTGAAAAAGTAAAACAGTGCTTCTTCCCTTCCAAGCTCTCCCGTGCGCCCAAACAGGGGTTTACCCCAACATATGGGGTATCAGCGTACTCGGAACACATTGGAGAACAACTTTTGGGGTCCAATTTCTCCTGTTACCCTTGGGAAAATACAAAACTAGGGGCTAAAAAATAATTTTTGTGGAAAAAAAAAAAAATTTATTTGCATGGATCTGCGTTATAAACTGTAGTGAAACACTTGGGGGTTCAAAGCTCTCACAACACATCTAGATGAGTTCCTTAGGGGTTCTACTTTCCAAAATGGTGTCACTTGTGGGGGGTTTTACTGTTTAGGTACATTAGGGGCTCTGCAAACGCAATGTGACGCCTGCAGACCATTCCATCTAAGTCTGCATTCCAAATGGCGCTCCTTCCTTTCCGAGCCCTCCCATGCGCCCAAACGGTGGTTCCCCCCCACATATGGGGTATCAGCGCACTCAGGACAAATTGGACAACAACTTTTGGGGTCCAATTTCTCCTGTTACCATTGGGAAAATACAAAACTGGGGGCTAAAAAATAATTTTTGGGGGAAATTTTTTATTTTTTTTATCTTCACGGCTCTGCGTTCTAAACTGTAGTGAAACGCTTGGGGGTTCAAAGTTCTCACAACACAACTAGATAAGTTCCTTGGGGGGTCTAGTTTCCAATATTGGGTCACTTGTGGGGGGTTTATACTGTTTAGGTACATTAGGGGCTCTGAAAACGCAATGTGACACCTGTAGACCAATCCATCTAAGTCTGCATTGCAAATGATGATCCTTCCCTTCCAAGCTCTGCCATGCGCTCAAACGGTGGTTCACCCCCAGATATCAGGTATCAGCGTACTCAGGACAAATTGGACAACAATATATAGGGTCTAATTTCTCCTGTTACCCTTGGGAAAATACAAAACTGGGGGCTAAAAAATAATTTTTGTGGAAAAAAAATATTTTTTATTTGCACGGCTCTGCGTTATAAACTGTAGTGAAACAATTGGGGGTTCAAAGCTCTCACAACACATCTAGATGAGTTCCTTAGGGGGTCTACTTTCCAAAATGGTGTCACTTGTGGGGGGGGGTTTACTGTTTAGGTACATTAGGGGCTCTGCAAACGCAATGTGATGCCTGCAGACCATTCCATCTAAGTCTGCATTCCAAATGGCGCTCCATCCCTTCCGAGCCCTCCCATGCGCCCAAACGGTGGTTCCCCCCCACATATGGGGTATCAGCGTACTCAGGACAAATTGGACAACAACTATTGGGGTCCAATTTCTCCTGTTACCCTTGGGAAAATACAAAACTGGGGGCTAAAAAATAATTTTTGTGGGAAAAAAATGTTGTTTTATTTTTACGGTTCTGCATTATAAACCTCTGTGAAGCACTTGGTGGGTCAAAGTGCTCACCACACAGCTAGATAAGTTCCTTAGGGGGTCTACTTTCCAAAATGGTGTCACTTGTGGGGGGTTTCAATGTTTAGGCACATCAGTGGCTCTCCAAACGCAACATGGCGTCCCATCTCAATTCCTGTCAATTTTGCAGTGAAAAGTCAAACGGCGCTCCTTCCCTTCCGAGCTCTCCCATGCGCCCAAACAGTGGTTTACCCCCACATATGGGGTATCAGCGTACTCAGGACAAATTGTACAACAACTTTTGGGGTCCAATTTCTTCTCTTACCCTTGGGAAAATAAAAAATTGGGGGCGAAAAGATCATTTTTGTGAAAAAATATGATTTTTTATTTTTACGGTTCTGCATTATAAACTTCTGTGAAGCACTTGGTGGGTTAAAGTGCTCACCACACATCTAGATAAGTTCCTTAGGGGGTCTACTTTCCAAAATGGTGTCATTTGTGGGGGGTTTCAATGTTTAGGCACATCAGTGGCTCTCCAAACGCAACATGGCGTCCCATCTCAATTCCAGTCAATTTTGCATTGAAAAGTCAAATGGCGCTCCTTCGCTTCCGAGCTCTGTCATGCGCCCAAACAGTGGTTTACCCCTACATATGGAGTATCGGCGTACTCAGAACAAATTGTATAACATCTTTTGGGGTCCATTTTTTCCTGTTACCCTTGGTAAAATAAAACAAATTGGAGCTGAAGTAAATTTTGTGTGAAAAAAAGTTAAATGTTCATTTTTATTTAAACATTCCAAAAATTCCTGTGAAACATCTGAAGGGTTAATAAACTTTTTGAATGTGGTTTTGAGCACCTTGAGGGGTGCAGTTTTTAGAATGGTGTCACACTTGGGTATTTTCTATCATATAGACCCCTCAAAATGACTTCAAATGAGATGTGGTCCCTAAAAAAAAATGGTGTTGTAAAAATGAGAAATTGCTGGTCAACTTTTAACCCTTATAACTCCCTAACAAAAAAAAATTTTGGTTCCAAAATGGTGCTGATGTAAAGTAGACATGTGGGAAATGTTACTTATTAAGTATTTTGTGTGACATATCACTGTGATTTAATTGCATAAAAATTCAAATTTGGAAAATTGCGAAATTTTCAAAATTTTCGCCAAATTTCCATTTTTTTCACAAATAAACGCAGGTAATATCAAAGAAATTTTACCACTATCATGAAGTACAATATGTCACGAGAAAACAATGTCAGAATCACCAGGATCCGTTGAAGCGTTCCAGAGTTATAACCTCATAAAGGGACAGTGGTCAGAATTGTAAAAATTGGCCCGGTCCATAACGTGCAAACCACCCTTGGGGGTGAAGGGGTTAACAGCGGTAAGGTGCAGGGGCCTCCGGACAGGTGAGTATATCAATATTTTTTAATTTAATTCTTTATTTTACACATTCATATGGATTCCAGGGCCTGAAGGAGAGTTTCCTCTCCTTCAGACCCTGGGAACCATCAGGATACGGTCCGATACTTGGTGTCCCATTGACTTGCATGGGTATCGGGTATCGGAATCGGCGAGATCCGATACTTTGCCAGTATCGGCCGATACTATCCGATACCGATACTTTCAAGTATCGGACGGTATCGCTCAACACTACTTACAAGTCAAAAATTACAGGCTTACACAAGCAAAAGTCTGTTTTCTTGACCAAACAGAAAGAAATACATAAATTCAAAAGTCAACATATAGATAACATATAGTTTATTTTTTCTGGCTTGCTAAAAAAAATAGGCATCTGGTTAATTAAGATACAATGCTGTGTCTCCACACTCATCTTGTCAGATCTGCTGATATATATCGGTCACACATTAATACTCCAATTATACATGGAACTTTGATAACCATGGTCCCAGTATAAGTGAAGATCCCAGTAGTTGGAGCAACAGCAATCATAAATTTATCACCAATTTGGCATTGGGTGTAGCAATAAATCATTGGTCAAGACTGTAGCCAGTTATTGACTGCAGCGGTCACATGTCTTCCCTCCTGGACTAAAAGGTAAAGAGACCAAAGGAGATCCCTTGCAACCTCAGGATCAGAAGATGAGTATACTTTTTATGTACACTGTGCTGTATCAAAAAAGGAGTGTTTTCATTGACTAAAATACTATGGAACTCTGGTTACGGGCATTTAGACGCAACACCATTGGTCAAATCTTGCCTAGTTGTGAAGTTTCTCTATAACTTTACACATTAATGTAAATAGGCTCATAAGATCATAGAGAAAAACTTGGAAAACTATTATTTTGCAAGCTGTGGTTTGAACGCTTGTGTATATCTCCCACACTTCCTAATTCGGTCTGTTCATGAGCGTAACGGCACAAATATGTGCTGGCAAAAGACACCCAGAAAAAAAAAGTTCTGGCACTTGATAGCAAATTGGAGCTCTAACGTGTTTTTATGAACTCAGCATAAATATTCTCCAGTGAGATATTAAACAGTAATGCAAACAATCCAAGCAACCAATAGTGCTCTCGATATTGTATGCAGAATAAAAAGATTTGGGCTATAACTTCTGCCTTATTGGCAGCTTATTAATTAGGAAGGTATTGTTATTTCATGTATCTTTGAGTCGAGGAAAAATAAAACTTGGCCATGCTAGTAAGCTCTTTGCCGTGTCATTTCCTTTAAGATAAAAGTCTGCGCACTAATCTGCCTTCTTTCCATCTTCTCTTTGAAACATTAGATGATAGGTTTGTATTCACAGCTGGTTTCTTTACAAAAGTTCCTCCTATATTACCTTTAGGACATTTTGAGATTTACATTTGGATCAACTCAGACTTTCTATTACTTGAATATCCTGCCAACTAAATAAGAAAAAAAACTGCTTAAAAAAGCGTGCACTCCACTTTACCCTGATATCAGGCATCCTGCTCATTCTTCAGATTCTGTTATGTCTGTGCGATTTATAGCACCCGTTCACTCCTGTGTATTATTATGGATGTCTTTCTGTAAGTTGGAATTTTCTTCTGTTTCTGAAGGTTTAATTGTGCTGTCCCACTCGTATGAAGAACTCTTGGCTACTGGCTACCCGACTTGGAAGCTTTAAAACCTAGAAGAATAAATCCACAAATCAACCTTGAATATTACAGACAGATTGTAACTTTCACCCTCCTTTAAACCTACCAAGTACCAAGCAAATGTTCATAATTGGGCAGCAGAATGCAATATTTGGACTGTGGACTTCTATAGTCATATGTAAGATCTCCATAAATGGACTGTGGACCTACATTTTTGTACTGGAAACATCCATAGTTGAAAAACCAGACATATGTTTTTTTGGACAGAGAATGAATTATTGCACAGTTGACTTCCATAGTTCAACAGAAGACCTCAATATTTGGATAGCAGACCTACTTTTTTTATTGAATATTTCAATAGTTGAACTTCAGACATACATTTCTCAACAGAAGACATCCATAGTTAGACTGCATAGATCTACATTTTTTAACTGAAAATCTCTATAACTGGTCATCAGAACTACTGTTTTGGCACTGCAGGACTCTTTAATTGAATTTTAGAATTCCAATCTTGGATTGCATGCAGATATCCATTTTTGGATTTAAATCTTTTCTATATTTAGACTGTAAACCTCAATTGTTGTTTTTCAGACTTCAATAGTTGGACTAAGGGCAAACTTAGTTGGACTACAGACCGACATTATTAGACTGAAGATCTCCATAGTTGCACTGTAGACCTACCTTTTAAGGGCATGCTCACACAAGCATATAACACGGCCGAGTGCTATTTGATGTTTTATCACTCTGCCCAATGTTATACTATAGGGCAGTGCAGATCTGTGATTTTTTTTCTCATGCCAATTCGTCATGAGAAAACAATCGCATCATGTTCTCGATAATTGGATTATGCACACTCATAAAAGTCTGAATGTGTTTGAAACATCGGAGTGTAGTCAAATGTCATCCTAGTGCAGTCCAATTACTGTAGACACAAAGAATGGAAAAGATAACAAAGTTAAGTTCTCTGTCTTCTACTCACCTGAGATGTGGTTCTTTCATGCCAGAGAATCAGATCACACATAGGTGACACTAGGATCAAATTCTGACAGCGTTTGACCCTTATTGACATTAGCTTAATCGGCCTGATTCTTTCACATGAGAGAGAACCAATGGTTGTGTGACCCCAGCCTAAAACTGAAGACCTTCATAGTTTGGTGTGAAGACCTGCTACCTTAGGCACTTTTTGTGCTCACATTCCCTTTTGTTGAGTCAGACAATAGTCTTGCTCCTTTTTATTGATCTGTGTAAACATGCCGCAAATCACCCAATGAATGAGCTAAGCATTGTTCATTTATACTGGTATGAAAATTGACTACAGCAAATTGCCCTATGTGAACAGATGATGTACTGCTGATAACATGGTGCTTCAAAGAAACAGAATGATCACATTAAAAAACACTCTATCACACCAGTTAATGGGGACCCTTTTAAATTGGCCAGTAAGTGAGCACAGATTGTTTTTTACATAGTTAGTCGTAGATTGTAGTGAGCCTTTAGGCCAACAGCTATCCTTCCTAGCACGCCTTTACACATTCACACTCAGCTAATGTGCTTATGTTTTTAAAGGGTGATCCCAAACAAGTTAAGCAATAACTTTCTGATCAATGAAATTCTCACTGATCAGACACCGTGATCTATATGGGGCTCTAAAATGATGGAATGGAAATGCAGATGATGCACACCCCACATTTCCTAGGGTTCAGCCAATCACTACCGCCTGTGACCATACACTCTACTTTTCCCAGTTCAGTCAAGACTATTGCCAACAAGCACACACACCTTTCCCATCCAATCAAACATTGCCATTGGTGAGCACTTAATTTTCATGGTCCGAGTGGGAGTGCATATACAATACTAACAACATAGTCCCCTCTTTCCCAGCAATACTTCTCTTCAGCTCTACCGAACTCTCAATGTCTACCATCTGGCAGGTGTACTATATGATGAGAATGACTGGCGAGGCACTCCAAAAAGCACACCATTAAAAAAAAAATCTTAAAAAAAAGAAAAACTGGTATTTGGCACCATCACACCCTGCTATCTGCCTCAATAGGCATTTGACCTGAAGTGCCTAGTGGCAAATATGGTCATGATTTCAGATCTCAACACTGCAGACTTCAATACTTGAGCTAAACTTCTTCACATCTGGCTGCCATACATCTGTATTAGATCAAATATAAAAAGTGATTTAAAAAAAATACTAAACTCTCTCGCAAAACCATTATTAATACACAACAATCTTACGAGAATCTGATGTACATATCAGTATGTAATAAGGGAAACCAGTGATATAAAGTATTACTACTAAATTGTACAAAAATTGCATAAGATATAAACTCTAATTCATCCACTCAAACAAACCATTTCTGTCCTCAAACAGAATAAAAACCTGGTATGGTGAAGTTGCTTTATTGCAAATATAGTCCTCCACTTCATGTATAGATAGAGTTGGCACTTATTAAGATTGATATGGTGGACAGGAATTTTCATGGTATTGATTGGAAATGCCAAGTGTATAACATAATAAAATATATTATGAGCTACAAAATAAAAAAAAGTGTTTTAATAAAGAATGTAGGTCCCATTTGCAAAATATTAATTTGAAAATCACTAAAAAATAAATGACAACTTTAATATTCTTAACCAAGGATGTGATGGCCATTTTTTTCAAAACGATCTTTGCTGCTCTCAAGGAGGATTGGAGGTGACACTGGTGGTCAAGAAGCATCAGTATCTGGTTTTCATTATGGAAATTGCCATCTTTACATTAGACCTTTTTTCGCTGATATAAAATAGAAAAATCTGAATTTCTCAAAAAGGTATGTAGAACAGAGATCTGCATTCTAGAAGCTTAGCTAAGCTGTTTAGCTTGTCCAACTGCCCTACTCATCTTGATCCATTGCCAGAATAATTTCCTACATAGCGAAGCACTGAGGTTCTTAGTTACTGTCATTACAGATTATTGCGATTTTACTTTATTTTTGTCCATTTGTTCTACTATAGCTGAGTTCCATGGCGTATTTAACTGCTTACAAAAATCAATAATGATGATGAGGACATTCCTCAACTATGCAAACTGTATGACATTATCCAGATGTTGGGTGTGACATCTTCATGCCGAAAGAATCGTGCAACTGCAAGCCCTTCAGGACTTTCTTAGCTGTTGTTTAAGCTCACAGTATCTATAGTATATTGATTTATTATCAATTTTTAGTTCAACTACATGATTTGATGCTTTAACTTGGTGTCTTTAAGTCGATATTTCACAAAGGACAATGCATCCAGATGTAGTAACCAAACCTTTCTGAAGAAGATAGTAACAAAGATGAGGACTAGAAAAGGTCAGACATGAATGGGGGTTATTTATCATAAAGGGAGTTTATGAATAGAGGAGTTAAATTTGACTAGATTTTAAAAAGATTTGCTTTAGACAAAATCCAATTGTTATGGCAATTTGCTTCCATGCAGATTCAGCAAAATGCCTACTGCTGATCTCCATTTTTCTGAACCGAAATGGTCCATCAAATGTTAAAAATAAAAAAGATCCCTTATACTCACCTCACCACTATTCTCTCCAGCCATTCTGCTCCTTACCATCGCTAATCAAGTCTCTATTGCATCTTCTGATTCCACCACAAGTGCTGAAATCCCTCTGACGGTTCTGCGATTGTGTACAGAAGATCACAGTGCAAGGTCATGACATCATGCCATTGTGAACTTTCACCCACTTGCACAGAACCCTCCAAGGCCTCTAAAGCTAGACCATCTCATGAAATGAGATCAATAAACAAGGAGCGCAAAATGTGTGAAACCTGGTGGTTAAGTAGATTAACAAACATGGGCCAAGTGGCCACTCACCTAATGGGGTTGTGCACCCCTGCACAACCCCAGTTTGTGCTTGAACGGATGGTCCCTGTGGACCGTTAGAGACTGCCATGCGCCCCTGCTGCTGGCTAGCACTTCCGGGTTCTGGTCACATGATCAGGGAACAGGATACGCATCACTGCAGGTCCTTAGGCTGGGTAGTGTGGATCCAGCATTACCCGGACATCGCAGGTCCTTAAGCTTCTCAATGGCATTGACTGTGCTCGTAGCTGCTCCTGCCGCAAACCTTCAGGAGGAGGGATATCTACTGATGAAGGAGAAAAAATTGTAGCGGTCTGTGGAGCGCTGAGATAAGGTATAAATTGTAGGGGCAGCAATCTGGTTAACAAACCCTTATTAACCCTTCAATCTCCACAAACGCTTTTCGACAGTATATCGCACACTGTTTTTTGTGCCACCTGATGAAGATAGTGTTATACTATCGAAACGCATTGTGGAGATCGAAGGGTTAATAAAGGTTTGTTAACCAGATTGCTGTCCCTACAATTTATCCTTTATCTCAGCACTCTACAGACCGCTACAATGTTTTCAGCATGAGCGTCAGCGATCAGGAGACATGGCAAGTACCGGACAAGTGAATGTGAGAAGTAGAGGGGCCAGAGAGATGAGAGGTACGGTAAGTATAAGGAATATTTTTTATTTTCTCTTGTTACATTTATTACGTTTGGAAAGACCACATAGCATAAAAAGAGACAATAAATTCATTGATTTCTCTGCTAAACGAATTTTCTGGGAAAATCCAAGTGAACAGTTTAATTAAATTTTTTATTAATTTGCTCATCTTTTTTGATATATTTGGCACATATAAAGATATTGCACTTCTGTATGTCTCCTTATTTTACGTCAGCATCCTTAGTAGATTGAATTTGGGACTGTTTATGCTACATTTGACAAAAATCACATGTCATAAATTTAACTAAAAAAGGCAATATCCCAAGGATCCAACTCTTTTGACCAGTGCAAAATAAAAATAGCAAGCTTGGCAAAAAATGAGCTAAGAATGATGCTCAGCTGTAAAAAATGTGTCTATAAAATAAAAATGACACTAGAGGTGAGAAAACAGGAGTAACACTAATGATAAAAGCACAATACTTTTAGAACTGCAAAAGAACCAAACAACTCCGCACCACTGTATTGAGTTAGACCCTATTGCCTCTCACCATGCTTTGCTGTCACAGCCGTAATACTATTGCCCCCAAACAAACCGGGTGCTGCATCCATATGAAGATTCCCAACAGTATATGAAAAAACAAAAAAAGTGGAGCGCACTCACCGGAATTGAAGTGTCATACTTTTATTCGGACATCAAGTGATACAGCAGGGAGGGATGTGGAAACAAACGGACGACGGCCGTTTCGTGCACACAGCACTTCAATGGGTCCTGTTGAAGTGCTGTGTGCACGAAACGGCTGTCGTCCATTTGTTTCCACATCCCTCCCTGCTGTATCACTTGATGTCCGAATAAAAGTATGATACTTCAATTCCGGTGAGTGCGCTCCACTTTTTTTGCTTTTTCATATACACTAATAATAAATCTCCTCTATGATATTTCAAAGTCTACTGATTTCTAACAATCTAGTAAATTAATGTCTATTAAATCTGGTACAATTCTTCTAATATTGCTATGAATGGAATAATTTATCCGGAAAGATATTTCATTATGACTGATTCTCTACCACAGATGTAAGTACGAGACAGTGGTGTTCGACAACCTTTTTTCTTTGCCCCATCTAGTTTGAATGAGCCAAAAGTGCACAGTTATGGAGAAGTCAGCAGTATTAGCTATTGTGTTGATTGTTTATAGCCAATTTTACTGGAATCTCCAATGTTGAGAAATAAAATTCTAATCATAATATCTCATTCAATTTGCAGCTTTGCATTGATCCGAATCACACAAACATGTCATAAAAAAACCCATCATCAGGAAAAGTAATACATTGTGTTCTATAACAGATGGTATATCCTCCACAGGGCCTTCAGCTTAATATCATCAAGGCTGAATGGTATTACTGACAGGGACACAAGCGACATACAGTAGAAGCCAAAGTCTGTAAAACAACTTGCGGCACGTTCCTCAAGAGATGCTGGAAATGTCTTGTAAGTTAATTTCCTTGTAATGATGTATAAAAATATCTATATGAGAATTGATGTAACTAATGGGAGCTCATACTAAATTTGTCACTGATATAGTTTATATTGTTAATGGCTTCTTAGATGTTTTTTTGGAAGAATTTGTGATTATTTTTATGTACAAGTTTTTTTTTTAATAATAAAGTGCTAACATATTCCACAGCGATTCACAGTTTTTGCACACATTCTCACTGCTCTCCCCGATGGGGCTCACAATCTAAATTCCCTATCAGTATGTCTTTGGAATGTTTGTTAGGAAACCAGAAAACCTAGAGGAAATTCACACAAACACGGGGAGAACATGCAAACTCTTTGCAGATGTTGTCCTTGGTGGGATTTGAACCCAGGGCTCCAGCACTGCAAGGCTGCAGTGCTAACCACTGAGCCACCATGTTGCCCAAATCACTTAAAATTCCTCTACTTGGACAACCCCGTCTTATATGCTGTAATCACCCAAGTTAAATGAATAAAGTAAATACTCACCTCCCGCACCACCACCATTCCAGCAATGTTGGCCGGCACTTACATAACATTGTTACATCAAATAAGCCCTGCAGTTAGTCATTGGCCACTGATGGGCTGCTTTGCTTACACTTTCATGAGATGAAACGCAGACATCTGGGGGAGGTGTGGGCACTGCAGCCAAATAATTGTTGAGTGCATTGATTTGTGGGAATCCCATTTATTGGTCAGGTTAGTAGTGTCCGGCTGCTGGACGAGAGGCTCAAAGTATCTCTTACCTTCTGGAGTGCCCGGCTTGGCTATTGATTTGTTGATGGTGCAGCGTCATCTTTGTGGCAAACTACAATGATGGTGGCATGATTGTGTTGGCTGGTGAAAAGCCTTCCTCGGGATCCTGGAAATAAAGAGATTCACAAGCCTCACGTTAAGCTGTCAGAGCTGAAGGACCAGTGTCCCAGGAATTTACCAGGGACAAAAATATATCACTGCCAGCAGTGGCGTTCAAGGAAATCATAGGACCCCATATCAAAAGTTCTAATTGCACCTCCTTTATACTTATTTGGTTGGGTTGGGGTTTCCAACTTTTAAAAACCAGGATAATTATATGTTATGTGGCCAGTATTTAGTAATTATATATAATTGCCCCCATTGAAACCCCTCAGTGTTCTCACCACATTTCTGACAATTTTAGAGTGTGATGCTCCTGAATGATCTTACCCACACACACTGAATTTGGTATTCCATAGTGAATCCCCCTACAGTTCCACACAAAACAAAAAAGTATAGAACGTGATTATTTAAAACTGCCGCCAACACCGTATAATAGCCCTACAGCATGAAACACTTTAAGTGCCCCACTATAATATGATACGCTTATAGTACCACACACAGTGAGTATCATGGCCCTTAAACAGCATGATGGGCAGTCAGTATGAAGCCCTCACAATCCCTTAGCTTGGTATGAGGGTCCCACAACCCACCACACAGAATGAAGGTCCCCACAGTCCGCAACTCAATATGAGGTCTTACAGTATGATTGGCCCTCACCAGCCTTCATTCAGTGTGATTGACCCCCCAAAAGTCCTCTATTCAGTATAATTCCCCCTGCCACAAGCTCTTTATTCAGTAAGATTGGCCCATCATAATCCCCCACTCAGTATTATGACACCCACCAGCATCTCATTCAGTGTGATTGGCCCCCAGCAGCCCCCCATTCAGTATGATTGGCCCCCACCAGTCTCCTATTCAGTATAATTACCTCCCACAATCCCCCCATTTAGTATTATGGCCCTCATAATGACTGATATCAAGAAAAAAGACTACTCACTTCACTCTATTACCCTGGAGCATTGCTCTGATCTAAGTGTCAGTGTGATTGATGAGGCTTCAACACGGCAGGTCCAATGTTGTGGTGATGTCATCGTTTCCACATTGAACAGAGTCTCAGGCTAAGTTGCAAAGTCTATCCAATAGTATCCATGTCCTGCGGATGCAGATACCACTGAAATTGTGATGACGGGGGGGCGCGTAGGAGCTGGTGCCTGGTTGACAAGTGATGCAAGCCCCCACCAACCCAAGCGATTCCCAAGCACCGTTACGGCAGGTGGCACTATGATGACAAAGACCACACCAATCATGATTTTAGACATGTGAGCTTCAACATGATATCTTCAACTCGGGACATCTCTCCACAATGCAGAGTAGGGAGTAAGGAAGAGTCTCTCCCACTCTTATAGGTCCTTCCAGTCCATGTATTGCATGGTTGACTATTCGCTTATAAGATTACATTTACCTTGCAGTGGCCAATGAAAATGTATGGCCAGCTAGTGCTTCCTCTGGTGGTATTAATCAATAACTCAAGGTTGGATGAGCTGTACCAAAGTAGATCAGTTGATCAATCTTACGAATCTGTAGTGAACATGGTAAATTTTGATTAAACAACCACAGCAATACTCAGTGTGGATCAGCACCACCTGAAATATCTAAAAGAAGAGAGATCACAACCAACAAAAAAAGTTGACCTCTGTAACTCAAACATATGCTGCTGACATACTGAAATTTTGTTTGGTTTCCTAGATCTAACATTTCACATTCACCTTTCATGGCTTTCTTTTAGCAGCACATGGTTGTAATCAACTATGAGAATTTTGGCATATTTTAAGTCTATTTTTTATATAACTTAGCAAAAGAAAGTTGAAAAAAAATGATTTCATATAAACCTTTAGTTATTTTGTCCTCGTTGATTGGTTACAGTCCTTGTATTGAGATGTTTACAACCCAAGAACAGGTCCAGAGTGAGGACCCCACCTACCAAAGTGAATTTTTCATTGCCTTTCAAAATTTCTCACCATACAATAGATAGAGATCACACATAGGTTTACAACGTATAAAAGAAAGTTATAACACATACCCCAATAGAGGTAGGAAACAAAAATGCATCTGTTCTAACTTAAATATAGATTTTCCGTGACATAACCTGTATCTCGTTACAAGAAACTGGATAACACAGATGAACAAATTTGGTGCTGCCCAATCTTTCTTCACAGCGCATGACTTTACATGTTATTTTTTGGCAAACGATTGAAACGATCACGTTACAAGTAATGAAAGTCTTGAGATTGAAACAAGCATGTTGCACACAAGAGCGTAAAGCGGAGATTGGAGTTTAATGGAATGGGTTGAGATGAAATAGTTTCAACTAATAAAAAATATGTTTACAAAGATTGATTTTGTCCTTATTTGATACCATTTTGAGAATTTCTTTGAATTTTTTTTTTACTTATTTTTGATATTTTCTTCTGATTTTGTAGGATTTATTGAGATCAGAAGCACACTGAAGGATTTGTTTCTAGTGTGAGGCAGTGAGGGTAGTCATATGCTAGGATCGTTATGTATTCCCCAGGAAGCGCATAGAGGTATATTGAACCCGCTACAGCGTATAGTAATCACAGCTACACCTGTGGTTACAATGTAAAATAAGTACGGATCTGGTCAAACTATTTGACCAAGTCAGAATTTAGGAAACCCAGACATGGGCTTTTATTTTTGGAGAGATTTGCAGGTTTTGTAGTGGGGTGAATCTCTCCATCCACTCTGGGTTTTGGGAGTAGCCCATGTCCACAATTCACATGTAAACTAGGAGTTTAGGTTTGGGTGTGTCAGTGTTTTGTTTGCAAGCGGCAGAGCAAGAGGCTCCATGCAATACAGGCCTGTATGAGGTGTAATAAACAGCCAAAGAAAACAAAGCTTCTGATGCACCCAAGAGTACACGGAGGTGCAGTCGCCCACGGTAATGATGATGATTCATCGGACTGTTTGGACAACCCAGCTGCGATCTGGAGGATAACGTTTACCTTACTATGTGGGTTTTTGGAAATAAAGCCATTTTATGTTAAACTTTCTTGCTTCACTGCCTCTCTATCACTTGACTAGCTATTTTTTTTTTGTATTTTGTGCATATTTTATGTACTGTCATTATGGCAATGTCCTCCAAAGTCCATATTTTAGAGTATCAAGGTAGCAGACCACATAATATAGTAAGGAAATATGCTGTTCACAGAGGGAAAGTGTAGGGACTCTAGTGCCACCAACTCCCTTCCTTTATAAAGAGACTACTTGTTTACTACATTTTCAGGGGAGCATTGCATGGCCTATATGTCTCTCTATGCCTACTTTGAACTTGTTCTTTAAAGGGGTGATGTGATGTAGTCCTAAATCTCTAATGTAATAATCTCATTGCTTTTCTACTACACTTTAATTAAAAATTTCCTACAATTCCATCTCCAATCTCTCAAACTGCTTTATTTCTTTATTAACTACTTACTGTTTGATGATATATTACATTTGCATGCTGGAATACTCATTAGAAAAAAAAGGACCAGCATATCTAAACTAGTGTGAGTAGGCGCCAACCAAAAAAAGCATATAAGCAACAAATAGTAAGGTTGCACCATAATATAAAAAGGATTACTCTAGAACATTTAAACTGCTTTGCTGCCATAGGAAGTAAGAAAAAAAAGGAAAAGCGCTATATAATGTACACATGAAATATTTATCTGCAAACTTGTTATGAAAAAAAGGTACTTCGCACATAGATTGGCCAATATATGTGAGCCCAATTGCCATATCAAGACATCCTTCGTAAATTGGGTCCCTATCCTGAAATGTCACCTCTCCTGGGCAAAAAAGCCTACAATTTATGGGGCAGGAATAGACCAGCTAACTACTTAAAATCATCTGTGGCTGATGGGAGTGGGAATGCACATGTCCAAAAAGCTATGATTCGCTAGAAAAAAGGACCAGCACATCTAAACTAGTGTGAATAGGTGCCAACCAAAAAAAGCAGATAAGCAACAAATAGTAAGCTTGCACAATAATATACAAAGAAGGATTGAAACTGCATTGCTTCCATAGTAAATAGGAAATAATAGGAAAAAGCTCTATATAATGTACATATGTATCTACAAAATTGCTATGAAAAAAGGAAGGTACTTTGCGCATAGATTGGCCAATACATGTGACCATATGTAGACCATGAAGAAGAAAAAGCAGAGATTAGCCCTACCCTAAAAACAATGTCACTTTTGGGGGTGGGGATAATGTCTGCTTTTCCTGCTCGACTGATTATCTTCATAAAATGTGCAGTGACTTTGCACTCTCTTATCAACGCATCACTTCTCATCAAATGCAAAGAGGGAGCGCACTGTCACTGCATTAAAAGAATATCACACAGTGACAATATCCTACTGAGCTTACATCAGAATTGACAACCGACACATGCTCAGTAGAGCAAAAACTAGTCCAACCCCTGAAACAGAGATCACTAGTGTTGAGCGATACCGTCCGATACTTGAAAGTATCGGTATCGGAAAGTATCGGCCGATACCGGCAAAGTATCGGATCCAATCCGATACCGATACCCGATACCAATACAAGTCAATGGGACTCAAGTATCGGACGGTATTCCTGATGGTTCCCAGGGTCTGAAGGAGAGGAAACTCTCCTTCAGGCCCTGGGAACCATATTAATGTGTAAAATAAAGAATTAAAATAAAAAATATCGCTATACTCACCTGTCCGACGCAGCCGGGACCTCAGCGAGGGAACCGGCAGCGTTGTTTGTTTAAAATTCGCGCTTTTACTTGGTTACGTGAAGTCCCGGCTTGTGATTGGTCAGGGCGGCCATGTTGCCGGGACGCGGACCAATCACAGCAAGCCGTGACGAAATTACGTCACGGCTTGCTGTGATTGGTCCGCGTCCCGGCAACATGGCCGCCATTAACCAATCACAAGCCGTGACATCACGGGAGGCTGGACATGCGCGTATTTTGAAAAGCGCGCGTGTCCAGCCTCCAGTGACGTCCCGGCTTGTGATTGGTTAATGGCGGCCATGTTGCCGGGGCGTCACTGGAGGCTGGACACGCGCGCTTTTCAAAATACGCGCATGTCCAGCCTCCCGTGACGTCCCGGCTTGTGATTGGTTAATGGCGGCCATGTTGCCGGGACGTCACTGGAGGCTGGACACGCGCGCTTTTCAAAATACGCGCATGTCCAGCCTCCCGTGACGTCCCGGCTTGTGATTGGTTAATGGCGGCCATGTTGCCGGGACGTCACTGGAGGCTGGACACGCGCGCTTTTCAAAATACGCGCATGTCCAGCCTCCCGTGACGTCCCGGCTTGTGATTGGTTAATGGCGGCCATGTTGCCGGGACGTCACTGGAGGCTGGACACGCGCGCTTTTCAAAATACGCGCATGTCCAGCCTCCCGTGACGTCACGGCTTGTGATTGGTTAATGGCGGCCATGTTGCCGGGACGCGGACCAATCACAGCAAGCCGTGACGTAATTTCGTCACGGCTTGCTGTGATTGGTCCGCGTCCCGGCAACATGGCCGCCCTGACCAATCACAAGCCGGGACTTCACGTAACCAAGTAAAAGCGCGAAATGAAATTTAAACAAACAACGCTGCCGGTTCCCTCGCTGAGTTCCCGGCTGCGTCGGACAGGTGAGTATAGCGATATTTTTTATTTTAATTCTCTTTTTTACACATTATTACATTAATGTTGTTGCGATACCCGATACCCGATACCACAAAAGTATCGGATCTCGGTATCGGAAATTCCGATACAGCAAGTATCGGCCGATACCCGATACTTGCAGTATCGGAATGCTCAACACTAGAGATCACCGATGATGCTTCATGTCAGGTTGATGACAGAGACTACGGCAGAAATCACAGCCTCTGCCCCCGATGACCCTTTATTTGGGAGTCCCAGCATGCACTAGGAATTCTCAAGCGAAGGGTCATCAAACAGGAAGTAGATACAAAAATAAATAAAGCAGTTGGAGTAGAGAAGGAAAAATAGGGACTTATTAAAAAAAATATATATTAAAAAAAGATTAGATTTAGGGTTAAATAGGTTAGTTTTGGACCACCCCTTTAAAGCAGATATTACACTAACATGATAAAATAAGCTTTACTCACCACCCCACAAACTCTAGTGCAGGTTAATCTGGTGATTTTTGGTTGGTCAGGAAGTTGAGGGATTTTTTTTCATTCACCTGTCTGCTGATACCCCTGCCTGGCTGCAATAGCAAAGCCGATCAGGTAACCTAATGATATGTATATATAGATATATGCCACATATGAAAGGGTCTTTTTAAACTTTTTTTTAGAGAATAGAGAATAAAAGCAAAAAAAATCATGCTTACGTTACTAATCCTTCCTGCTCCATTCTAGTACTTCCTAGTAGGCTTACATAGACTATAACATAACATAAGTACAATGTATATTACACTCCAGCATTTATATTCCTCATATAAAGTTCAGATTGTCTCCAAGGCCAGGGTGATGCTCACTGAATGATTTCCAGTCAGTAACCGGTGACACTTGCAGAGGGATGGCTTCATCCCTGACAGTTGATTTTGAGATTTATCAAATTTCAATGACAACTTTGTCAAGTCATCTGGACAGATACATGTATCCGTTATCAGAAGGAAAGAAAAATTGCAAAAAGTAAATGTATTTTAGGTAGAAGGACATTTCTATCATAAAAGATAAAATAAGGTTGGCCTGCAAGCAAAACATGATAGAACTGGTGGAATATTCTGCTCCTTTCCATACATTGCGTTTATAAATAAAAGATGTCTAATGTCACTCTCACAAGGTAATGTCTTCTTGCATTGCGGCAGATAGGATTTTCTTCATCTGGGGGAAATATCTGGTTGTACGGCTGTATCTACTGTAAGTGCCTGGATCTGAGAAAAAATAACTTGTGCGTTTTCCCAGCTAAATCAATGAAATTACTGAAATATTTTTAAAACTGACTTATTAATGGGGATTAGTGTGAATAAGTCCACTTTCTGTATATTTGTTTCGCTATATGGCATCTTTAGAAATTTGGTAAATGTTCCTGTGAAGAATATTGGAGATTGCCATGCCATGAAATTCTATCATTTGTATGCTATTTGGTATGGGATTATGGAAACCCCCTTCCTTTGTGCAGCTGTAACAGGACACCTAGCTCAGCAGGTCCAACCTTCTCAGCTTAGCTCGTATCCAAACCATGCGGTCAAACTGCTTTGTTCAGATATAATTAGATTTAAAGATTTAATAAGGAGAATATGGACTTGTTGTGCCTCCTATCCACACACTGGTTACATTTTCGAGATCTCTGGAATGGGCATACCAGTGTCTCGATTCATTCTAGCACCCCAAGATAGGGAATTACTTAAAATGTCTATTAGGAGCAAGGAAGCAAAATTGTGTTTGGTCTCAAAGTGCAGCAAGGGCCCATCTAGCTCTGATAGCGCCAAAACCAACTCCCCAGGACCATCCATAAAAATTTTATGACCCATCTTAGATTTTGGAGTTTTTAGCTGCTGGAGTCAAGAAGAGGGCATTTTAATTCAGCCCACAGGGCAGGAGGGCAGTGACACAAAGGGGTTAAATGCTGCTCGCGTATATGTAAGGTTCTAGGAGGTACGCGGGATGCAGTGACGGACGGAAGGCAGAGCAAGGGTTAACAGGTTTCTTTACAGGGGAATACTCCACACAAGGAAGTGAAGAGTTAAACAGTATAAATGGCAAAATGAAGTACAACCGTTCAAATAGCAGTTCAGTGGCAAGCGTACTAAGAAGTCTCAAAACTACAGGTCCTGCTATGAATGCAATAGCACTGGCAGCGGCGGGCGCATTGTCTTTTCCTGAATGATGCTGTAGTCTATGATCCGTCTCCTGGCGGCAGTGGTCGGTCTCCGGTACCTTCCATTGCCCCTAGTCCATATACTGCAGTGACTAACGGAGGTACGGGCCACAGTCATGTATTAGCCCAGCGAGGCTCCTAAACTATCTTCAATGGAAAAGTCATGTCACAAATCTCAGGGCAACTATCTGCTGCCAACGTCAGGGCGCAAGTATCAGTATGCGGCATCTCTTGGGCAGCGCTTGTGATGTATTCACGGTCACGTAGTGTACAGCACCTGGTTCTGTGACAGTCACTGGACACACACTGCACGTCTTGCTCTCCCTGGTCACTGCTACTGGCGGGTGACGGCAGACCCTGGTCTGCATGGCACTAGTGCTCCCAGGACAGAGCACTCCTCTGTGGCTGCTGCAACACCCAGCTTGGCTCTGCTCTGTGGGCACGGCTCTGCACTGCTCTGGACAGCTCTGCTCTCGCTGGCTCTGCTCAGCACGGCTCTGCTCCACACGGTTCTGCTCTGCATGGCTCTCTCTGCAGGCAACAGGGGCTCCTTCTATACTGCCCATCGCCACGGCGGTACTCTCTGGTGGGGGAAGCAGAGCACGCTGCTCACCGCTCTTCACGCTGCTCTCTGTGCTGCCCTCCGCACTGCTCTGTGGTGTCACCAGACTCCCGTGCTTTGTGCGCTTTTTCCTCTTATCCCTCTGTTGCTGCACACCCTTTTTTTAGCTCTCCCTGCCCCCCTTCATCAGGATGGAGGTCCGGCTCACTCAGCCTTCCCTCTGACAGAAAGGGAAGGTCTACCCCCTTCAAGCTTCCTCCCGGGAACAGAGGATGGAGCCTTTCTAGTTCCGGACCCGGCATGCAGGTACCCGCAGTCCGGTCGACCTCCCTACATACAGACTAGCCAATTGCTTTTTCTCTGGAGAGGTCGCAGCGACACATCGTGTAGGCAGAAGTCACGAAACACAGGGGAATACCAGCCTCCCATGCGGCAGCTGCTACCCCACAAGCAGGTTCTTTCATCTAACTGGTAACTGACTTTTATATTCTACATACATTATTCTACCACTATTGTATTTGAAATCAATCAAAAAGAACAACCGGAAGCATAAATGCCAATAAAAATATCAATATTTTATTATTCACAAAAAATAAATAAAAACAAGTCTCATAGTAGCCAGTAGGAATACATGTGACAGAATACTACTGTCTGCATACAGGAATATGCCACAAAATCAAGTGATACATACACACATGCCTAAAGTAGCAAAAAAATATACAATTGTTCAAATTATCTGTATATGATCCATATTGTTACAGTGAACCATGACAGGAAGGGTTAATCCCATAGAGTACGGTATATAGCAAATATGCTTACAATCAAAAGGAAACCCTATCTAGTTAAACAGGACATATAGCTTATTGCACCACTGGTAAAAGGTGCATGATGGTGCATCACTGATGAAAAGTGCATATAGTGCATATATATGGCATGAAAGTGAATAAGGGCATATTACCTAAGTACGCAGCTCAGTACAGGAACCCGCGTTTCGCGGTATGCTTCGTCCAGGGGGATAGTCACCAAATGACGAAGCATACCGCAAAACGCGCATCAGGGTTCCTGTACTGAGCTGCGTACTTAGATAATATGCCCTTATTCACTTTCATGCCATATATATGCACTATATGCACTTTTCATCTAATTGTTCCACTCCTGGTTTTGACTTACAAATACTGATGTAAAATACTGACCAAATACTGCTAGTGTGACGGCAGCCTAAAAGACACCTGTCCACAACCTCAAACATTCACATCCAAACTCCACTATGTTGAAGACCAAAGAGCTGTCGAAGGACTCCAGAAACAAAATTGTAGCCCTGCACCAGGCTGGGAAGACTGAATATGCAAAAGGCAAGCAGCTTGGTGTGATTAAATCAACTGTTGGAGCAATAATAGCAAAATGGAAGACATACAAGACCACTGGTAATTAGTGTTGAGCATTCCGATACTGCAAATATCGGGTATCGGCCGATATTCGCTGTATCGGAATTCCGATACCGAGTTCTGATATTTTTGTGATATCGGAAATAGGAATCGGAAGTTCATATAAGTTCCCAGGCGTGTGCGGTGCGTATGGTTCCCAGGGTCTGGAGGAGAGGAGACTCTCCTTCAGGCCCTGGGATCCATATTCATGTAAAAAATAAAGAATAAAAACAAAAAATATGGATATACTCACCCCTCCGACTGACCCTGGACCTCAGCAGTGCAACCGGCAGCCTCCGTTCCTAAGAATGCAGTGAGTGTAGGACCTGCAATGATGTCGCGGTCTTGTGATTGGTCGCGTGACCGCTCATGTGACTGCGACGTCATCGAAGGTCCTTCACTCACTGCATTCTTAGGAACGGAGGCAGACGCTTGCACCGGTGAGAGCCGGGGTCTGTCGGAGGGGTGAGTATATCCATATTTTTTATCTTTATTCTTTACATGAATATGGATCCCAAGGCCTGAAGGAGAGTTTCCTCTCCTTCAGACCCTGAGAACCATCCAGGATAGCTTCCGATATTTGTGTCCCATTGACTTGTATTGGTATCGGGTATTGGTATCGGCGATATCCAATATTTTTTGGATATCGGCCGATCCAATCCGATACCGATACTTTTGAATATCGGAAGGTATCGCTCAACACTACTGATAATCTATCTCGATCTGGGGCTCCACAGAAGATCTCACCCCGTGGGGTCAAAATGATCACAAGAACATCAAGCAAAAATCCCAGAACCACACGGGGGGACCTAGTGAATGACCTGCATATAGCTGGAACCACTGTTTCAAAAGCTACCATCAGTAACACACTACGCCTTCAGGGACTCAGATCCTGCAGTGCCAGATGTGTCCCCCTGCTTAAGCCCGTACATGTCCAGACTCATCTGAAGTTTGCTAGAGAGCATTTGGATTATCCAGAAGAGTATTAGGAGAATGTCATATGGTCTGATGAAACCAAAGTATAGTTGTTTGGTAGAAACAAAACAAGTCATGTTTGGAGGAGACAGAATGCTGAGTTGCATCCAAAGAACACCATACCTACAGTGAAGAATGGGGGTGGCAACATCATGCTTTGGGGCTGTTTCTCTGCAAAGGGACCAAGACGACTGATCTTTGTACATGAAAGAATGAATGGGGCCATGTGTTGGGCGCCAGGATTCTCCTGCTGCATAGGGTAGATCTCAAGCCTTGCCTGCATCTGTGGTCTCCCATCCAGCTTTGGCCACTGCGGGTGCTGCTGAGCATAAATATCAGTCCCATCATCATTATCAGGCTATTGCTATTTGTCTGGTTACTGCTGGCTCTTCAGCCAAGCCTATGGTAACCAGTGGTAGGCAGCTATGAGCGAATATTCTGGAGACTAAGTCCAGAAATCACCCTACAGAGCATGCTCGTGATGTGGTGACGTCTCATTGGCGGTCGGTCGCCAGCTCCTCTGGTGATGTGGCAGCGCCAGATTGACCCACGTGCAAGGTCCTGTCTGACTGGACATGAACTGAACATATAAAAGGGTCTCAGAGGAGCACGCGGCCACGCTAGTGTCAACAATGTTACATGTGTGTATCAGTCATTGCAACAGCGTGGTCTATGTCAGTATGTGCTCAGGGTCGGTGGTAAGCCATTAGAATTCCGACACCTCCAGAGAGGAGTTTCAGTGAATTCAGGGCTGGTGTTTTGCCATTAGAATTCCGGCACCTCTAGAGAGTAATTGGCTGAGTGTTTTGGCTGGCTGAGTGACCGTTTGCTATTTTTTCCATGTGTGAGTTTCGATATCCTGTGAGGTTAACTGGGTTCATGTTTAGCGCATACCTGCTCTGTTACTGTGTGCGAGTGACACAGCTCTACGGCAGGGCATCTTTTCTGTTACTGTGTGTGAGTGACACAGCTCTATTGCAGAGCATCTATTGTGACACAAGTGACACAGCCTCATGTGCTGTTAAATGAGTCACGTGTAACTCAGTGCGAGATAGCTATTGCTCGCTGTGTGTTCTGTTGTGAACTATAGTTCTTGGCTCCCTCTTGTGGTCATTAGTGGTATGGCACTTGGAGTGTCTTTCCCCAGGTTGGCACTCACCTGCTTCGTTTGGCCTGGGTGTGCCTATATAAACTTCCTGGATACTCTGTATTGTGCCTGGATTCGTTGTTATCAGACCTTGTCTGTTTTCTCCTGTCTCCTGGTCTCCTGATTTTGCAAGATAAGCTAAGTCCTGCTTTCTTATTTTTATGCATTTGAATTTCCCTTATTTTGTTCCAGCTTTGTTTAAAATGTGATTCCTGATTTTTGCTGGAAGCTCAAGGGGGGCTGTTATCCTCCCCCCACACCGTTAGTCGATGCGGGGGTTCTTGGATATTCAGCGTGGATATTTTGTAGGGTTTTTTGCTGACCGTATAAGTCATCTTTCTATTTTCTGCTATTAGTCAGTGGGCCTCTCTTTGCTAAATCTAGTTCATTCTTACGTTTGTCATTTCTTCTTACCTCACCGTTATTATTTGTTGGGGGCTTGTATTATAACTTTGGGGTCCTTTCTCTTGAGGCAAGAGAGGTCTTATTTTCTCTGAAAGGGTTAGTTAGTTCTCCGGCTGGCGTGAGACGTCTAGAACCAACGTAGGTATGTTCCCCGGCTGCTGCTAATTGTTTGTGCAAGGATCAGGTATACGGTCAGTCAAGTTACCACTTCCCTATGAGCTGTTTTTTTTGTGTTTGCAGACTTAGCTGGTACTCCTGAGATCCTCTGCCATTAGGATCATAACAGTGTTCCACCATTGTTCATAGTAGCTGCAGTTTAACATCTCTACATGGTAGACCCCAGGTTGTGATTGCACTTTATCATGATATTTATTCAGTGCAATCCGCCAACCCTAACACCATGTATTGTGAGATTTTGAGTGCAAACCTCCTTCCATCAGTAAGGGCATTGAAGATGAAACATGGATGGGTCTTTCAGCATGATAATGATCCAATGCACACTGCCAGGGCAACGAAGGAGTGGCTTCATAAGAAGCATATGAAGGTCCTCGAGTGGCCTAGCCAGTCTCCAGATCATAACCCCATAGAAAACCTTTTGAGGGAGTAGAAAGTATGTGTTGCCCAGTGAAAGGCCCAAAACATCACTGCTCTAGAGGAGATCTGCTGGAGGAATTGGCCAACATACCACCAACAGTGTGTGCCAACCTTGTGAAGACTGTGTCATTGCCAACAAAGGATATATAACAAAATATTGAGATGAACTTTTATTAATGTCCAAATACTTATTTTCCACCATAATTTGCAAAATACAGTAAATCTTGCCAAATCAGACAAGGTGATTTTCCGGATTTGTTTTCTCATTTTGACTCTCATAGTTGTGGTCTACCTATGATGTCAATTACAGGCCTCTCTCATCTTTTTAAGTCTGAGAACTTGTACAATTGGTGGCTGACTAAATACTTTTTTCCCCACTGTATCTGACCATTGTATATGTATAACCATTATGTATATAGTGTATTGTCTCATGTGCCCTTATGGCGATTAAATATATAATTTAAACTTAGGCAGCTCTTTTAGCTCGAACCACGAATCCTCACATCTGCATTCTCGGTTTAATTTACCATGCTATCGGGGCTGGTTTCTGGCCCAATAAAATCCCGTTAATGGACCGGGCTTATATCTAAAGAGGAACTGGTGGCAGTCCTACCAGGCTGCCCAGTTATTGTTTCCCTTGTGCTAGTGAAAGGGGCCTCCCAGCCTGTTAGCGTTGTTGGCGAGTATGCGTGAACCACATATTCTCACTCCCCGTGTCTGCATGAACGCATATGGACATGGGGTGTCTGTGTAAAACTGTACCAAGCTCACCTTACGTGTCACCATGGGGTGCAGGACATCACGTTGGTGCGAGGAGACCGCACTATGTGATCCTTCTGATATAATGGTGATGTCAGGTGGGGTGGCGAGGTGTGAGTTCATCACAGTTCCCATATATAAAGTCATGCAATAGAAGGTTTTGTGTGAAGAATTTTTATGTATGGTCACCACTAAATATTTTTATTTTTTTGATACACTGTTCTGAAATGTTTATGTAATATCTTTTTTACTCACTTAGGCCTCCTTCACACATTCTGGTGATTCCAGTACTGGAAAAAACAGTGGCAGGGAGGTCCATGGTCCATGTCCATATGCCATCCATGTGCCAGTGTGACACCATCCATGTGGCATACGTTTGTACATATGTACGGGTCTGTGTGTATTATCCATGTGCCGTCTGTGTGCTCCACCATTTCGACAAGTACTGTAGTAGAATACAAATAATGTAGTAAGAATATAAATGATGATTAGGTGTTAGATGTGCAAAGACAGAGATCAAAAGATAGATAAAATATGTGAATGAGATATATAATCAGTGATTTGCTTGTGTAGGTTTCTGAATTTGTATTTAGCACAACAATAAATGATGAGCTGATTATTAGGACCAGCTCACATAAAGTGAGCTGGTCTTAATAGTCTGGGAAGGCGTCAATCTCCATGGAGCTTCCCAGTCTATTAATATCAGCTCACAGATGTCTGCTTAGCCTTTATTGGTATTATAAAAGGGTGACTTAAAAAATGATGTAAGATCCCCTCTATTTTAATAAACAGAAAAGGCTAGTAAACAGCTGTGAGTTGATATTAATAACCTGGGAAGGGCCGTGGATATTTGCCTCTTCCCAGCCTAAGAAAACCAGCCCTCAGCCACCCGAGAAATGGCGCATCCATTACATGCACCAATTCTAGCACTTAGCCTCGGCTTTTCCCGTTTGCCCTGGTGTGGTGTCAATCTGGGTAATGAGGTTAATGTCAGCAGTGTAATGTCCACTGCCTTCAAGCCCTGGGGTTAGTAATGGAGAAGTGTCGATCAGATACCCATCATTTATTTAAAAAAAAATTAATCCACAGGGGTCCAATATAAATCGATAATAAGGAGGTCCCATGAAGATCCCTGACTCTGCTACATTTGGAGGCTGTGTTTGAGGAGTGGGGACATCAGTAACGTGAATGCTCACCATGGCAGCCGGAACGCCCTGAGAGTAGCATGATAACAAGAGGTGAGTGAATATATTCGAAAAACAATTGCCAAGCATAAATTCGGCACAAATATGGCACATTCTGATTTGTGATCGGAAACACAAACAAATTTTAATAAAATCAGTAAAAATTGGTAACATTCAGTAAGAGTGCAGAAAAATATTTGCATTCAGTATATCTTTGTTATACAGGCCTCAGACTGAAACAATTCTTTCTTCTGTGACTAACGTGATACAGTAGGGGAGATCTCATTTTTTAAATTGTTTGGAGCATATCTGTTTTTATACAGGCCTCATCCACACTGAATCAACTCTTTCTTCTGTTACTAATGCGATTCAGCATGCCATATTTTACCTTGGAATTTACTGAAATTCTGAAGTTCACCCGTGTGCAGAGTAAAAAATCAGATTTTGTGTTGCTAATACTGTGCTCCTACCACACTATCTGAGCAACATGACTGGGAAAAAGCGAGGTTGTGGTAGAAGAGCGAATAGGCTTGGTGTTCAAGGTGTACATGGGGTAGGTGGTAATGTTAGTGAAAGCACTAGTGAACCAACAAACTAACGTCCTATACAAACACAATTGACAACTTCTGTTACTGGACGGGCTACTCCCCTACCTTTGTTTGGCAGTCGCACAGCGATGCGCCTTATTGATGAGGGCCAGAAAGAGCATGTGCTCAAGTGGATGGCAAGTGCAGTTTCAATTGGCCTCTCCTCCTCTTCCTCCACCTCAACATCACACACAGTACAGTCCACAGAGGTGGCACCCCAATTACCCTTGCTTCCCCCTGCGTCTCAACTTTCCAACCACCCAACTGACTGTAAGGAATCACAGATGGGTGAATCTGCAGAGCTGTTCACACATTCTGTGCTATGGGCATCAGAAGTGTACTCCAAAGATTCACAGAGTCAAAAGGAGGAAATTATCTCCACTGATGCCCAAATTTTTTTTGAGCCTGAATCTGGGGTAGGATGAAGTACAGTCCAAGCAGCATCCCAACCCTCGTCACGAACATTAACCCCCAGGGGGAGGTGATCCTGATGAGACATAGATATCTGAGGCTCATGTGGACTGTACTATACAGTCAGGGCAGGAAGAGGAGGAGGGTGAATCATAGTGTGAGAAATAGGATAAAGGTACCTTCACACTAAGCGACGCTGCAGCGATACAGACAACAATGCCGATCGCTGCAGCGTCGCTGTTTGGTCGCTGGAGAGCTGTCACACAGACCGCTCTCCAGCGACCAACGACGCCGAGGTCCCCGGGTCACCAGGGTAAACATCGGGTTGCTAAGCGCAGGGCCGCGCTTAGTAACCCGATGTTTACCCTGGTTACCACCGTAAAAGTAAAAATAGTACATACTCACCTGTGCGTCCCCCGGCGTCCGCTTCCTGCACTGACTGTGAGTGCCAGCCCTAACAGCAGAGCGGTGACGTCACCGCTGTGCTGTGCTTTCACTTTCCGGTCCCGGCGCTCAGTCAGACTCAGTGGCTGCAGGAAGTGGACGCCGGGGGACGCGCAGGTGAGTATGTACTGTTTGTTTTTTTTACTTTTACGCTGGTAACCAGGGTAAACATCGGGTTACTAAGCACGGCCCTGCGCTTAGCAACCCGATGTTTACCCTGGTTACCTGCGTAAAACATCGCTGGTATCGTTGCTTTTGGTGTCAAACCTGACGATAAACGCCGGTCTGACGACCAAATAAAGTTCTGAACTTTCTTTAACGACCAGCGACATCACAGCAGGATCCTGATCGCTGCTGCGTGTCAAACTAAACGATATCGCTAGCCAGGACGCTGCAACGTCACGGATCGCTAGCGATATCGTCTAGTGTGAAGGTACCTTAACACAGAGGATGATGATAAGGTAGCAGATCCCACTTAGCGTGAACACAGAGGCATTCAGCTAAGTAGGTCATCTGAGGAGATGGAGGAGGAGGAAGATGAGTGATGCAACCATGATGAGCAGTGCATCCTCAGCCACAACTGTAGCCGTGGCCAGCAGCATTCATGGGTCTGCAACTTGCAGGGGCGGCAAGGATTGCCCAGCCTTGGCTTTTTTGACACCGTGTGAAAAAACTGAAAAATGTGCACCATCATTGAATACAATGGGTGTGCATGTGTAAAAAAAAAAACTGACTTGTGATGGGGGCTTTATATAGCACCATTAATTCCACAGGGTTTTACTGACACCATCATCACTCCATTGGGGCTCACAACCTAAATTCCCTATTCAGTATGTATTTAGTGTATTGGAGGAAACCGAAGAACCCAAACAAACATGGGAGGAACATACAGACTCCTTGACCCCAGCTCTGCAAGGCAACAGTGCTAACAAGTGAGCCATCCTGCTGCCCAAGGTGGCTCAGTGTCTACATGTTGCCACCCATGTGTTTTAATTTAAGTTGCCTCTCATCAAGGGGTTTCACAAAATGTTGCAGTAGCGTTTGTTTCATGATACACTGGAGTCCTTACATGTTCTGTGCACTTTCAGACAAATTGATCTGTTTTAATGGATAACGAGATAAATAGGCAATATACAAAAAATGTATTTAAAAATGAGCACTTCATAGTTTGGGCAGCTAGTTGTCTCCCTTCTGTGTAATGTCCTGTCTACTGTCTTTTGTCAGGTGTACTCTGTACCTAGCAGCAGAGACACCAAGAAGAAATACAAAAATAGAATGTGAGGACATGTCTTTGTCTTTCCCTTCCTGTTCTCCTGTCAGTTAGGCTGGATAGAGAAATAACAGAAAAGAGAGCTTTCAGTCCGATGCTGGCAGATCATTGGAAATACATGTTGGGAAATGGAGAAAGTTCCAGCACCTATATTGCTGACAGAATGCTGTCTAAAAGAAAAGTCCAACTAAAAAAAAGTGAATGGCTAGTTACAGAACATGAGAACAATTCCTGGACATATTTTCAATTTTGATTTGGTGTGGGTAATGAGGCCAGAAATTCAATTTTTTTGTGAAAGAACAAGTGTGCTGATTGAAAATACATGGAAATATAAGAGTGGGCAAAAATGCACCACATCCTATTCATAAAATGGGTGCCTGACCCGAGTTAAAGCTGTGACCATCAACGGTGACATTTTGGAACATTTTGGAGGTCCAATCCCAGCCTAAGGCCAGGTGCAGATGACCTTGCCGATTATGCAAATGACACTCTAATCAAACTCTCATCACAGTTTGATCCAAGTATGAGCATAATGTGATCCAATTCTCTTGGATGAGGAGAAGATGGAGATTTTTTTTCCTCCATCTTCTTCATTGTTTCAGTAAATTGGACTGCACTCAAAAGTCATTCAAGTGTTTCCACGGACCCATTGTCTTGCATGGCTGAGTGCGATATGATAATTGGATCGAACCTGGGCATGCAGGGATTTTTTTCCTTGGACAGTCACTTTCCAAGGAAAAAAAATCAAACATATGCACGGCCCCATATACTAACAGCCAAGTGCGATCCATTGTATTGTCAGATTGCACAGCAAATATGCTCTTCTGAACCTGACCTAATAGCTGTCCTTAATTTCCATCCTTGGCATGGGATATCGCTTTGGCAGTGGGGTGTTGCTGATGGTTAAAGATGCTGGTAAACAGTTAGCCCCTCCAAAATCATCAATGTCTGTCTTGGTCAAGCACTTATATTGTATATGAGACATATTTGACAACGAACGCTAGAGAATATTGTCATATGTGTTTTATTCAGACTGTGTCAACATCCCTTGATAAGTGGATTTGAAACGCGTGTCGGGGTTGGGGAATGCCTGACAAGCCCTTGGTCATTGCTTTGCATCTCCTCAGGTAATATAATTTCACTTTTGAATCAATCCTGCCAAGCTATTTGTTCCCTTTATGCACTGTTACATTATCAGGAGAAACATTTGTGGCTGCTACTATGCAAATGCACCTTATGTATGTATTAGTCCAGGGATATATATTTCTAGCAGTCATATACATGTATCTTTAGGACTTAGCCTATATACTTACTTCCTGTAATAAATATTTTGAGGGTTAACATAGGGCTTCATTCATCTTAGTTACCTGTTTTTTTCAATTGTACTTTCTGGCTGGTCTTCATGGACTTCATTGTCAGTCCTTCACCCAAATTGTGAGGCACCTTTGCTATTGATTTTTTAAACTTCATTGCCATTATGTTTGTTCAATAAAAATTGGGTTTTACAATATTTTAAGTGTGTTTTGTTACCTATCCTCCGCCATAGTTGTGAATTGGTACGGCTTGCTAAGCTGATTTAATTGTCTATACTGTATGTTACACTCTATGTTGTGTTCTGGATCTTACCTGTATGATTAATAATGTCAACGTACCCAATGATGTGACATCATGATGGTAAGATGAGTCTCTATGCAATATGAGCTTAGATACACTGACTCTTCAACAAAATATCTCTAATATTGTGATGCAATTTTGGCATCAATGCCCTTGTTATAAGCAATGATATCACTGCCCATAATTCAGATATGTTCAGGATCTAACACGATCTGACACTTAAAAGGATCTCTATTCTTTGATGAAAATTGCCCGCCTTGTATCAAACAATAATACTCTCGCACAGAGAGCGATATTGATCTGGATTTCTACTGGAACATTTTATTCAATCACAAAATTGTACAGTAAATGATGATTTTCTGTGGAATTACAGAGTGTTCAGTCATTATGACATTACGGAATATCTATGATGGCTTTCTGACCACGGCACAAGGACATTTTAGAAATTGAAACTAATAGGTTTTCGAAAATCACTATTGTATTTTCCCATAAAAATACATCCAGGCCCATGTTGTGTGCGTACATGAAAAAGTAAGAGCTCACAAAAAGAAAGTTGTCAAAAATGGGCTCGTGATATCATCAGAGTCTCTCATAGTGCAGCCTCAAGGCTTTGACTTGCAACATCAAGTGATTTCATCTGTAGCCAGAAATGGTCCCAACAGTCAATTTTCCAGGACTGTCTTGAATTGTTGGAAACAATGGAGGTAACTATAGAAAAAGGATTATGAAAAATGTTTTTTCACATTTTATGGCATTTTAGCAAGTCTCCATTTAAAAGGTGAATCAATGTCACTGACTGCAATTCTGCTGCTCCACGTCAACAGAGCAGTACTTCCTCTTCTGGTTTGCTCTGTAGACAAGGTGTGACTGCTTACGTCATGCTCATCGGCAGCCAGCTCCCCGTAGTTAGGCAGCAAGTAGCTGGATGTCAGTCAGCAAGGCATTTGCAGTGACGCTGTTACGGTTCCACCCCTCAGGGTCTCTGGGATGCAGTGACTGACAGCTCAGCCATCCAATCCAGTACAGGGGCATGCTGAAGCTGTCAGTACTTTGATTGACAGCTTGGCCATCCAATCTGGTACAAGGGAAAGCTGAGCTGTCAGTGTGTTGATTGACAGCTCAACTATCCAATCTGAGTCTGGGAGGCACTGGCTGTCTCCAAGTGTTCATTATTCCAGGTAATTGCCATGCTAATTAACTGAGCTGTTTCTCCCAGATCTCTGCCAGACGTACATTCAGCTAAGTGAGGTTTGTGCTCCCTGTGCCTTGAGTTCTATATGCTTGATCTTTCATTGCCTGACCTTGGACTTCATTCTGACCATCCATCTGTTTAACCCCTTCAGCTCTGATCCTTTTTCCTCCTGGTATTCTGACCTTGGAATGTTACCTGACCACACTTTTGTCTCTTCCTTCTATTCATGACGTACTCTCCTGGCTCCTGACCTTGGACTCCTTGAAGTGACTAGAGTCACAGACACCCCCCGTCAACAGAGCAGAGCAGAAGAAAAGCCACTGCTCTGTCGATATGTCAGGAGAAGCCACTGAATTACTGGCAGAAATGGTCTGTGACCACTGTGCGCTGGCAGAGATTAGCACCGGGCCCAAGAATAAGTTAGTAACTAACTGCCTGTTAGCTCTTTGGTTCATAGTAAAAAAATAAATAGTTCCAGATAACCCCTTTAAAAGTACCTATAGTTATTGTGTTCTTTTTAATTGATTGGCTTTTGCAGCTTTTCTTTTCTCCAGGCTCAGAAATGTTAAATCATCTTGCACATCCCAGTAGGTTATTTCCAAATGTATTCCCTATCGTAATCTTCTTGAGACTTCCTTAATTGACAAGGGATGACATCTTTCCCATTGCTATAGAAGTTATTCATCTGCATTGCATTAATTAAAGGGGTTCTGGATTCCCTTCAGAGGGAACCTGTCACTTCAAAAGCCGCTATTAACCTGTATATATAGGGTTAATCTGCAAGTTAATGGCATTCTGAGCCTGCCCGGTGCCCACACTTAGCGGAAAGGAACTTTATTCCTACCGACAGTGTTCGGTATTCAACACGGGGGCGGTGCCAGTACGGGTTCATTCACCACTCTGTGTATAGTGAGCGGCAGCTATAACCACACCCCCAGCACTGACTGACAGCCAGCGCTAATGATAACCAAGCTGTCAGTCAGTGACGGGGTTGCAGTTACATCTGTCGCTTTCTATACAAAGAGCAGCGACTGAACTCATGCCACCAGATTAACCTCATATCTGCAGGTAAATACTGTAGTGTTTTTTCACATGACAGGTTCCTTTTGAGAAAGAGTAACTGTCTTTTCGCACAGAAACTTTAGAAACTGATGGTCTCACTCCCCTTTTATTCCACAACATAAAACCGTTTTTAGTGCACATACCAGTCTGAAATGTCCAGAAACTATATTGATAGTCACGCACTGTAACTTTTCATCCATTCTTCTTGAGTGAGTGTTTGTTTAGTTAGCATTCTGCCAGCACTAGAAGTGCCGGAACTACCCTTTCATAATTTTTCAGCCTTTCTTGGTCCTGCCATTGTTCAATGACTTAAACTGAAAGCTGTGTATGATCTTTGCCTATATATATTGAAAGTGTAGCCTCAGGGCAGTTGAGTATGATATAACCATATTGATAAAGTGTGTACACCTTGTTTCACATTTAACACAGCCTGAGAGCGAAGTATACAAATGAACCAATATATGTTTTGTTTCGAGAGCTATAATTAAAGTTGATCACTGATCTGGAAATTGTCTTATACTATGCACAGTGCAAAATATATTGGCTTACTCCTTTGTTTGTTACTCTTTTGTTTGTTGCAGAGTGCAAAATTCATTGGCTTATTCTTTTTTTTTTATACTGTTTGGCCGTCAAAGTGACTAGTGCCAGGTAAATGATGTCATCAGCTCTGCTACCGACTAAAATACCGTCTATGCATTTTTATATCTATTTGTATACTTTGGAAATTAATGTGGGAGACACTAGTATTATACATTCATTCCTCATTTGACACATTCTGTCAGGCCAGTGACTGTGTATGGGATTATAATGCCGGTCTTCTGGGCGATGTCTCAGTTAATTAGTAACTGACATCTCGTACGGTACCTCTTGCTGATTAGCGGCGGATTTGTGTTGACAGACAGGTTCTTGCCTGTTATGATATAAATTTAGATGAAAGATTACTTTTTAAATCATGAAAGAAGATGTTTCTAGGAATTGTGAATTTTATTTTTATGCTCATATCATATGCAGGTGAAATACTCCTGTAGTTTATATTTGCATAATTTTGAAAATTAAATTATGGCAATTTCTAGCAGCGATGTATTCAAGGGGTTCTTTAAGAAATAAAAAAATAATAATAAATGAAAAAGTACATTAATAAAAATAAATTAATAAATGTATCTAATTTTTTTATTTTGGCTCGTCTTTTCTAGAAGGGGTAATTCAAAATGGCGTCACATTACTGAACATAAAAGCCCACCCAAACACATAGCAGGATGGTTTGTGTGGATAAAGAAAGCTCTCCTGCCTTCTCTGGCCATTAACTATAAGTCGAGATTGGAGGCAGTATGGGAATATGAAAGCTGAAATAACATCTCTCAACTGAAGCACAGACGGCTAGGTGAGAAGTTGTGGGAGAGAGAGAAGGAGAGACAAGTAAAGATGCAGGCTGTGGTTTTTTTCATTTTCTAACACAGTGTAGTTGAAAGGAGAGACGAGACAAGATGATGGCTATGGTAGATGTTGTTTTCTAATGCTGTGTGTGCTGCTGCTTCAATAAACTCCATTAAAATATGTTGGCTGTGGTACAACATCTCAGCTGAAGCACAGGCAGCTTGGTGGGAAGTTTGTAGAAGGAATGAAACAAGATGCACACTGTGGTAGATGTCATTTTCTAACACAGTGTATGTGCTGCTGCTCAAATATACTTTGTTCAACTAGTTTGGCTGTGAGGTAACATCTCAGCTGAAGCACAGGCAGCTTGGTGGGAAGTTTAGAGGAGGAATGAAACAAGATGCACACTGTGGTAGATGTTGTTTTCTAACAGTGTATGTGCTGCTGCTCAAATATACTTTGTTCAACTAGTTTGGCTGTGAGATAACATCTCAGCTGAAGCACAGGCATCTAGGTGGGAAGTTTAGAGGAGAAATGAAACAAGATGCACACTGTGGTAGATGTCGTTTTCTAACAGTGTATGTGCTGCTGCTCAAATATACTTTGTTCAAGTATTTTGGCTGTGAGATTCCAGCTCAGCTAAATCACAGGCATCTAGGTGGGAAGTTGAGAGGAGAAAGCATGAAAGAAGATGCAGGCTGTAGTGGATGTTGTTGCCTAATATGGTGCATGTGCTGTTGCTTAAATTCACTCCATCAGAGTATTTTGGCTGTGAGATAACATCTCAACTGAAGCACAGGCAGCTTGGTGGAAAGTTGAGAGGAGGAAGGATTAAACAAGATGCATTCTGTAATGGATGTCATTGTCAAACATGGTGTATGTGCTGTTGCTCACATACATGCCGTTAGAGTATTTTGGCTGTGAGATAACTTCTCAACTGAAGCACAGGCAGCTTGGTGGGAAGTTTACAGGAGGAATGAAACAAGATGCACACTGTGGTAGATGTCGTTTTCTAACACAGTGTATGTGCTGCTGCTCAAATATACTTTGCTCAAGTATTTTGGTTGTGAGATAATAGCTCAGCTAAATCACAGGCAGCTAGGTGGGAAGTTGAGAGGACAAAGCATGAAAGAAGATGCAGGCTGTAGTGGATGTCGTTGCCTAACATGGTGCATGTGCTGTTGCTCAAATACACTCCGTCAGAGTATTTTGACTGTGAGATAACTTCTCAACTGCAGCACAGGCAGATTGGTGGAAAGTTGAGAGGAGGAAGCATGAAACAAGATGCAAGAAGTAGTAAAGGAGGAAGGTTGAAACAAGATGCAGCCGTAGTGGACATTGTTTTCTAACACGATGTATATGCTGTTCCAATATACTGTGAGATAACATCTCAGCTGAAGCACAGGCAGCTAGGTGGGAAACTGAGAAGAGGAGAAAAAACTGAGATGCAATGTGTGGGAGATGTCATGCAGATGCTCGAATATATTGGGTTAGAAAATTTTGGATGTGGAAATGTCAGAGGAAATATGTCCTGTGTTATCATAGCCTTAGACCTCACTTTACTGTGATGATGGCACAGAATGAAATAGCGCACTCCTCAGTCTTGACGATAAACTTTTTCTTTATTGAAGCATATTCATGGGTACAGGCGGGTGGATGTGAGCAGAGCGGGTACACAAGACTACAGCTGTTTCGCGCACAAAATGCGCTTCTACAGGTCCAGATAGCCACCGGAACCAGAGGGAGGCAACCTTATAGTCCTGCCCAGACCCAAGCCACCTCCCCCTGCTCACATGCGGCACCGGTAGCGCTAATTACTATGTGACGAGTATTGCCTGCATGGCATTGCCTGACATGATCAATAAGGCGTGGAACACCCCTTCCTGTCCGCACTGACGCCTTATTGATCATGTCAGGCAATGCCATGCAGGCAATACTCGTACATTATCCTTTGCTGGCATAACACGAGTTTATTCGCCACAACAAGGAGGTAATCTAAACCAGCGGCTGTTACAATGCGAGGCCCGATGGATAATGCGTACTAACGCAATGGGCCCTATGGGTCTGAATGAACGCGTGGATATGTCTGTCTTTTTGTAGGCCAGGGACACCCTTTCCTGCCCGCCATACTTTATCTTATGTCCTTGTTCTTATTGATGTTTACATCGTTGTTTGTTCCTCCTTGTTCACGCTGTATTATACTTGATAGGATAAGAGAGTACGTCCAATCACAGTTTCATATTTTAAACTATATTATTATTAATTTTAAGCAATGTCTCACTTTTTGTATTTGTTAAATGTGGAGTTGTCACATAGTAATTAGCGCTACCGGTGCCGCATGTGAGCAGGGGGAGGTGGCTTGGGTCTGGGCAGGACTATAAGGTTGCCTCCCTCTGGTTCCGGTGGCTATCTGGACCTGTAGAAGCGCATTTTGTGCGCGAAACAGCTGTAGTCTTGTGTACCCGCTCTGCTCACATCCACCCGCCTGTACCCATGAATATGCTTCAATAAAGAAAAAGTTTATCGTCAAGACTGAGGAGTGCGCTATTTCATTCTGTGCCATCATCATCGTTTGTGAAACTCTTGGATGCAGCACCCTCATTAAGACGGACTCTATTTGGGACTACGAGTTCCTGCTACTTGGAATAAAAATTCCTAACACGAGGGGTAAGTGCAGCCCAGCAGTGCCAATTTTCTGCTTTCAGACTTTCTTTGCTTGTGGTATTTATATTGACCTCACTTTACTGTATAGTTCCCAATTCTTTTGAATCCACTCCCTATTTTGGCTCAAAACTGTATGTTCAATTCCAAACTCTAAAATGTTATATTCATTCAAAACCTAGTCTTCTAGTTTCTTAATTAGAAAAGTTTCCTAATTAGTTCTTCCTGCTCTGTCAGCATTGTATTCTCTGCTGGAAATAACTACCGCTTGATTGGACTTTCTGAATTACCAGATGCTATATTAAAAAATGTAGCTATTAATATTTATTTATATTTTTATTTTCTAAGTAAAATGCCATAAATCATCCAAATTTTGAAAGAAAACTCCAATTTGGTGCAATTAAGTGTTTAACGATAAGGCACATGATTTCACTAGTCTGACCATTCCAGGCTGGTAAGAGCCATAGTTTATAATGTACAGTAAACACGAGCAGCAGATAATAGCCCTATCCTTCAGCTAAATTGTTCAGAGCACTTCAGCACAAGTATCCGATAAATCGTCTTAATGAGTCAGATCCTAAATGAGGAACAAAAGCCGGCCAAACAGTTAAAAGAAATAACTCCTCTGTTAATCGCACAAGACTTGCCATTTCTGGTATGAATAGCACAGGGGTAGGCATCATTGGGATTCAGCATATAACCTGGCTAGCCATGTGAAATAGATTGGCTGAGAGGCAGACACCTTGGATGGGTGCGCGGACAGGGAGAGCAAATTCTATGTGCCGGATAAATTGTATACATCTATAAAAGACAAAAAAATGACAAATGTGTTTACAAATCTCAATGCTTCTGGATGGGCAATGAGGGATTTAATAGGGTTGTAAACGCCAATGGTTCCCTGGGGATTTAAGATCTCATTTATGAGTGTAGATAGCAGGAAATGAAGATGTTTGTAATTATCTATGGTAAAGCACAATCGTGACTGGAGGTGAATTACACCCAGTAGATTTATAGACTCAATCGAAAAAAGTTCTATCTGCTTTAAATGTTCTCATGCGCAAACTGTTGCATTTATAAATGTTATGCTGGAAAAAGGATCTTACTTTTATAAAGGATGGGATAAGTCCCATTGTAGCTTGCTATAGAGAATGACTATGTCTGTTGGATGGAGATCCCACCAGCAATCAGGAAGAAACACCATGAGCACTACTGTTGAGGGTGCCAAGGTAGGTTCCCAGACTCACTCAATGAGTACCAGGTCTTTTGTATTTATCCACCATCAATCAGGACGTCACCTTGATCTCTGGTCCATAAGGTAATAAGCAGGAACCAGAAACACAAACAGGCTAAATTTTGAGGTTGATGGACATTTCATAAATGTTTAAAACACTTTTAAAGGGAAATTGTTATCTGGAATACAGCCCCCAAAGCAGCACCAATGGTAATAGATTTTCAATGATGACCTTTTACTTTCTAGCAAGTGCAGAAGCATCTAGAAAGAACTTTGAAGGCTGTTTTTCCAAGTCTATATGCAGTCATGATGGTGAAGTCAGTCTAGCCTGTCTACCTCCTTGCTCGACTGATGTCCCGATGGCCAAGAAATTAATTGCAGGCCTCTACCAGAGATATTCAGCACATGTGCTTGCCTCAGCCTTTAAGCCACCTTGTGGTTTTTGATGACTCACTCAGTTGTGCAAGTTCTCCCACTTAAAAAGATGAGAGAGGCCTGTAATTGACATCATAGGTAGACCACAACTATGAGAGTCAAAATGAGAAAACAAAGGTACTCCTCAGTCTTCCACTCATTACCTGTAGTAATGGCACCTTTTTGAACTTGCTATAAGTATAAAAGACACCTGTCCACAACCTCAAACAGTCGCACTCCAAACTCCACTATTGTAAAGACCAAAGAGCTGTTGAAGGACACCAGAAACAAAATTGTAGCCCTGCACCAGGCTGAGAAGACTGAATATGCAATAGGCAAGCAGCTTAGTGTGCTGAAATCAACTGTGGGAGCACTAATAAGAAAATGGAAGACATACAAGACCACTGATAACCTCCCTCGATGTGGGGCTCCATGCATCAAAATGATCACAAGAACGGTGATGAAAAATCCCAGAACTACACAGGGGGAACTAGTGAATGACCTGTATAGAGCTGGGACCACTGTAACAAAGGCTACGTCAGTAGCACACTGTGTCCCCCTGCTTAAGCTAGTACATGTCCGGGCCCGTCTGGAGGCTGTTAGAGAGCATTTGGATTATCCAGAAGTGTATTGGGAGAATGTCATATGGTCTGATGAAACCAAACTAGAACTGTTTGGTAGAAACAAAACTCGTCGTGTTTGGAGGAGACAGAATGCTGAGTTGCATCCAAAGAACACCATACCTACTGTGAAGCATGTGGGTGGCAACATCATGCTTTGGGGCTGTTTCTCTGCAAAGGGACCAGGACGACTGATCCGTGTACATGAAAGAATGAATGGGGCCATATATTGTGAGATTTTGAGGGCAAACCTCATTCCATCAGCAAGGACATTGAAGACGAAACGTGGATGAGTCTTTCAGCATGATAATGATCCCAAGCACACCACCAGGGCATTGAAAGAGTGGCTTCATAAGAAGCATATGAAGGTCCTGGAGTGGCCTAGCCAGTCTCAGATCACAACCACATAGAAAACTTTTGGAGGGAGTTGAAAGTCCGTGTTGGCCAGCGACAGGCCCAAAATATCACTGCACTAGAGAAGATCTGCATGGAGGAATGGGCCAACATACCTCCAACAGTGTGTGCCAACCTTGTGAAGACTTACAGAAAACATTTGACCTCTGATATTGCCAACAAAGGTTATATAGCAAAATGAGAAAAGATGAGAACTTTTGTTAATGACCAAATACTTATTTTCCACCATAATTTGCAAAATAATTCTTGCCAAATCAGACAAGGTGATTTTATGGATTTGTTTTCTCATTTTGACTATCATGGTTGTGGTCTACCTATGATGTCAATTACAGGCCTCTCTCATCTTTTTAAGTGGGAGAACTTGCACAATTGGTGGCTGACTAAATACTTTTTTCCCCACTGTAAAATGCAATGACCGGTAATCAAAAGGTCATATCTACACCAAAAGGTATCAATAAAAACATGAGCTTGGTGCACAAAAAATTAGACCTCACCCAGCGCCAGATTGAGAAAAATGAAGATGAAGACGCTACAGGTCTCGGAAAATAGCACCATTTTTTTAAATCAAATTTTGGAAATTTTGTTCACCATTTAAATAAAAAAGAACCTATACATGTTTGGTGTCTATGAACTTGTAATGGCCTGTAGAATCATAATTGCAGGTCAGTTTAGCATTTAGTGAACATGGTAAACAAATAAAAATAAACACAAAATTGGAATTGCACTTTTGTTTTTTGTTTTTTGCAATTTCGCCGCACTTGGAATTTTTTCCGTTTTCCAGCACACTATATGTTGCAACAAATGATGTTGTTCAAAAGTACAACTTGCCTTGCAAAAAAACATGTCCTAATATGGCCATATTGACAGAAAAATTGAAAAGTTATGGCTCTGGTAAGAAGGGGAGCAAAAATTGGAAATTACAAAACTCAAATGGCCACCATCCCATAGAAATCACTTTATTTCGTCAATTTAAAACGTCCAGGACAGGAGAGTCTCATGTAGCGTGTGAAAGATAACAATCGTTTGGCGCAAATAAGCTTCTACAGGTTCCGTAGAAGCGCATGTGTGCGAAACGATCATTCTTTCTGTCCCATAGCTCTGCTTCAGCGGCAAAATAAAATTGTACTGCCAACATTTTTGCCAGTGTGCAATCTTCAAAATTGAGTATATTTCTTTCACTTTTGAAAGTACAGACTGAATTTTTTTTTTTTAATACAAATCCATACTTTGCTACCCTTTGTCTTATAGGGCTCCAAAATAGGACGTTTTCCCAAGAACAAAATATATTCAAGCAGATTTACTCATCTGTAACCACACAACTATGTCATAAATGGCATTTGGAAGGTGAAGGGTTCAATATATATATTTTAAACTGGGGCCCTGGAGGTTGATGTCAAGTTTGTGTATGTAAAATGAGTTTCTCCATCTTCAAGGTACAGTCAGAAGTATTTCCCATGTATTATGAAGTTGGGTGTTCCCTACTTTACTTTGGCATGTGAGTCTGATTATAGGCCATCTGAAAACACGTAAAGACACAACAAAGGCCTGTAAAATGATTCCATGTTATTGTGTGCATTTATAACATAGGCTTGGTTTATTATGTTTGCTTTTGTGTTGCTAAGAAACATTTACCCACTATACCACAACGTACCTCTCTTATGTACTGAACCCATAGAGAATTTATAGAGGACCTTACAAGAAAGTGATGTAATGTAGGTCAGAAACAGAGGGATCTTCACATTTATATTGAAATAACTACATGAATAAAACATAAACTTTCTTCTTTCCTATCGTCTTTTAAACTCATCCATGTTGGCCAAACTACAGGCTGCCTAAATCAGAGTGTGGCAGCAGAATTGCAGCTCATTATGGTTTTTGTCTGAAAACAGGTTAAAATGTTGACGAGAGATCTTTGGAACCAGATTTGTCTAATCTGGTGATGTCCTCGGTGGCTCCTGTCTACTCCACTTCAGTTGATTACAGTTGTGTGTACATAGGGAGTTGCCAGGGGTGAATTTGGACTAATATCCATTCTCTCTTTCTCTATAGTCTATGTGTTTTCTCTGAAACCCCAGAGCATTTCATACTAAAACAGACTTGGCAGTGGCCATTTTTGGGTTCAAGCTGCCTGGGAGTTGAGCACCAAAAAAATGCTTAAAAATGTGGGTATTGGGAATTAATCCAATTGTCCTGAGTAGTGCATTCCAAAGAATTGGTGCAGCATGCCAGAAGTCTTGGTGAAGAGAATGGGAGGTTCGGATTATAGAGGATTTTAGTTTTAAGTCATTAGCAGAACAGAAGGCACTAGTAGGGTGGTAGACTGAGGTGAGGGCGATTAGTGTGGTGCAGAACTGTTGGGATGCTTTGTGGTTGAGGGTAATAAGTTTATATTGAAGTCTGAAGCAGATGGGTAACCAGGTGTAGGTGACAAGAACAAATGAGTGATCAGATGTAGGGTGAATGAAAGATCTGAATCAAATATGACCCCAAGAGATCGAGCATGCTGCTGGGGAGTAATGGTAGAACCACACACAGAACTGGTAATATAGGGTATAGGTAGGTTAGTGGAGGGAGGAAACACAAGAAGTTCAGTTTTCAACTGATCCAGTTTTAAATAGAGGGAGGAGGTAATGTTTCAGACAGCAGAAAGACAATCACTGGTATTTCGTAGTATGGCAGGGGTGATGTCAGGAGAAGATGTGTATAATTGCTTGTCATTAGCATTGAAAACCAAATCCACTGATGGTTTGTCCAATAGGGGCAGTATATAGAGAGAAGAGAAGGGGGCCTAGGACTGATCCTTGATTAACTCCATCAGTAAAAGAAAGATGAGAGGAAGAGGAGCCAGCAAAAGATACAGTGAAGGAGCAGTTCGAAAGGTAAGATGAGATCTAGAAGAGTATCTTTGAGGCCTACAGAACTGAGCATAGTGAGGAAGAGCTATTGACTCACAGTGCTGTATGCTGCATAAAGACCCAGGAGAATTAGCATGGAGTAGTGACCATTAGATTTAGCGGTCAGTAAATCATTAGAGACTTTATTAAGGGCAGTTTCAGAAGAGTGTAAGGAGGAGAAACTAGATTTTAAAGGGTTAAGAAGAGAGTGATCTGAGAGATAGTGAATTTGATCGGAGTGGGTCAAGCTTTCCGAAAGTTTAGAGACAGGTCTGTCTTTGGCAGTGCAGTTCTGGTCTAGGGATTGCTTTTTTAAGTAATGGATGTATGCTGGTGTGTTTAAATGAGGAGGGGAAGATATCAGATGAAAAAGAGAGATTATTTTAGTTAGGTGAGTGTTGACAGCCAGAAAAAGGTACTGGAGGAGATGTGAGAGAATACAGTCACTGGTGCAGGTAGCAGGGTGAGAAGATGCAAGGAGCCTGGTCACTTTTTCTTCCATAATAGAAAAAGTGAGCTAGATGCAGTGCAGGAGGGAGGAGAATGCATAACATTAGGGGATTGGGAGAAAATTTCCTGTCGGATATGGTCAATTTTTCTTTGAAATAATTGGCCAGATCGTCAGGGTTGAGGTCGGTGCTGAGGGCCTGATTCTTGGATTGAGGAAAAAATTAAGAAGGTCAAAGAGACATTTAGGATTGTTGGATAGTGCAGTGATTAGCTTGTTTGGGGAGGTGAAGGGCAGAGTTGTATGTTTTAAGCATAAACTTATTATGTAAGAAATCTTTGGACAGATTGGATTTTCTCCATAGACATTCGGAGCACCTCAAGCACCGCTGGAGAAAATGTGTTTTCAGCGTGTGCCAGGGTTGTTGCTGTTTCGACTAGTTGTTCTATATGCAGGATGTGCAGCTTCATCCAAGGCACTTTGAATTGTTTCATTATCATGTTTCAGTGCAGAGTCAGGACAAGAAAGGGAAGAGATTGAGGCCAATGATGACTGCAAATTCTTCATAAGTTTCTGGGTATTAATGTATATTTCTATAAGTGTGGAAATTGATGATGTCCTGAGTAGGAACAATTCTTGAGAGAGAATGAAAGAAGGTTGTAGTTAGAGAATAGAAGAGGGGAGTGAGTAAAGTCATACACTGTGCAAAGCCGAGAGAAGACCAGGTCGAGACTATTCCTGTCTTCATGCATAGGAGAATTAGTAAGCTGTGAAAGGCTGAAGGAAGAGGTTTGAGATAAAAGGTGAGTGGCAGATGGGGAGAGTGGATCACCAATGGGGATGTTAAAATCTCCCACAATGAGAGTAGGGATGTCACAGGATAGAAAGTTTGGAAAACAAAGTGGCAAAGTGATCCAGGAACTGACAGGAGGAGTCCAGAAGGAAATATACTACTGCCACTCGCAGGGAGAAGGGCTGGGAGAGGTTGACAGTGTGGACTTCAAAAGACTGGAAGATAAGAAAGGGGTACTGATGGATGACCTGAAAAGTACATTTTGTTGAAAGAAGCAGACCAATACCTCCACCTGATCTATTGTAATGTCTTGAGGTATGAGAAAAATGTAGGCAAGTTGAAAAGTACAGCGGCGCAAAGAATTACTGGCTCCCTGACTTGCAAAACCTTCATATGCTACTGGCCTATCAGAGGCTGTCAGTAGTCAGGACCAGCATTGGGGGATAATCTGGTCAAATAACTAGGGCCTTCACCCCCTTGGGTACCACCAACATCTACAGCAGGAACTACACTTATAATAGCTTTATCAGTGTAGCTTCCGATGTGGTGACTGCTTCAAGGCCTTTGATGACATCATAATACATGTGACCAGTCATGTGGCCGTGATTTCACTATAGGTGATGGTCATGTGCAGGTCCTGCACTCCACTCTGCAGGAAGAGAACTGAAGAGGAGATAGACAAGCTGTGAACACCCAGGACCTGTCTGACAGCACTTCGAGCTAAACTTTCTCACGCTGGCAGTGCCCTCAGACAGAGAATAGGAGTTCACAGGGAAACACTGAGCACACGCTGCTCTCTCTGCTGGATGACAGGCTGTATGGTCACATCATGCAACCATCTTACTGTATCTCTGCAGTAAGGTGAGGAATATTGTTGTTTTTATTTTTAACTCTTTTGCAGATGACAAGGGCGTCATAGGAATGGGCGAGGTCCTAAGTATGGTGCAATTAAGTCACTAAAGGAGTTTGTGTCATTCTTTCAATTAAGGGACTTTATTCTGGGTGTCTTTATTTTCATAAAATGTGACTATGGGGTTAGTAATGGGGCATCTTATTGACACCACTCTATTACTAACCTTATGACTTGATGTCACTTGACAATACAAAGGTGACATCAACCCCACCAACTATCACCTCACTTGCCACTGCTACAGGGCAAGTGAAAAGAGTAAGGCTAAGTGCCAGAATTGGTGCATCTTAGAGGTGTGCCTTTTCTGGGGTGGCTGAGTGCTGATGTTTTTTAGCCTGGGGGGCAGTATCCATAGTTATTAATATCAGCCCGCAACTGTCTGCATAGCCTTTGCTGGTTATTAATTATAGGGGGACCCTACATCATTTTTTTAGGGGTCCCCCATTTTAATAGCCAGTAAATGTAAGATTTTTTATCAGATTGCATTTGTCCGATTTCATTGCAAGTGGGAATGAGCCCTTATTTGTACACTTATGCTCTATACTATCTACAGAGCTCCTGTGTATAATATCACTGTATTAATGGTTCTCTTACTCTATACACTATATAGTATCTACAAAGCTTCTGTGTATAATGTCACTATTGATCGCTTTTACCTGTACACTTAAGCTATATATTATCTACAGAACTTCTGTGTATAATGTCACTGATGATCCATTTATTATCTGCACACTATATACTATATACAGATCTCCGGTGTATAATGTCACTGATGATCCCTGTATTACCTGTACCCTATATAGTATATACAGAGCTCCTGTGTATAATGTCACTGGTGATCCCTATATTACCTGTACCCTATATAGTATATACAGAGCTCATATGTATAATGTCACTCGTAATCCCTGTATTACCTGCACCCTATATAGTATATACAGAGCTCCTGTGTATAATGTCACTGGTGATCCCCGTATCTGTACACTGTATAATATAAACAGAGCTCCGGTGTATAATGTCACTGGTGATCCCTGTATTGCCTGCACCCTATATAGTATATACAGAGCTCCTATGTATAATGTCACTGGTGATCCCTGTGTCTGTACACTGTATAATATAAACAGAGCTCCTGTGTATAATGTCACTGGTGATCCCTGTATTGCCTGCACCCTATATAGTATATACAGAGCTGTGCTTTGGGTTTACATCACTTAGAATGGGGAGCTATTTCTAGCTCAGCTCTGGATATTGTTTTTGAGCTAGTTTTTAGCAGGATCAGTCTTTGAAGAAAAATGTCTTCAACAATTGAAATGAATTGTTATTCTGAGCCATTCCTTAGCGGATCGCAGAACATTTATATTTGTTTATCTCTGTCTACAGATCAATGTAAAATATAAATTAGGCTGCGCTTGCTCTAAGTAAATTAAATACTTAGTCATTTTCACAAAATAAATATTAGCAAAGTTCATAACAGGACATTCAACCCTCAGAGCAAATGGTTTATAGAAAAATTAATACATTTACCATGTGTTTATAGTCACATTTAATACGTTTGGCTAATTTAGTGACCCAATTCTGTATACGGTCTAGTGACTCCTGGATGCAATTGATTGCTTTGAAAAATGCTGATGAATTACCTTTAATGTAAGTTTTTGATTTTTTTAAAAATCTTAGTTAGTGGTTTGTAAGTGAATCCAAATATTTTTGCTCTTAACGCGTGCCATATGTCTTCAGATTGTAGTTTTCTCCCATTAATCCATCGCACATGACCGGCATATTTTCATAACTATTTTCAATATAAAAGTCATTGTACTTTATATCACTGCCGATCTGTATCTGAGCACTAGTAAGGCCATGTTCACACTTCGCGGTTTTTACCGCGGATCCGCGGCGATTTTGATGCTGCGGGTCCGCAGCAGTTTCCATAGCGTTTCCATTAACATGTAAACCCTATTGAAACTGCAAACCGCTGTGCACATGCTGCGGGAAAAACCGCGCAGAAACGCAGCGGTTTAAAACTCGCAGCATGTCACTTCTTTGTGCAGAATTGCTGCGATTGGACTTTTAGGCTGCGATTCTGCACCCATAGAAATGCATTGAACCGCTTACTTCCCGCATGAGGCTGTGCCCACGTTGCGGGAAGTAAGCGGATAATGCGCGGTTGCTACCCGGGGTGGAGGAGAGGAGACTCTCCTCCAGGCCCTGGGAAGCATGAATAGTGTAAAAAAAAAGAAATAAAATAAAAAATGATGCTATACTCACCTCTCAGCGCTGCACGCGGCTGTCCGGTCAGAGTTGCTGTGCCGAGCAGGACCTGTGGTGACGTCGCGGTCACATGACCGTGATGACGCCGCGGTCACATGACCGTGACGTCACGAAGGTCCTTCTCGGCACAGCAGCTTTGGAATCGGAGCGCCGCGTGCAGCGCCGAGGAGATCCGGACATCAGAGGGTGAGTATAGCCAATTTTTATTATTTTTATCATTACTATTGATGCTGCATATTGCTGCATATGCAGCATCAATAGTATAGGAGTAATCCCGCAGCGGAAACCGCGGAACAAACCGCGATAAATCTGCAGGGATAACCGCAGCGGTTTTGCCCTGCAGATTTATCAATTCCGCTGCGGGATAAACCCGCAGAGCACACCGCAAAGTGTGCACATGGCCTAAAAGTCCAAGATTTCTAGTGACTGCACTGGGAAGGTAGGAAAAAATTGGGCCAAACTCTTATTTTCTCTGTATTAATTTTCCAATACACAAGTCCATCATATATTTTTTTTTGTCACTTCATTCTTCGTAGACGAAACATTAAACAATATCGAGAAAAGTGTTTTTGGTATCGGACCAGTCAGTGGTTAATCAAAAGACACATTCACGAGCTGAGCTGAATGATTCATGGAAAGCATCAAAACATTTCAAAAACAATTATAAGAAACTGAGATAAGAAGAAATGCTAACATGAAAAATGTGCTGGAAGGCAAAGCTACACTAAATGTAGGGGAGGAGAGGCATGTGCTGAGAGGAAGAAGTAATGTACTCTGCGATGTTTTGTAGTTTCAAATAGCATTGCTAAAAATTGTTGAGCTGGAGGTCTTCTAACAGGAGCATCAGTGTTTATCTCTACCATGAGGTAAATCCAGCCAGATGTAACCCTGTTACAAGGGACTCTAAGCGACGCTGCTGTGCGGAGGGGGACTGCATTTTTAGTGTGGGCTGCAGATAAGTATAGCTAAACATAGTATCATATTTTAACATAAGAGCATAGTTTGGTGTTTTACTAACTAGCCTTCCAGTGTTTTTTTCTGTTTTACCTGTACTGTTTATCTCCATTAACATATATGCTCCATAGACAATGCCACCCGGTGTGCATCTTGCGAAATGTATGCAAACCTTGAACAGCTGCTTGAGGGTGAATATATCTACGCTCCATGTCAGCATGTTTGGAAGCCCAGGTAATGGATCTAAGTGTGCAGCTTGCAGCACTCAGGAGCATTGCAAACCTGGAGATGAGTTTAGAGCTCACCGAACAGCTCTGGCTGAGGCCAGTGATATGGAGGAGGGTGGAGGTGAGGAAGATCAGGACACAGAAGTAGGTATCTGGGTAACATTTAGAAGAAGGAGTAGGGGGATAAGTGCCAGGGGGCTCAGTCCTGCTCTGTCACAACCTAGGAAATATGACTGTTTGGCTAATATTAGCAATGTAAGCCCAGGACTCGGATCACTACAGCAACTAGGGCAGCCAGGAAAATGACTGCTGTAGGAATGAGGGAAATACAAGTGCAGCAAAGGCCAGACAGATGTTGGTGGCAGGAGAGCTTATCATTAGACGGACAGACAGTGTCATCTGCCACCTAGACTGTGAATGCCTAACAGTGTGTTGTGGATCAGATTGACAGATTAATGGGTGAGGCTGTGGAAAACCCAGCAGTCATGGTACACATCAGAATCAAGGACAAAGTAAGAAGGAGGTGGAAGGTACTTAAAAATTATTAGTGGGAAATTGGAGAATGCCTGAAGGCCAGGACCTCCAAGGTGGTGTTTTCAGAAAATCTGCTGGTGCCACGAGCAACTCTAGAAAGACAGCAGGAGCTTGGGGAGATAAATAAGGCTGGTTTCAGACTAGCGTACGGGAGTGCTGTGGATGGCAGCATACTTCCTGCCTTCTTCCTCCCTGAAACTACGCCTACGCTTTGCCTATGCTCCGCCTATGCCTCCTTGCATCCTGCAGTGCCCTGCGTACCTATCTTTATCATTGGGTGCATACGCTGTTTGCGGATGACTCAGCATTCGCCATTTGGACGCTGCGCCAAACTGTGCCAAACGCGAAATGTTGCATTTTGTTGCAGTTGACGTAGCGTCCAAACGGCGCATGCGGAGGCATCCACAAACAACGTACATCCCTGTCTACCCAATGATAAAGATAGGTACGCAGGGCACCACAGGATGCAAGGAGGCATAGGCGGAGCATAGGCGTGGTTTCAGGGAGGAAGAAGGGAGGAAGTACACTGCCATCCACAGCACTCCCCATGGCTAAGACCTACGTCCATCAAGTTCAACCTTTCTTCACCAAATTGTTCACTTTGTCATTAAATTAACTATAACGCACAATGTTGTGTATTGAGGAAATACAGGTTGCAAAATACAACACATAACCACTCCCCATAGTGGTTATTTGCAACTGATCATTGATCCAAGTGGTCTCTTATTGACTGCATCAATATCACGGCTGCAGCTGGCTAAAGTAGTGTTGTGCGTAGACCAGGCATCTCAATAATAGGGGAGCAAAATAAATCACCTGTGGAGGAACAGAGTGGGGCAATGGATCAGCATGTGATAAATTAAGTAATGAAATAAAGCAAGTAATGATTTGTTATTTTATGGCTTGTATGGCCTTTAGCTACATTTTCGTCAATATCAGAAAACCACTTTAAGATTCTTTTGGTTCTTAGATTCCTTGTTTTCTCACATAGCCCCACCTACTTGACTAAATCCATCAAAAAAGATGTTGAGGCTAGTGATAACAAATCGATTCTTTTTTACAAAACACATAAAAGACTTTTGTGTTTTTCTTTTTTATCGAATTTACTATTTGAACTAAAGCATCTGATGATAAAAGTGAATTTTAGAACTATTACTGAGTTTACAGTAAGTGAAGGTGTCATTTATAATACACTTATTTTGTAATGTTATTTTCTGTAATACACAGTAGCGTTCTTTCACAGGTCCGACTTTTCCCTATGCATTTGGCCTTCTGTTCCTAGAATACTTTAACTCGGAAATTTGCTCTCGCGGTGAACTTTGCAGGACTTTTTATTATTTATAATGAACTTTAGCTCACACTACTCTCCTTCAAGACCATGTAACTCAGTTTAAAAGCTGTATGTTTGTAAGTAACTGCTATAGTTTTATGATTTTTGAGCTTTATTTTCTAGAATGAAATGTGAAAATGATTTATAGAGCAGTTCGGTACAAAATTGTCCATAAATAAAGCAATATTTTTGTACTTGTAAGTAATGACTCAATTCTGTTCCAGTTGTATCTGACAATTGTTTTGTTGAAAAAAGTAACAGAAATGACATGGTCAAATGACTCTGTAGAATAAAGTAATGCCTTGGATGGTTTTCTACTAAATGATGAGGCTATTTATGAGGATGTCAGATGCTGAGTTCTTTAAAACATTAAAAGCAACTGTATTACCCTCACTTACTACTGTAAGGTTTGATACTTAGTAAAAAATTATATATTCTATCTCTGGCCATTAAAAGAGTTTAAAATATAGATGAACAAATAAATTAGAGTGGAATTTAATTCTACTTGAATTTCATAAACATTTGCATTCGCCAAAAGGCAGACTTTACTGTAAGGCACCTTTGGGTCAGATCCACCATATTTCTGAATCATAATGGGCCATCAAAAGGTTAAAGATTAAAAAAAAGTTTTACTCACCACTTCAGTCCCTCCACTATGCACCGCCACCTGTCTGGTCCTAGCAGCATCTCCTGATACCCCGTCAGGATTCTGTGCAAGCGCGTGGGAAGTCAGGGAGCATATTGTGATGTCATGATGCTGTTGACCTCTTGCACACTTGTGTAGAATCCTCCTGGGCGACAGTCAGGCAAAGTGCAAGAGGATCAAAGATTCCTACATAAAGGGCAGAGGATCAGAAGATGTGATGAGAAAAAGATGGGTGGTGTTAAGAAATGGAGGGCTGGAAAAGTGAGCGGAGGGAGAGAGGGGAGAGGGTCACAACCGGCAGAGCATCCAGTGGAGAAGGTTGCAGAGAGACCGTACATAGAGGTTCTAGTAGGTCTGTTGGTAGCCCCACTGGAGAGATTTCAATATGCCATTAAAAATGGTACACGGGTGCTTTAAACGGTGAGACTGTAAGAGCAGCAGAGATGACGCTTACTGATATTCCTGTGGAGTAGATGAGGCAGGCTGAGTGGAGTGCTGTCCGGCCAGAGACAGACGCTCCGTGAGACATTACAAGGCAGGCATGGGTATCCATTTACTGCAGTCGGGTCCTGTGTAGGGATAGCGACTGATAATTGCAGGACCTGTGTGATGTCGGTGGTCACGTGTAGCCCACGTAACTTCTGCTGGTACGTGGTGCTGTAAGTACCAAATGTGGATCTGTGTTGCTTATTTATATCTGCTCCAAGTTCCCCTTGCTCCAGTTATTAGTTGTCCCTGATGACTTCTGTATATCTGTCCTTATATGCTATATTTTATGACAGCTCAATAAATGTTTGCAAAAAG